>NC_067472.1:72377635-72677635 GCF_947179515.1 Apodemus sylvaticus | reverse complement strand
TCAGCCAGATAGTGAGTCACCTGCATCAGGGCTGTGTGATGCCAGAAGTCAGCTTTGGAGGGATAGCCAGGGCCTTACCGCCTCCTCCCCCAACCCCCATCACAGAGGACAAGTAAGGACACTGTGAAAATAAGGAGCCAAGTGGAAATATACTTGTGGTGGTGTTGTTTGGTAGCTTGTTCTGGTTTGGGCTTCTGGAGATAGGGTCTCTACGTAAGCCATCCTGGCTCAGAACTTGAAGTTCACCTGCCTCTGCCTCTTGCTCCCTGGAACTGCATGTTTGTGCCACCACACCCTGTTTATCTTTGCTCTTTTACTGAACCTTCCTCTTTTCTGTTCCAAAGTTGGAGGCGTTGCAGGTAGCAGCTAACAAGTGGGGGTGGAGATGGGATGTGGAGGACAGGGAAGATGGACCTCAACTTCTTCAGCTCTCCTTGAAGGAAGCTTCAAATCGGCATAGCATTATGATTTACCTTGAACCATGCTCTGCATTACCTAAAATAAGGGTTGTTGCTCAACACCTGGAAACCCACTGGCAATGGATGGTGGAACGTGCTAAGTGTCGTCTGGGAGGGGAGAACTGGCAGAGAAGCTCTGCACGGGGGTGGGGGGTGGAAGGCTCCCGGGTGCTGAAGGCCTGTGACTTACTACAAGGTTGAGAATGGTAAGAGGCAGTGTGGCTCAGTTGGTAGAGTCCTTGGTTATCATACATAGCCCTCTGGGTATGATACCCAGCATTAGATAAATCCAGCATGGTGACCTGTAACTCCATCCAGCACATGGGAGGTAGAGGTAGAATTCAATCTTGGCTAATAGCTCCTG
Source organism: Apodemus sylvaticus (assembly GCF_947179515.1). Lineage (NCBI taxonomy): Eukaryota > Metazoa > Chordata > Mammalia > Rodentia > Muridae > Apodemus > Apodemus sylvaticus. The sequence goes on along the minus strand of NC_067472.1, from coordinate 72,676,813 downwards.
CTGCCATTGCTGTCACTTGATGCCATGCCTCAGCTCCACCATCATGGACCCGTATCACTCTGGAAACAGAAGTGGGTGGGTGAGAACCAAAAAACAAAGCCCAACTCTATTCTTTAAGTTTCCTTTGGTCATGGTGATTTATCACAGCAACAGAAAAGTAAAGAGAACACTCCATTACAGAGTAAGACAGAAGCCAGGCAGTGGTGGTGCACACCTTTCATCTCAGCACATGGAGGAGGAGGCAGACAGATCTCTGTGAGTTTGAGGCCAGCCTGAGCTACAGGGGGAGTTCCTGGACAGTCAAGGCTATACAGAGAAACCCTGTCTCAAAAACAACAAAACAAAAACAACAAAACAAAAACAACAAAGCAGAGCAAGATGGAGGAGAGCCTGGACTACATGAAAGGCTGCCTCAAAAGAGAAGAGGGGGAGGAAGGGGGGAAGCTTCCTTCACAATTCATTTTAGGGTGTCCTTCTCTGAGGGCCTTTATGTCTGGCCCCCATGATCACCTTTGTCCTGGAACACATCTGTCCTGTAACATGGGGTTTCTCTGGACTCGAATGGCCTCCACACCAAAGGATGTGTCTTACAGAGCACACAGAGTTGCCTCCATCGTGTCTGTCGAGTGAATGAATGAAAAGAAATGAAGACAGTAGGTCTAGGTGTGAACAATCTGAAGATAAATTCTATAAAACTTATAACAACACTCGTCTCTACACTTTGTCTGGACAAAACATCTACAATTGGATTTGATTGTCATATCAAGACCCGAGAGTGTAAACCAGTGTTTGTTTCTCATGTTTCTTTCAAATGGCCTCAAAATAGCTGCCAAAGAAGAAAGAGCCCCACCCATTGCTATCACCTAAGGATACTTTTCTGACAGTTTCTTTTTATAAAAAATCAGGGTTTGTTGCTAAGAGCCTATTGTTAGTTCTAAACCAAAGTCAGGGGCCATTGGCAAGGGATTCTTCAGAAGGTGAACATAGTTATCAAAGACTATAAAAAATCAGCTCTCGTGAAGAATACAGAGTATAGGGTTTCTCAAGTTTGTTTATCAGAATTAAGGGATGATGGTCCCAATTGTCTTCTGTTTTGTTTTGTTTTGTTTTGAGATTTGTCAATTTTTAGTTTATATGTCTGGGGTTTTGTCTGCGTGTTTCTGTGCATGCAATGGCCTCAGAGGCCAGAGGAGGGCATCAGAGCTGGAACTAGAGGTACAGATACTTGAGTTGCTATTCAGATGTTGAGAACTGAGCCCGAGTCCTCTGGGAGAGTAACCTATTCTCTTTACTGCTGAGCCATCTCTCCAGACTCTCCAGATTCTTTTTGGTTTGTTTGTTTATTTTTGAGACAGGTTTCATGTATCTCAGGCTAGACCTTAAAGTTCTGATCCTCTTACTTCCATTTGACACTATTCTCTCTCTCTCTCTCTCTCTCTCTCTCTCTGTGTGTGTGTGTGTGTGTGTGTGTGTGTGTGTCAGAGGCTGATGTCTAGTGTTCATCTTCTTTTACTCTCCACCTCATTTTTTTTTTTCAGAGAAAAGGTTGTTTCTTTGAACCTGGAGCTCAGCACTTGGGCTTGACTGTCGGGATCTCGCTGTCCCTGCTGCCCAGTGCTGCTGGGTCACAGACACATGCTGCTATGCCTGGCATTTATGTGGGCGTGAAGTTCCAAACGCATGTCTTCATGCTCACTCAGAAAACACTTTGCTAGTAAGTGAGCCATCTCTTCAGCCACTGGCCTCCTTCTTCCAAGACAGTCTCACAATGCTGTCACAATGCCCCAGGCTGGCATGGAGACTCAGGTTTGCTCTTGAGTGCTAGTCTTACAGGCATTCACAGAAATGTCAGCATGAAGAGGGGTGGCTTCCCAAATTATCTTTTCCTGCCTGTATACTCATGTCTTTCCGAGAAACCAAAAGCCTGAGTTTTTAGAAAAAAAAATGTATGCAATGCTCTTTTGAAATAATGAGCTTGCTAATCACAGCTGTGATTGCATTAGCCAGTGTGTATAAGCGTATAACCCCATGTGTATAAGAGGCCTGGTAGATATTATTGTTACCTTAGTTTAATTTTAAAGATGAAGAAACTGAGCTCAGAGAGATTGAGCGATATGTTCAAGTAACAGAAAGTAGGCGGTGAGGCTGGCCAGGCCACCTCAGGAATCTGGCTTCCAATTTCTGTGTGGACTTCTGTTAACACCCTAGTGCTCATCAGAATGTCCCTGGGACAAGGAGCAGGAGTGTTTCCAGGATCCACAGCTGCACAATGAGACACTGTCTCAAAAAAAAAAAAAAAGTAAAACACAAAATCTAATAATGATACGTTAAAATAATGTGTTTGTAGAAATACCTTAAAATTGTATCTGTAATTATCTCTTTTGTTTTGGCATATATAAATAATTGTCATTGTTTTCTCTATTCATTACTGACATTCTAAATGTTTTATTAAGATATGAATTTGAGGGATGGTGTATGGCTCGGTAGACAAGTGTTTGCTCTGTGAGCATGAGGACCTGAGTTCAAATCCCTGGAATTCATGTAAAATACTTGACACCGCTATGTATGCTGGAAATGCCAGCATTGCAGAAGAGAGGTAGATCCCAGGGGCTCGCTGGTTAGTCAACCTAACTAAAGTGGTGAACGTCTGAATCTATGAAATAGTGAGCTGACTCAGTGAGAGTTCTGCCTCTAGGCAATAAGGTGCAAAGATGTGTCCTCCTGTTATGGCACACACCTATACACACACACACACACTTGAATATTCACCTTCATGCAACACACACACACACACACACACACACACAGAAGAGAGACAGAGAGAAAGAGACACAGAGACACAGAGAAAGACAGAGAAACAGAAAGAGAAATACAGAGAGATAGAGGATAGAGACAGAAAGAGTCAGAGACAGAGAGACAGAGAGAAACAGAGAGAGAGAGAAACAGAGAGAGAGAGAGAGAGAGAGAGAGAGAGAGAGAGAGAGAGATGGCAACAGCTGGTGATAGAAGGGTCCCTGGGTTTGCCATCCAACCAGCCAGATAGACCCTGCTTTCCTCTTTTGTGTATGATATAAAGGAGTGAACTTAGGACATCAAGGGAAGTGCTCTACCACTAAGGTATGCCTCCAGCTCAAGAGATGACTATTCTTTTGTTTTCCTCCTACAAGAACAGAGCTCCAGACAGTGAGCCTGAGTGGCCAGTAGTATTCCTGAGAACCCGGGGTGGGATGGGCTGTTTTCTTAGGCCCTAAATCCAGTTTGAAACTTGGGCAAACCCAAGACCATACTGAGACCAGCATCAGTGTCAAAGGTAGGAGCTATGGCCTCAAAGAGCCACAGAGTGGCAGGATACAGGAAGTACAAACTCAAGGCTAGCAAGGGATGGGGAGATCATGAAAGTGGCTGTAGTGGCTATAAGACAACAGTCTTGAGCCACCTAGGACTCAGGGGCTCAGAGGATCTGGGAAGCATAGCACTTTCCAGCAGGGAACACCAGGTTTTATTTTGTCCTTTGGTGGCCCCAAGCTTGGTGTTGGCCCAGGTATGCAGAGTCTCATCATAACTCCTCTGAACTTCCTGGACCCATCCCTTCTACTGATGATACCTCATGCCTGTGTGGCAATGCTGCTATTGGACTCCACTGTTCTGCATCTGGAGCCTTGGAAGAGCAGAGTCAGTGCGCTCACCTCGATAAATGTTTCTTCCTCTTTTTTTCCTCCCTCCCTCTCTTCCTTCCTCTCTTTCCTTTTTTTTTGGGGGGGGGGCAGGGTCTCATGTATTCCATATTAACCAAGGATGACTTAAACTTCTGATTCTCTTGCCTCTATCTCTTGAGTTTGGGAATGTGGATAAGGGCCACTGCAGGAACTCTAACATAACTGTGCTATATTGCCAGCCCCACCTGTCTCTTTTCTCTACACATCCTGAAAGTTGCTTGAGTCCAGGGGAACCATCGAAACCAGTTGTTCCTTCTCAGCATTTCTACCCTTCGTGCAATGGCTGTATCTTAAAACAATGCCAGTTATTTCCTGCCACCAGTCAATCTTCTGCTGATCAAATACCAGACACACAACAATGTTCTGTTTTGTTTGCTCTTCTAGACTGCAGGAAAGAAAATTGTCCCGATTTCAGTATCTTATCAAGCCTTCATATTTTGACTTCTTGATTTTCTTTCATTCATTTCTATTCATTTCTTCTCACTCATTCTTTGGATGAGTGAGGTGTTGTCCAAATGCTGCACAATTCCTTTTCCTTTGGACTCCAGACTCAGTTTTCAGAATCTCCTGTGGGAGCAGTTGAATAGTTTCTGTTGCCATGACACTGAAATAATTTGTAAATGGCAACATGCCGTGATTACACTAGACCATTGAAGAATTCATGATGTTGCTAGATGAGGATTGGGGCTATGTGTAGATTTATTCACCATAAGACTGATATCAGAGACCACCCTCCAGGTATCATCTTTAGGTCTGAATCTGATCACACAATCTGACTCTTCATTGACTAATTTGCAATGGATGGTTTAAACAGCTAAATAAGCCACTTGATACAGAATGCTGAACCACAGCTGCCAGATGAAGGACTTCTTGGCCTTGATCATTCATGGTACCTACTATACTCTAGGGCTGCTAGAGAGTCAGCCAAGAAGTGACTTTGCATTAGCACCGACAGTGGTCAATCTCTCCAGATGCACTGCCTCCTTCTTAGTTCAGACTTAACATCCATTTCTTTGCTCCTCCCAGGAGCAGATTTTTGTTGTTGTTGTTGTTGTTGTTGTTGTTGTTGTTGTTGTTGTTGTTGTTGTTAAAGACAGGGTCTTACTATGTAACTCTGGCCTGGAACTTGATATAGACCAAATGGTCCGTGAACTCAGAGATCCTCCTGTTTCTGTCTCTGCCTCCAGAGTGGTAGGATTAAAGCTACATGCCACACCTGACAACAGCAGTCTCTTGACTCCATTGTCAGTCATGCTCAGAATGGCACCCTTGTGTTTGGAAGATAGCATCTCCCCTAGGTCTTAGAAGATGCACTGGAGTGCCTCATTTTCTACCCTGCTCCTTTACTCTCAAGCTAGCTGGGCAGCCATTTGTTGGTGGCACAATGAAGGGAGATACATTCATTGTAGACATATTGAAGGGATGCCTAGATTCTAAAGAAAGATGCTACCCTGAAGTTAATGGGACCTGTTATCAAGCCCAGGTTAGCCTTCCTGTTGCCAGGATCCTCTTCTATGACTGGGTGCTAACCACAGGGAGCATTCCATGAGCTGGCCTTTATTATGGCATAGAGAACTATTAATATGTACTTGTTAGTTTGGGCGGCCTTCCTTCCTTCTTTGTTCCTTCTCCTATGAATAAGATGGAAAAAAATGAAAACCAGCTGTACCTGTATGCACATAGTGTGCAAACATTCCTATGTGTACATACTTTGTAGGGAGTGTACCTTAATTTCTTTGTGTTATTATAACATACCACTATAAGGCCTTTGCACAACAGAAAGGCATTTTCTCTCACAGTTCAAGAGGCTGAGATTTGGGAACCAGGTCATGGGTAGGGCTATGTTCCCTTCAAGGCCCTAGGGAGGAGGCTTCCTTGCTTGTTCTTAGGCTTTGGCACGTGTTAGCCATCTTTGGGGTTCCCCAGCTTCTAGGCTCATCACTCCAGCCTGTTTCCTTTGTCATGTGGCCGCCTTTGTCTTTTCTGTGTTCTTGTGTGCCTTCTCTTTGTAAAGACACCGGTCACTGGTTTTAGGGTCCATCCTACTAATTATATTGACTGATTATATCTACAAAGTCCCTATTATTTAGCAAGGTCACATTCTGAAGTGTCAGATAGACATACAATTTGAGGGGCCACCATTCAACCTTGTATATGAAATTAAGAAATAAATCTGAGCCTCACAGTAAAATGCATCTCAAGTTAAAGAACGTTAAATGCAAAATATGTCCATTTGTATGTGGGTACATATGCATGTGTGTATGCATGCACATAGGCATATGTTGAGGCCAGAGTCAGCATTGTGTGTTGTCCTCAGTCTTCACCTTACATTTTACAAGGTTTCTCCCTGAACCCGATGCTCATTAATTTGGAAGGAAAGGCAGTAAACCCTAGGGATCTTCCTATCTCTACTTTCTTAGTACTGGAATTACAGTCATGAACAGCATGCCAGCTTTGTGTGTGTTTGTGTGCATATGCAACAATGTATAGGGGTGGGAGACAAATTTGGGAGTTGGATCTCCCCTTTCTTTATGTAGATCCTGAAGACGGAACTCTGGTTGTCAGGGTTGGCAGCAGGTGCCTCTACACTTTGAACCATTTTGCCAGTCTATGCCCAGCTCTTTTATGTGTTGTGCTGCAGATTCAAACTCAGGTTCTCATTGAAATGGAAACTTGAAGGGTTCTTTGGAGAGTCAGTTGTGCTGGATGGTGTTTTACTGGAGCAAACACGTGAAGAAGTGTTTCACTGAAGCAGACACAGGTGAAAGGATGTTCTACTAAAGCACACATGTGAAAGGACATGTGATTCTTTGCTAACATGATTCTTTGCTGACAGCACGCATGTATTGGTTTGCCTTACATTGCATAGTTGAGCTTCATTTGTTAGGATTCTGAGGACTCTGGCTGATTGGATGCACGTGCTGAGGCAGGAACCATGTTGAGGCAAGGCATGTGGAGGACACATGATGTTTGGAGGGTATAAATAGGACTCTACATAATGACGAAGACAGAGCTTGGCTTGCTGGTACAGCTAGCTGTGCAATGCTTGTGGGTCTCCAGTCTTCTCTGATCTTCACTTCCCTGAGAGAGGCACAGCTGGGAACTTGTGGTGTTTCTGTTGGTTCCTCCTGTTGACTGCCAGGCTGAGGCCTGGCTGTCTCTACTAGGTTGTTACTGGACTACTGGTGTATCTGTGAAGTGTTTGCGAGTGGATTGAGCTGCCACTGCCTGCTAAATTGTGAACTGAACTACTGATTTCCAGACAACACAGATGGGGGTTGCTCCCTCCAAAGAAACTTTCTAATATGCAGGCTTACAACTTTATGTTCAAGGAGAGCTGTGCCCACATTCAAATGTGAGCCTAATGGGGTTTGAGAAGTCCTACTAATTTCTGGAAAAATGCCTCATTACTGGGTAAAAAAAATTAAGTCTTTGTTATTTCATAAATTCAAAGTCTGTTTTCCTCAGGGCTCTAGCCATCCTTGCTTGGGAGATACATCTTAGAGTCCTACACATGGCTTTTCCACATAGACTGATTATGGAGGGAGGGGCAAATTCCAGACTTTTTTTTTATCAGTTTCACATATTGATGAATTTTATACACTTTTTTATGGTAGGTCAATCGTTTTACAAGGAGTTAGCAGACCATGCCTAGAAGAAATGTGTTCATTTCTATCTCTCTTCTTCCTTCCCCTTCCCTTCTGTCTAACCTAGTAAAAGAAGACTTGGGGAAAATGGTTGGTTGGCAGAAAAATTAGAAGGGGACTTTGGGCTGATGAATAACTGAATGAGATTTTCTGAAGTTCAATCTTGCTTTACCTTCTTTGTCAGGCTACAAGATGGGCGACATACACACTCTTGTTTGGTCTTCTCAATAAATATACAAAACTACTGCTCTTGCTCCATAGATGGGTAAACAGAGGTCATCTGATTTGTTGTCTGGCTTAGAACCACAAGTTGGCTTTATGTAGGGGACCAGAGCCTTCCTGTTGCACAAGCCATAATAGTGGAAGGAAGAATAAGATATTGGGAGCATCTCATCATGGCTTTGAATATCAACTAAAGTTTGAAATAAAGCGCCAGTATTTCAATTTTATTTTATGTGTATATGTGGGTGCCTGAATATATGTACGTGCACTATGTCTATACAGGAGCCTTTGTAAGTCAAAAGAGGGGTGTCAGAGCTTCTGGCACTGTAGTCATGGGTAGTTGTGAGCTGTGATGTTACGTATTATGAATCAAACCCAGGTCCTCTGGAAGGGCAGTAAACTCTTAACCGCTGAACCATCTCTACAGTCCAGAAACCCTGGTTGTTAAAAGTAAATGAAATTAACCCCTAAAGAAAATGTTTGGGTGCTCATACAACTGGCATAGGAAGCACAGCACGGAAGGGAGAGTGATGTGACCTGAAGTCTGAGGCATGGGAGAGGTCCATATGCTGCCCCTCTCACTCTGTAGATATGCTATGTTGGCATCTATCATGCAGTGATGCTTTATTCTAGTAACCACTCCAGGTCAGCCACTGCCCATGAAGGCTGGGACTGATAGTGGCATGAACCAGAGGCCAAACAGCTGGTGTACCGAAAGGTCCTTCCTATTCACATTTTCATCAGGACTCAGACACCATTTGCCTGTAAATCACAGTGCTTTCATAGTTTTGCATTTTATTTACTAGCTGCTTGTTGTTTACAATCTGAGTTGTGTGTGTGTGTGTGTGTGTGTGTGTGTACGTCTGAATGAGTGTGTAAGCTTTTGGAGGATGTTGTATGCCATTCTTGTCTTCTTTCTCTCCCTCCCTCCCTCCCTCCCTCCCTCCCTCCCTCCCTCCCTCCCTCCCCTCCCTTCCCCCCCCCTCTCTCTCTCTCTGTCTCTCTCTGTCTCTCTCTCTCTCTCTCTCTCTCTGAGACAGGGTTTCTCTGTGAAGTCCTGGTTGTCCTGGAACTTGTAGACCAGACTGGCCTCAAACCCACAGAGATTCACCTGCCTCTAACACCTGAGCACTGGGATTAAAGGTGTGTGCTACCACTACCAGTTGTGTGTCTTTTTTAATCGCTTTCTACCTTACATATTGTGCAGAGTCTCTTGATAAACACAGAACTTGTTTTGGCTAGTCCCAAGATTTATCTACTTATTTTTATTTTATATGTATGCCTTGCATGCATGTCTGTGCACTTGTGTTCAGTGCCTACAAAGGCTAGAAGGCAACATAGGTTCCCTTGGAATTGGAATTAACAGATAGCTGGGAACTACCATGTGGTTGCTGGGAATTGAACTCAGGTCCTCTGGAAGAGTAGTCAGTGCTCTTAACTGCTGAGCCATCTCTCCAGCATTACCTTCCCATCAGTCATTTTTACTAAGCAAAAGTCAGACATCAATTTTTGGAATTCTGTTGGCATGTTGGAATTATGAAGTCACATTCCATAAGAGAAAAATACTTTTTTGTCATCTTCTGGAACTTTTCTTGCACATATCTGCATATGAAACATGGTGTAGCAAGGTTTGTATTCAACAGCTTTTGTGATGAAAGGGATTCCCTATCTTTTTTTGTCTATTTTTCAACTTTAGCTTGTTTTCAAATGGAAACAAAATTCCAAATCTCCTTTCACGGGGGACAGACAGCGGTAATCTGTATACAGGGATTATCTGGGTTAGTGTTAAAAATCTGGGAAGTTATTGTGAATAGCATACTTACTTTGTATATGAAATTTTATTTTCAAACCAAATTTTAAGTCAGAGAATGACTTTTATAATGACTGCGCCATAATTTTAAAGACTGTTCATGTGACTGTTTCTGTTTTACCCAGTGAATGTAATTTCCCAGCCACACTGGCATGTGCGGTGGAGCTCACTCCATGCATCAGGACTGCAGACAGCAGGCACATGTACGTTCTTAGTTCATTCCCCAGTAAGCTCATTACCTAGTACAGATTTGATTTGACCTCAAAATCTGCCAAACAACAGAAGGCTGTCTCTGCAGCCTGCTGTGTCAGGGAACAGGGATTATGTCCTCAAAGGATGTGCTTAAATGTTATTCTCCAAGTAACTGGACCATAGTTCTCATTAGTTTGCCCTCTTATTGGTTCTTCCTGAGGACCTGTCTGTTTTTTGTTTTTTCTATTGTCTTTCCTCCCTTAGAGGAGGAGTGGAATGTGATAAAAGATACCTGATGCTCTCCTCTTCTGGTCTTTGCACAAGTGTGCACAGAAAAATGCACTGGGCAAATATGCACATGTTTAGATATACCCACAAACACAAGTTATTGAGTGGGAGTTTGAGGCTAGCCTGGACTATATGGTAATAGTGAGGTTAACATAGTTATATCTTGTTTCAGAAAAAATTAAGTTCATATGCTTATTCAATATTTTATTTTTACTACCTGTATATACCTTGTAACATTCTAAATATCAACATACCAGTATTCATCAAAACCATCTAAACAAGAGGGAAGTTCATCAGCAGTAAGTTCTAAATGTGTAAAGGCTAGCAGGCTGGAGTTCACTCTAGAACAATCCATGCTTTATTCCTTATGTAGAACAGCTGAGTGAATCTGTCCTGGGTAGAAAGGTACATTAACAAATGTTTATAGCCATTATAAATCTGCTATATCAAAGTTCACACAATGCTGCTTTTCATGGTTCCATATTAACCCTGAGGCTGCCAAGGCTGTCTCTTTGATCCACTGTTTGAATGTACATATTGTTTCTGAAGCAAATGAAATCATTTACATTTTAGTTAACTTAAAAGACATTGGAATTACATCATGGATAATCTCAAATATTTTGAAACAGCTTTAGCCTGCATTGTTTCTGATGTGACTGAAAGGAAAGGAATGACAAATAGCCATGCATTCTTTTTCTTTCTTTCTTTCTTTCTTTTTGTTTTTGTTTTTTGTTTTTTGTTTTTTTCGAGACAGGGTTTCTCTGTGTAGCCCTGGCTGTCCTGGAACTCACTTTGTAGACCAGGCTGGCCTCAAACTCAGAAATCTGCCTGCCAGGAATTACAGGCGTAAGCCACCACTGCCTGGCTTAGCCACGCATTCTTAACTGCCCTGTGTTGGAAGTACTTGTAGCTAATTTGCCACTGTACCATTTTGCAAAATGGCAGCATATTTTCAATTCCATAAGTGTTACATGATAAGACATATAATGATTACCTTTAGATCAGTAATTTTATTATGTATGCATTCATACCTTTATGTACTATTTGTACATATAAGTGCAGTATACATATATCTGTGTATTCTTAGTACGTGTACATGTGTGTAAGCATGAATATGTGCTTGGGATGATAGAGATAGTGACTTGTCAACAGTGAGATGAAAAGAGGTTTATTAAAAACAATCAGGCAAATATTCCCCTTGATCTTCCTGTCTCCACCTATTTAGTACTGGGATTATAGTCATATACTGCTAAGCCCAGGTTTTGGTCTATGGTTTCTTTTCTCTAAGTATGTGGCTATCCTTTTGCTCAAATATGTGGTTTGTGTGTATGTGTATGAATGTTTGCATGTATGTCAGGATACATATACAGATATGCTTACAGATGTGTGTGGAGTTGCCTTCCTTGATGGTTCTACACCTTAGAACCCAGAGCTTGAAAATTCTGGACTCTAGCTTGATCTAGTTAGCTGGCTTGGTCTGAAAATGCCTTCTCCACCTTTTGAATCCTGGAATGGGCTACTACCCTCATCCAGCATTTATATGAATTCTAAGGATCTGAACTCAGGTCCTCATGCTTATGTGGCAAGTGTTTTACTTATTATTCTTTTTAAAATAGAGAGTCTCACAAAACAGACTTGCCTGGAACTTGCTATGTAGATCAGGATGGACTGAAACTCAGAGATCCATTTGCCTCTGCCTCCCAAGTTCTAGGATTAAATATATGTACCACCACACAAGCCAGATAAATAAATTACTTTTTAATTTTAATTTTTTTATTTTTATTTTTATTTTGGTTTTCGAGACAGCATTTCTCTGTAGCCCTGGCTGTCCTAACTCACTCTGCAGACCAGGCTGGCCTCGAACTCAGAGATTCGTCTGCCTCTGCCTCCCAAGTACTGGGATTAAAGGCGTGTGCCACCACTGCCTGCCTTTTTATTTTTTTAATTGAAAAAATATGCATTTGTTTATTGATTGAGAGATAGCAAGCAAACATGAACAGATAATTTTGCATGTATGTGGAGGTCAGGATCAGAGGACATCTTACAGGAGCCAGTTCTTTTCTTCTACCATCTGGGTGCTGGGGATTGAACTCAGGCTAATCAGTCTTGGTGGCAAGTGCCTTTGTTGAGCCATCTTACTAGTTCCTGGGATGATATGATAATAATTTTTTGTAAAGCACAAAATGAATGGCATCACAAGGAAACTGACTAAATTGAAATATTAGTTATCAAATATTTTTTAAGGCCTGTAATATTCATTCATATGCTTCAATGATATATTAAATGACCAGACCCAATGACAGATCATTTGGCTACCATGGCTTTGAAGCTGTGAATATAAATCATATTTTGAGATGGACACAACCATAGGTAACTGGAGATAGAATCTGTGCTTCTGTCACTAAGCATAGGCCTGCTAAAGCTACTGCAGTTGCTGATTGTGCTAATGAATGTCGTACATACTACGTCTTGGTTAATAATCAGGTGTATTTTCTTCCCATCCAAGTTCAGGGTCTACTAAAAGGGATGAAGACCCTTGGGTTAGGTGCCAGGCCCTTCTGTTAGCTTGGACCCAAACAGCCTTATTTGTCTCTACCTTGGCAGTTCTTGATACAGTGCCTGGTATAGATTCATTCTCCAAAAAACATTGCCTGATTAAACAGAAAGCAAATCAGTGCTTGTGAAGACTCCAATGACTTCCCGTCTCTTACCTTTCTAGGTCCTCAGTAGCTGCCAGGAAAACTGTATTTTATGATTTTCTTTCTTCTCTCTTTTTTTTTTTCCTTTGTTTCTCTTGTTTTTCTTGTTTGCTTGTTTTTCTTTTCTTTTCTTTTCTTTCTTTTTTTTTTTTTTTTTTTTTTTTTTTTTTTTTTGAGTCAGACAGCGTTTCTCTATGTAGCCCTAGTTGCCTATCCTGGAATTTGCTGTGTAGACCAGGCTGGCCTCAAACTCACAGATATCCACCTGCCTCTGCTTCCCAAATGCTAGGATTAAAGGTGTGCACTGCAATGCCCGGCTGTACTTTGTGCTTTTCTGTTGAAGAAGCTGGGACTCAGAGATCAGGGCACCCAGTGCAGATGAATATAACTGAACTCAGGATTGTTTGATTCCAAAGTTCATGCTTATGCCACTCTCAGCTCTAGGTCCAGATGATAACACAGTGAGTTTATTTCAGACCCTGACATGTCTCGTTTCTCCCTGTCCTCTTCCTCTTTGGGCAGTATGGATAATCAGTCTCAGATTTCTATGCATGGTTGACAAGAGATCATCTACTGAGCTACACTCACTTAAAAGGAATGAATAAAATAGCAACAATTCTCTCACAATTCAGTGAGTCTGGCTTATATGGACACCTGGCCAAAGAGTTATTAGACACACTTTAGTATAACCACAGGGTGCTTTGTTCCTATTGCTGTAGGAAAACCAAGGAAGAAGCACCAAAGCTGTATGCTGGGAAGCTGTTTTATTAGATTCATTCAATAAGGCACAGAGGATATTAGACCAGTAATGGGCTGGTCCTCATACTATCCCAAGACTGGGATTTTTATACATTTAAGAACTTTTATTCTCTTTATATACTCTTTGATTGGGTGTTTTAAACTACTAAACAGTGATGGCTAGAATGAAAGGAAGAGAGAAAACAGGGGGCTCCAGGACTAACATATGGTTAGTTTTTATGCACAAGAGTACATGCTAGCTAGCATGTATCCTGGGGTGGACATGGACCATCCCACATGGCTGTTTCTTGTTCTTTTTCTCAGTCCTTTAGGGTTTCCTCTCCCCCCTACCACACTATAACTATTAATTCCTACCCCCTGGGTGAGACATGGTATATATATGATGCATGTGTGTGTGCACGCACATTCATGTGAGTAAAGGTATACATACGCCATGGCCCAAGTGGAGGTCAGATGACAACTTTGTGTGTTGGACCTCACCTTCCACTTTGAGGGTCCCTCTGTTGTCTACCTTTGCATATGCTAGCTGGCCCTTGAACAGGGGAATCAACTGTCCGTCTCTTCCTCCCATCTTGTCTTAAAATCACTGTGGTTACAGATGTGAGACAGAACACCCATCGTTAAATAGGTTCTGGGGATGTGAACTCAGGCTGGAATACTTTGTGTGGCAAATGCTTTTATTACCCACTGAGCCATGTCCCCAGCCCCAGATGAGCTACATTTTGTCTGATGCTTCACAAGTATATTTTGTCTGCTCACAGGAGATTTTGTTTTCCATGCAGATTTGTGGCTGGCATCCAGGAAGGCCACAGGAAAGTACTAGTTTCCCAAAGAGCAGTGCCCTTTGTTATAGGTGCCAACATGCAACAAAAGACTGCTCTGAATTTGACTTCCCTCCACCTTCTCTCCTTTGTTTGCAAAAGTGCTCAGATATGCTGAAAACAAAACCTTTTCCTGAGCCTCATCCTTCACTGTGGCTGTTCCTCTATTTCCTGCCTTAGTCTCATGGCCAACGCTCCTGGACTGGTAGTCTGTAATCACTGCTTCAAAACCCACGCACGGTTTCAGCTTTTGAAACTTGGTTTCGCTCTCCATTATTCTACCGAGAACTGTTCTCTATAAGGTCAGTGAAGATGTTTGTCAAACACACTGACCTTTTCTTGGTTCCGATTTTCAAAATCTGCATACTCCAATACTATTTGGGAACAATGTACTTGAGGCTCACCACACCTGCACCTTTGAGAATGTTGCACATTTTGCAATGTCCACCTTTCTGACTGCTTGTTCTTTTTCTGTTGGGAGTTTTCTTTCTTTCCTACTCTGGAAAATCCACAGTAACTACTCTGTAGACAGACACCCCTGCTCTCTGTGTCCAGGTCAGCCTGATTCCTTGTTCCTTACAAGGCCCTGCTGCACTCTTCTGAACCCTGGATCTGTATACAACTGACCTCACCGTATCTAGTTCTGAACATGAGTTCCAATGTTCTTCATAGCATAGTCATACAGTCCTCTGATGTTTGCTTCTTTCTGTTGCCCCAGATTCAGGTATTGGCAAACCATAAATGGAAAGCTTTTAAACAAAGGCTTCCTCTAGTGAGTCTCATCACTCACTGCATTCCACTTCTGCCCCTCCTTTCCACTTCTACTGATTATCCAGGTTTTATCTCTGTGCCTCTCAATTGTTTTCTGTCCACATTTCTATAGCTAGGTATCACAGACATTCCAGGAAGATAGTTCTCATATGGCACCTTGTCATGAAAAACGCTTTTTGTGGCTAATATACATACATACATACATACACACACACACACACACACACACACACACACACACACACATATATATATATATATATATATATAAAGCTGGGCATGGTGATGCATGCCTTTAATCCTAACACCTGGGAGGCAAAGGCAGGTAAGCTCCTGTTAGTTAAGAGGCCAGCCTGGTCTAAATAGCAAATTCTAGTTCAGTCAGTGATACCCAGAGAGACTGATTCTCTCTCTCTCTCTCTCTCTCTCTCTATATATATATATATATATATATATATATATACTTTGTGTGGCAATATATATATATATAGAAATTATATATATAATTTCTAAGTATGTGCATATGTGTGTGAGCATGTGAATGAGTGCAGATACTCCTGGAGTACAGAAGGCATAGGATCCTCTAGAGCTGGAGTGACAGATGGTTGTGAGCTGCCTAACATGGGTACTGGGAACTGGACTCCAGTCCTCTTTGAGAGTCCCCCTCTCCTTCAAATACTTCACTCTTTAAATGTGTGTGCCTAGAAGTGAACAGCCCACTGGATTTGGTTTTCTTCTTCCACCATGTGAATCCCAGGAACAAAATTTAGGTCATCAGGTTTGTGGCATGTTTACTACCAAGGAGAACTCACAGGCCTCCAAATTAGTTTCTTATCTATGACCAAATCAGTTCTCTTTGTTAGCATGCTAAATCACTTAGTATTTCTAAGTATCAGTGTTTCAGTATCCCCATGTGCAGACTTTGGGGGTAGGACTTCATCAGTAGTTTTCAAACCTGGCTGCACTTCAGAGTAGCTGAAGGATGTTTAAGACCTATCTATGCTTAGATTCTCCTCTTAGGAAGCTTCTCAGTAGGCCTCAACAGGTGGAGCCCATGTTTAAAAAGCCATACTAGTGATTCTAATGTGTTTCCAAGGTTGAAAACTAATAAATTTCCTTTTTGTATATGTTTTTATGTGTGTGTACAGGCCTGGGGCAAGAGGGCAAATGATACCTTGGGTGTCATTCTTCAGGGACATCCACTTTTGTGTTTTACCACAGGATCTCTCACTTGTCTGGAACTAGGCTGACTGGCTAGCCATGGAACCCAGGGCTTCTCCTGTCTCCTCCTTTCTGGCACTGACATTTCAAGCATGTAGTGCATACTTGGCTTTCTTAAATGGATTCAGGGCCCTGAACTCAAAGCACTTAATATACTAATCCATCTCCTCACGTCTGAGAACTACTAGATGCCTATCAAGTGTCTTTTTGTCTTCAATGCAGTTTTTTGACTTTGTTCTCCTTTTCAATTATAAGTTAATTTTCATTTTAATTTACTTAGCAATCCCTTTTTGTAATTGTGGTTATTTTGACTTAGCCTCCTTCCGTGCTATCGTTTTTTTTGTTTGTTTGTTTGTTTGTTTTTTTGTTTTTTTTTTGTTTTTTTTTTTTTTACCACTTAGGTGGTCCTTCCTTATCTTTGTGTGTTTATTTCTTGGTGCACAGACTATTCTATTTTTATTTATTTATTTTTTGGTTTTTTGGAGACAGGGTTTCTCTGTGTAGCCCTGGCTGTCCTGGAACTCACTCTGTAAACCAGGCTGGCCTTGAACTCAGAAATCCATCTGCCTCTGCCTCCCAAGTGCTGGGATTAAAGACATGCGCCACCGCTGCCCCGCCAGACTTTTTTTTTTTTTTTTTTGTTTTTACTGGACATTTACTAAACCGAATTAAAAAGCTTCCTCTAAATCATATCCTTTTTCTTACTAAAATAAACTACAACTTGGACATCTTATTGTGTGATTGGTGCTTATTTGGAGGCAACATGCTGTAAAGCTTTGATTCAGGAAGAGGAAGTGCTTAAAGAAAATATTTCCAATGTGTTAGTTGAACTGTTGTTTTTTAACGTAATAATGTGGGCTTCTACCTATAAATGAGTTCATTATATTCTCAAGAATGTGTTGTTTTGTAGGCAAAAGGCTATTTCCATTTAAACTTAATTTATGGATAAGTTCTTTGGCCAGATGGGGGTTGCTGAAGGCCTCTACCTCATAGCAATGACTACGAAGAGGAAGCACCCCCACTGGCTGTCAAAAATGCTGAGGGGAAGTTATACCTAGTATTGTTCTTTGATGGCCATGGTACAGCAGTCACACATTGCATACCATTTTAAGCAAATAACTCAAAACACCAAAGACAGCTTTACAACGTGAATTCCCACTCAAGTTTGGAAACATCAAATTTCAAGTAACATAGTCATCTTTTTGGATCTGAGGTGTATCCAGCATAACTACTAAATGCCCTCCCTGATTGCTGTTAATTTTCCTTCAAGATAGTAATTATTTTTTTTTTTATTTTTAATTATGTGTGTTTGTGAAAGTGAGTGTGGGTGCTGGTAGAGGCCACAAGAGGGCACTGAATCACCTGGAGCTGGAGTCCCAGGTGCTTGTACTCTGCTGAAGTGGCTGCTGGGAACTGAACTCTGGTTCTTTTTAAGAGCAGAAAGTGCTCTTACATGCTGGTCGTTTCTCCAGCCTCCATATTATTATTTTTTAATTACATTTATTTATTTTGTGTATAGCTCAGAGTACAACTGTGGGAGTTAGTCCTCTTCTTGCACTACGTAGGTACTGGGGATGGAACTCAGGCTTTCAAGCTTGGCAACTTTACCCACTGAACCATCTCTACTGCCTTTAACAAATTACTTTTAAAGTAATTTACATTTTGAAAAAGTTTGAAGTAGGGCTAGGTGAAATTAAGCGTAGTAGTGGTATACTTTTAAGTCCAGCATTTCGGAGGCTGAGGCAGGAGGTTTAATATAGTCTCAGTTATTTAGAATGGGCTAGAAATAAACTGGGCTACAAGAGAACCTCGTCTGGAAACAAAATAAAATTCAAAGTAAGCAGGGCTTGTAACCTCAACGCTGTTGGGGAAGCAGGAAAATCGTTTAAGAGTTCCAAGCCAACCTGAGCCACAGAATGAAAGCCTGTGTCAAATTATTGAAATTTAAAAAATGTTTTAAACCGCCTAAGGAATCGCCAAGCAAACAGCTCACTTCTGAGACGGAAGACTCGCGCTTGATTCAAAGCTCTGGCAACTCCGCTGCAAAGAGGGGCCCGCGGTCCAGAGAACCCAGCTCCTGTCTTCCAAGCGCATCCCGCACTTGAACTTGAAGATACTCACACCTGGGAGGTTGCAGCGCGGGACCGCCCTCGCCGTAGCCTCACAATCAGGACGCATGCTGCTGATGTCATGGCCGCGGCCCGCCTCCTGCGGAAAGAGGCGGTCGCCTATTGGCTGTGCCTCC
This sequence comes from Apodemus sylvaticus, assembly GCF_947179515.1. NCBI lineage: Eukaryota > Metazoa > Chordata > Mammalia > Rodentia > Muridae > Apodemus > Apodemus sylvaticus. Next base: position 72,658,422 of record NC_067472.1, on the reverse strand, counting down.
TGAGGCCTCGGGGCCAATCACAGGACGGTGAGCAGCAAGGTCCAGTTCCTGACGTTGTGCGGCCGCCGCGGGGTTTATTTAGCTCTAGGGTCCTGACCGGCGCCATTCGGAGTCCTCTGCGCCCGAGGCCGTCCCCAGTCCGCTCCGCCCCTGTCCCCGCGCCTCGGCCCCCGCCTTCGCGCCGCCTCTCCGCCCCTCGGGCCGCTGGGAGCCGCGCGCGGGCCCGCGGAGAACATGTCCTGACTGAGGCGGGAGGGCGGAGGCGGCAGCAGCGGGGTGGGCGGCGGCGCCGAGGGAGGCGGAGAGGGGCCGGGCTCGGCTCGTCGCCGCTGGCCGTGCGGGAGTCGCCGCCGCCGCCGCGGCCGCCGGGCGCCGCGCGTCAGACTGGGAGGAGGAGGATCCGCGGCCGCCAGGTAACTGGGCCTTGGGTTGGGGGCGCCGCGCCTCAGGCCCCTCGCGGGTTGGCCGCGGCCTGACGGGGCGTCGCGGGGAGCAGTCTGCGGAGCCTCCGGGCAGCAGCGTTGCGGGATAGCGCTTCGCTGGCCCGGGGTTGTCCGCGGCCGCGCGTCCATCTTGGGCTTCTCGGCGCGGGGACAACCCGGGAGATGAGGGAGAGTGGCCCGCCCGGCTTGTTTACCGACCCGAGTTGGCCGCTGTCATCTGCCTGGCTGGCGCTGCCCTTCTGCCCGCTTCATTCCGGCAACTGGAATTCCTCCCGAGTCCGAGTGTGTGGGTCCTATTCCCACTTCTCAGTAGGCCGTAAACACCCTGAATCGTCACTCTTAAGTTGGTTCTGGTCCCCAAACTTGTGTTTTGGTCCCTCGTCCACTTTCTCACCGCCTCATACAGTGGCCTCCCGTTGTTGCCAAAAACAAATCAGGGTGAGAGTTGATGTCTGGTGGCCATGGACAGCTGGAACCCCGCTCCCGGTAACGATCACTCTGTGCAACTACCTTGTGGTTTTAGTTGTTGTTGTTGTTTTGTTTTTCTGCTCAAATTTGACCGGTCATTGCACAGACAAAAGAGCTGTAATACTTGCTGTTGGCGCCTGGGAGAGGCAGTTTAGGTTAAGCAGGAAGTTTGAACCCGCCCATTATCTTGAAGACACTGGTGTTTTGAAACCACCTTGCTTAGAATTTTGTATCTTAGCTCCTCAATTTCCCCCTTTCGGTTATCCCCTAAGTCACTTGTTATAAGTCCTTTCCATTGCTCGCAATGTTTGGTCTGTCTGTACAGTTGACCTGTGATGATGTTAATAAACGTGATGTACAAATACTTGCAAGTGTTATATAATGAGTGGCTCCTGTACCCCGTGGTCTCTTTCAGTTGCCTCCCTATCAACTTTTTCTACATGCATGGTACCTCTGTTGTTCAAACATGGATGACTTGGGTTGGGGCTTACATAGAGAAGACAGGGGAGACCCTTGGATCTTTGTGACAGAAGCCATTAGAAAGTCTATGCTTGGGAAAAGTAAAGCTGGGATCATGTTAAATATTATTTTAATCAAATGAGGTAATTCGAAAGAATATTTAGAAGTCTGCTTTCTTGATTTTGGGACTCTTAAAATAGTCTCATTAAATTTTTGTAACTTTTTTAGTTGTGGGTCTGTGAGGGGTTAAGAGATAGGCTAGTAATGAGACATTTTACTTTTTTGTGGGAGGATGTTATTTGAACTCCATGGGAGATTTTTACTGATTGCTGTCATAACAATCTTTTATTAGTGCTGTTGAGCATTGGGGCACCCATTTATTTACTCTTGAAATGTGCTTGAGGTTGTTTGATGAACTTATAATTCATGGTAATATTTTTTTGTTTCTTTTTTTTAATTTAATTTATTTATTTATTTATTTACATTGCAAATGATTTCCCCTTTTCTGGGTCCCCACTCCCCGCAAGTCCCATAAGCCCTCTTCCGTCCCCCTATTCTTCCATCTACCCCTTCCCACTTCCCTGTTCTGGAATTCCCCTATACTCTTGCACTGAGTCTTTCCAGAACCAGGGCCCACTCCTCCATTCTTTTTGGACATCATTTAATTTGTGTGTGGGTTATCATGGTAATATATTTTAAACTAATGGCCTTGATCCATAACTGTGCACTGATATGAGTTGTGGCATATCGGTTTTAAAGTCTGAGGATTAAGCCCGGCAAGGTGGTGAATGCCTTTAACCCCAGCACTCAGGTGGCAGAGGCAGGTGGGTCTCTTGAGTTCTAGGCCATACTGGTCTACAGAGCAAGTTCCATGACAGGGTTACACTGAGAAAACCTTTCCCCCCAAAACCATAAATAAATAAATAAATAAACAAATAAATAAACAAACAAACAAAGTCTGAGCATTAACATTAATGTACAGTGTTTGAGGTAAATTGATTTATGTGCAATTGATACAGTAAGAGCCATTCCCCCCCCAAAACCATAAATAAATAAATAAATAAATAAATAAATAAAAATAAAGTCTGAGCATTAACATTAATGTACAGTGTTTGAGGTAAATTGATTTATGTGCAAATGATACAGTAAGAGCCATTACATGTACTTTATATTGCTTTTTAAAAAATCAGTTAAAACTTAAATGTAGTTGCAAAAGTAGAATTCTAACTTTTTATATAACTTGGTTTGGTTTAATTTGAGCATTGCTTATGGCTTTCCCCTCTTCCCAAGAAATACCTTCTTGTTTGAACATCTTTTTCTTCGTTTGTGGAGGTTTATTTGGAATATTCATGTCTCCCTTATACCTTGGGCATATTTTCTATATTTAAATACACTTGCATCTCAGAGACTTAGTGGTAGTCCATACCATTATTCCCAGCACTCTGGTGGCCAGGGTAGGTGGATCTCTGAGTTCAAGGCCATTGTGGTTTACAGAGTTCCAGGACAGCCAGGGCTATACAGAGAAAACCTGATTCAAACAAAACAAAACAAAAGACAAACAAAAAACAAACAAAAAACTCAACACATTCATTTCTTACCACAATATATAAACCTACAGAAATGAAAAAAATTCAAACTCCTTTTGGTGTTCAAATTTCTCAGTAGTTTGGTCTTGATATATTCTTTAATTTGAATTCTTTCTTCTTCCCTATGTGAAGCTTAGTCCATCTAATCTTAAGTTGTTTCTGTGAAGTCCCTCCTCTTGGCCTTTATTTATTTAACCTTTTTTTTACTGTACATCAAGTTAAGTGCTATCTCCTAAGAACCCCTTTGAGAACTTAACCTGGAGGGATCTATTTGCCCTTTTGTATGAGACTTTCCACTTTTTTTGTTGTTGTTAGTCTGTGGTAGTGTAGATTTCTTTTTTATGACTTCTCTTTCCCAACTATATTTTTAAGGCTCTGAGAATTGGTGTTCAAATATTTTAAGGCTCTGAGAAATGAGTTTATATCTATTGAGACAGTATAGTTGGCTCTGAAAATATAGTCTGACAAAGTATTTCTGGTTACAGAGGTATTTCAGGATATACAATTTGTATGCTTTCTACTATTGGAGTTTCTGCAAATTTTGATTATTTCTGAGGGAAAGTATTTGAAACTATGGTCATGTCATAAAAAATACTTGGTTAGTATGTTTACATTTGTTCACACTGTTTTTTACTAATACAAAGTATTGGCATTTTTCCATTGGTTATGTTGAATTATTCAAATGAAAATCTCTGGTTTTGTTCACTGAGTCTGATAGTTACTTGGCTTTGGATTTGGTACTAGTGACTTGAAAAGTAGCTATTTTGTATTTGTATGCAGATGACATTTATCATGGGAAGGAGGAATAATCTGTAGCCTATTTGCATCTCTAACCTCAGATGCTGATGGATTGTACAATTGATCAAAAGGCAGATGAGGCAGGGAAGTATGCTTTCATTGGTACCTGTCAGTGTGGTTGGAAGAAAACATAAAACTGGCCTACAGTATTCTTATCCAGAGATGATACATGTAGTTATGTAGTAGGTAAGTAGATACTTATGCATTTGGAAAACAGGTGTGTGTGTGTTTCTAAGTAGGAGTTAATTTCTTGGCAATAAATTCTCCTGATAATGTGTCTCTGCCTTCTGTGAAAACTCACCCTTTTATAGTTTGTCAAAATATCTTTCCCTTTAATGTCTACTTAAAAAAACATTTTGTGTGTATGGGTGTTTTGTCTGCATGTTTGACTGTTTATTTTGGAGGCCAAAATAGAGTGTCATATACTCTGGGACTGGAGTATAGACACTTGTCAGATACTGTGTGGGTTCTGATCCTCTGGAAGAACAGCCACTGTTTTTAACTGCTGAGCCAACCTTCCAGCTTAAAATTGTCTAAGTTTTATAAAATAGTTTTTTAAATACTTTTTAACCTTTGTTTTTTGGGAATGGGTACTCTGTATGTCTGTACGCCATGCGCATGTTGGATCCCTTGAGATCTGAGTTACATACAGTTGTGAGATGCCATGCAGCTGCTGGGAATTGAACCCATGTCTTCTGGAAGAGCAGCCAGTACTCTTAACCCCTGAACCATCTAGCCCCCCCCCCCCAAATTGTTTATATAAACTTTTATTTTTTAAGATTCATAAGTCTTTCCAGTATAACTGGAGTTAAAACTAACCTTTAATAAACTTCCTGAAATGCGGGGTGTTTTTACTAGGCTACTTAAATTTGTAAAAAGCACTTCCATAGACCAAAACCAGTATTGAGAAGAAACCTAGTCAGTTTATCCTATTAATAATTAAATTTGATTCCTTACTTCATATCATTTATAAATTTTAACTCAAACTCACTATAAATGTATATTTGAGAGCTAAACTACAAAATACTAGATGAATTAGGGTTTCCAGCCTAATATTTTGAATATGGATATTCATTCAAGTAGTGGGTTCTCCCACTACTGTATGTTGAAATTTACTGAACTTTAAGTCTAATTATTCTCAACTCTAAGTTGATTATTATATTTTTTATTTAATTTATGTCAATTTAATTTTTGACAGCATTTTTTTTTTTTTTTTTTTTTGGTGTATGGCAAACTCCCTGTTGTGTAGATGAAGGAAAGAGTCCCTTTTTAGTGCTGCATATTGCTGCAAATGCTGCAAGAACACATTTGCAATTGGAATTTAGAAGACAGTATAATTGCTGTGATTTTTTTGTTTTTTAAATCACTTCAGTTCTTTGCTTTCTTGTTTAGGACATATAATCAACCTTCTTTCATTTCTGTTTGTATTTAAAGAAGCCAAAGCTTATCTATTTATCTGTCTCTCTGACATATTTATTTTTATGGTGCTAGGTATAAAATTTAGGGCCTTATGATTATTAAGCAGTCTAGCTAAGCATTTTAGCTCTGAGCTAAATCATAGCCCCCCAACCCTGATTTCTTTTTGATGCTTTCTTTCTGTAGCCCATACTTGCTTTGATTTTGTAATTCCTCTTGCCTTAGCCTCTTGATGCTGGAATTAAGCTGTGTGTCACTATACTTAGTGTAAGGTTTATTTTTAAATAGGGAAGCTACTACAATTCTAGAACTACTTTTTATTTTTCTGGGGGAATGTTCTTTGATAACAATGGAATATTGAGTTGTTATTGACTTATTAATAAGTAACTGCCATATACAGACACTGTTTGAAGACAAATGAATTTTTCATTGTTGAATATTAGAAACAAACAATAATGCACTTAGCTAAGTATTGTGGGAGATAATTGTCTTGCTTAATACTGATCATAGTATTTTTCTAGTATAGGTTTTTTTCAAGATGTACTTAAGCAAGTTAAGTTCTCTATGTAGGCAGGGTTTTTGTTTTTCTTCCGAGAAAAGGTCTTTCTGTATAGTTTAGGCTGGCTTTAAACATGGTCCTTTTGCTTTAGCCTCTTAATGCTGGGGTTACTGGTATGTACTAAAATGACTGCTGTTACTGAATTTTTAGTACTAAAATGACTGCTGTTACTGAATTTTTAGTGCTATTCTATATAGCTTGATAGGAGTATGCACTTTTTCTTCTTCAACCCATTGACTTAATAGTTTCCATTAATTTTTGGATATTGAACCAGCTTGTTGATTGGATTATCTCACTTGGATACATAATCCTGTCTGTCTGTCCATCTGTCCATCTGTCCATCCACCCATCCATCCATCCATCCATTGTAATCAGTTTTTCAAGGCAGGGTTTCTTAGTATAGCCCTGGCTCTCCTGGAATTCACTCTGTAGACTAGGCCTGCTTGAACTCACAGAGATCTGCCTGCCTCTGTCTTCTTAGTGCTGGCATTAAGGCTTGTACCACCAGGCCCAGCTTTTTTCTTTTTCTTTTTCTTTTTCTTTTTTTCTTTTTCTTTTTCTTTTTCTTTTTTTTTCTTTTTCTTTTCCTTTTCCTTTTCCTTTTCCTTTTTCTTTTTCTTTTTCTTTTTTTTCCTTTTTCCTTTTTTCCGTTTTTTGACAGGCTCTCATTCTGGCTTATTGCAGGTCCAGAACTTGGTAGTAGACCAGGCTGGCCTTGATTTCACAGAGATCTTTCTGCCTCTGCCTCTTGATTTGTGGGATTAAAGTTTTGTACACTATGTCTACTCAATGTATTTTATAGATTTGTGCTTCTATGGAAACCTTTCCCTCCTCTTCCTCCTCTTCCTCCTCCTCCTCCTCCTCCTCCTCCTCCTCCTCCTCCTCCTCCTTCTCTTCCCTTCTTCTTCAAGACAGAGTCTCATGTAGCCCAGGCTGCTCTAAAACATGTGGATTTTTGATCTCCTGCCTCTACTAAATACAGGCATGTGCCATCATGTCCAAGATGTAACCCATGGCCTGTTCATGCTAGGTGAGCCCTCTACCAATCAAGCTATGTCTTAGTTCAGTAATACTGAGCTGTTGAGAAGGCAGCATCTTACTACTTCATTTTTCTGAGGTATACTAATCTGGGGAAGTTTAGGGAAGTTTGGTTGTATTTTGTTGTATTTCTCACTTTTTATTATTTTTAGAGATTTATTTATTTCGTTATTATTTATCTGTAACAGGGTATTGGATCCCTGTTACAGATGGTTGTGAACCACCATGTGGTTGCTGGGAATTAAACTCAGGACCTCTGGAAGAACAGTCAGTGCTCTTAGCCATTGAGCCATTTTTCCAGCCCTATTTCTCACTTCTTAAACCATACCTGTAAGTTGTAGAATAGCTTGTTTTTCTTTATAAGACAGAATCTCATTGTGTATTCCAGACTAGCTTGGTGCATACTGTGCAAACTGATCTAGAACTTGTAGATAGTCATCTTCCTACTTTAGCTTTCTGAGTGCTGGTTTTGTTAGGCATATGCTGTCATTCTCAGCTAGTTACATTTTTAAAAATAATTAAATAATAATAAAGTAATATATTTTTGATTTCTAAACCCAAATTGAATGCTTTATGTTACTATATTAAACGCTTAAAAATTATTCTGTAAAATTGCAGGAAAAGTGTTTTTTTAAAACATTTATTTTGAATTTTTTTTTACAGTTCTATAAACAGTTTATAGACCAATGTAAGTCCCCGGACCATAATTTTAATTTTTCAGTAGGATCATGTTGTTAGTCTCCAAGATATTTCATTCTTTTTTTTTTTTTAACAATCCAATTCTTAATTCTCAGTCTAGAATAGCTTAATGATCTAATTAACCACCCCAACTCCTTATGAAGAATATTCGTGGATTTGTACATACTAGGTAAGTGGTCTGTCACTGAGCTATAGCCTACACCTATAGCCCTTAAAAGCTCCTTATTATGAACATTGTCAAACATACACATCGAGGCCAGGACAGTGTGTCTTCATGTGTCTGTAACCTCATCATCAGCACATGGCTGACATTGTTTGATTTCTTGATTTTTCTACTTATTCTTTGGGGGATTATTTAAAGACATATACTGTGAATATTTCAGTGATTTTCCTCTGCCACTGGAACTATCCCAGTATCAGCAGATTTGTGTCTCTGTGTCTATATCTTATAACTTGGTACTCTTTTGTTTTTGTTTTTGTTTGTTTGTTTGTTTTCAAGACAGGGTTTCTCTGTATAGCCCTGGCTGTCCTGGAACTCACTCTGTAGACCAGGCTGGCCTGGAACTCAGAAATCCGCCTGCCTCTGCCTCCCAAGTGCTGGGATTACAGGCATGCGCCATCACCGCCCAGCTACTTGGTACTCTTAATTCATGGTAGTATACTTTGTGGCTGTATGGCAGCATTAGAGACAGAGATCAGGTCTGTTATGTAGTAACAGATTAACTATTATGTTTTAAAATCTGAGCTTAACTCAGTATATTACAGTGGAAATGGAAATTTTATTTTTCATCATCTTTGGAAATAAGATATTTGCAAAATAAATTCATTTGTTTTCAAAAGTGAGTTTTACACAGAAGAACAGAGGCTTTGCTAAGTCGCGTAGTACTATGCTGGAGAGTATATTATTTGACTGCCTTTTATTTTTATAAGTGAGATGGTTTTGTCTCTAACAGATACGTAGGGTCTGCTTATTAATTATATGGGCAATCATTGCATGCTTACCTTTAAAGCATGGTCATCTGTAGGCTCTGAAATTCCTATACATACTATTTCGATAGACTCAACCTTTCACTTGGTTAAATAAAAATGAAAGGCTTTTTAATTGTTACTAATGTAGCATGCTTTTGTTGTTGTTTTATTTTGTTTGCTTTTTGGTTTTTTGAGATTGACAGGGTGTCACTATGCAGCTCTGGCTATCCTGGACCTTACTATGTAGCCCAGGCTGATCTCGAAACTCACAGAGTTTCCTCTGCCTCTTGAGTGTTGAATCTTTTTTTTCCCCCCTCTAAAATTTGGACTGGTATATATTAGTCTAAAGTTAGGCTGTCTGTAGGCCCCCATACCTCCCATTATAGGTGCTGAATTTAGTATATATTTTAAAAAGTATCTAGGTTTTGCTTACTTGTTCAGCTTTTTAGACATTATTTTCATAGTTCTCAATCTAAAAAAGAAAATATGAACCAAATGTGTGTCACCAAGTTTTTATTGTTTTTCAAAATGTTTATGTATTGTCTATTGGTAGTTGCAGAGGGATCGCTCAGTAAGAAACACAGGCAAATTAATAGTTCAAGTTTTGGATAGTGGGAATAGGCCATTGAATGTGTGTGCTTGGATACAGAAGGCCTGTATTCAGATTCTGGCTGTATCACTTAGTGATTTTTTTTTTTAAAGGGTAGTCGCTGTGCTTTGTGTCCAGTCTTTAAAATTGGATATAATAATAGTTCTGAGGAGTAAATTGGTTAATATATTGGTTTGTGCAATGCTTAGCAATATTAGCTGTTATTGTTCACTTATTGAACATGGCTGACTTTTGCAGAATTGTGACATAGACAAAGTTGGCCTAGCTGATCACCCACTTATAATGATTGGAACAAACAGTGCTTTCAGTCTGTTGCTCTTCTGCACTCTTCTGGATGATGCCCTTTGTTGTTTTTTTAGAAAGAAAAAAAAACTTCATTCTGTTTTTATTGTCACACTGTAGGATTCATGAGGAAAATGATTTAGTCTAGTTTACATTATTAAGAAATTTTAAATAACTTGTTTTGAGATGGGGGGCGTGTTTCACTGTATAACCTGTTTGGCATGGAGCTTGCTTTGTACACCAGGCTGGCCTTGACCTCACAGAGGTCTGCCTGTATCTGCCTGAGTGCTGTGTTTAAAGATATGTGTCACCATACCTGGCTTAAATTATGTGTTCTAATACAATTTTAGTTCAAATAACTTTTATATTTCCAATGAATAACAGAAGTTGAATTGATTTGAGGGATTGGTATTTTGAAACAGATGGTAAATCTGAGTTGGCATTGCCTTGGAGTGTTTTAGCTGTTTGCTTCTGCTACCTTTTACAGTCTTGTTTCATATTACACTTTATGTAAAAGTTCCAGGCACTACCTCTTTCCCCTGTCAAACAGGAAGCCTCTTAGCATCTGATAAAAAGCTGCTATTAGTGAGCTAGATATACTTTCCATAGGCCTTCTTCTTAAAGGTACTTTGTAATTTGGGAATCTGAGAATAGAATAATGAAAGAAGCTTTGAACATGTTAAGGCCATCGTATTTATTAGGAAAGTTGCCTTATTCTTTTATGATTCTCAGGATGAAAGCCAAGATTTCGGGCATTGAACTTCCCAGCCTTCTTTTATATTTAAATGTTGGATTGAGAATGTACTCTCAAGATTAATTGTCCCATTTCCATGCACATCTAAGACTGTAATTTTTTAACTAGTTATATCTATTACTATTTCTGAGTTGTAAGATGATTAGTTTTGTTTGAGATTGTAATTTGAGGTGCATGACCCTAGTTATGGTAAAATTGAGTTTACTATATAGTTGAAGGACATATATGTAGTATTTCTCACCTTTTTCACACTATCTAGGAACTAAAATGCTTAGAGAAAATTAATTTTGTATTTAAAGAGACAAAGTTGGTAAGTAAATAGAATTCTTGAAACTAACAGAAGATGGATGAAAAGAAACGTCACTATTGTTATATGCTAAAATAGATACAATTGTAAATAACTATCTTTTAGGTATTTTTCATTCTCATCAGTGGATTGCTAGTTCCTCTTTAATTAAGATGGGGAAACCTGTCATAGTTTTTTTTTTTTAATTATGTTTCCTTCTATAGTTAATGTAGTCTTACCAGATTAAAAGAGCAAATTTTAGTGGGGCTGGAGAGAACACTGAGTGGTTAAGACAATCTTCTGCTTTTGCAGAGAATAGGAGTTGTGTTCCCAACTCCTATTCTCAGCTTACTCTGAGTGTGATATGATTCTAGTTTCAGGGGGATCCAATACTTCTGGCCCCAAGGGCACCAGCACTGAACATTTACACATGCATAATTAAAATATTTGAAAGAAAGGTTTATTTGGATTGGAGATAGGTATTCTAGCTGTAGTATGGGTGATTGCCTCAGTTAAATAATCGCATAGTGATGGTGTGGCCGGTGTCATTCTGATAGTTGATACTTGAATTTATTTTGTCCTACTTTTCACACACTCTTGGGAGAATTTTAGAGATTAGTTCAGTTCAGTGTTTGATAACAGGTGACTCTGCAATAGGTAACAATGAATTCTATAGAGGATGTATGTAGTATTTTCTGAAGATATTTAATTGACTAGCACTATAGCTCAGAGTGCTTGGCAGCACATGCAAAGCCGCGGGTTTTATTCCTTAGTACCACTATCAAAAATTAATAATTATAAAAAATTGTACTTGTGTCCTTTATGTACTGCTATCCAAATAATCAGCTCAGGGGTTGTCATAGTAGTTCCTGTTGCTCAGATTTTTAATACAGAAGTCTGGTGTAGAATACTTTCAGGTAGCAAGGAATGGAACAAATATTTATTGAACAGTTTATAGTCTAGTGCCTTTAAACCATTTATAGTTAAGCTGATGATTAGAAGCGCTCAGGGCATCTGGCAAATCATGTGCAGTGAGCAAGACTTGGTGATACTATCTTCACATTTTATTAGAAAACAGCCGGGCAGTGGTAGTGCATGCCTTTTAATTCCAGCACTTGGGAGGCAGAGGCAGGCGGATTTCTGTTGGAGGTCAGCCTAGTCTATACAGCCTAGTCTATAGAGTGAATTCCAGGACAGCCAGGGCTATACAGAGAAACCCTGTCTCAAAAAACAAAAAACAAACAAACAAACAAACAAACAAGAACCCAACAACAAAAATTAATGAATATTAAGCTGAAAAGCTGAACAACAAAAGTTCAGATGTTCAATAAAAGTGTTTTATTTTCCAATTCCAAAAGAGAAAGAAACATGAATTTCTGATGAAGAATTCAGTTTTGGATATGTTAAGTTTGAGATGTATACTAAATAGTTGAATAGATGTTCTGTAGGCTGCTGGATTCATTAATCTGAACTTGTGTAGAATTTGGGAATCATCAACATATAGGTAGTATTTAAACCCCACAGACTGGGGCCAGTGAGCTGGCCCAGCAGGCACAAGTATTTGCTGCCAAAGCTGATGACCTGAATTTGATTCCTGTAACATACATAGTGGAAAGAGAGAACTGATTCCTGAAAGCTCTCATCTGGCTTGCAGGTATATTGTTGAATGCTGTGTGTACATATGCATGCATGCATGCATATAAAAAAAACTTACAGATGCTGGTCGTTTGAGAAGTGTTGACCAAAGAACTCTTGGTGCCTGAAATCAGAAATAAAAGCCAATAAAGATTAAGGGAGGATAGCTAATGAGAAATAGAGGAAGCCAAAGCAGTTTAGTAACTCTCGTAAGAACATGGTGTTTAGTTGTGGCTCACAGGATCAGAAGGCTCTAGACTATGCTGTTGAACAGATTTTATGGTTGTTGTATTTTTTTCATAAGTTATTTATACTCTAAATATCACAGTAGCAGGAAAGAATTTGCATAATTTTATTATGCAAATTATATTATTTATATTATAAATTGCATTGTATTTCTGCAATACATGTTCATTTATTTTTGGCACACTGGGTATGCAGCCCAGGCTGGCCTGGAAGTTGACATTCTTCTGCTTGTACTTTCCCAGTACTGGGATTTCAGGCATATGTCTGTATGGTCAATATTTGTTTGCTTTTATAAGTTAAAATTTATTATTTTATGTGTGTGGAAGTTTTGTCTGCATGTACATTTGCCTGTTCACCACTGTGTGAGTGGTACCTGTGGAGACCAGAAAAGAATGTTGAATTCCTTGGAATTGGTGTTATAGATGGTTGACCATGTGAGTGTTGGGAATGGACCCCAGGTCCTCTGGAAGAGCAGTTGTGCTCTTGATTGCTGAGCCATCTCTCCAGCTCATTGTTTATAATTTATGGGGGGGGGTGGAATGGAAGGATGACACAGTAAAGATCATGATTTTCAGTGAAACACTTTAGATGTTTGCTGACACTTACATAACTGCAATGGTAAGATTTAAGGGGAAATCGAATATAGTTAGCTTTTACCAGTTTATAATCTAGCTAACTAGATAGGAATATGTCTCAAATGTATCAAACATGAACCCTAGTTTAAAACTTCAGGTAGAAAGTACTTCATTTGCTTTGTTTATATCAACTTGATTTGAACTTTGAAATCTCTTGGCTGGAAATTCAACCTCAGTTGTTCTTGGGGGCTTCCAGTTCTTAGGGTTTTGTTTTGTTTTGTTTTGTTGTTGTTTGTTTTTGAGAATTTTGGCATTATACATTTTAGGTTCTCTAGATAAAAAGTGTTGTCTTTCGTTGTATACCATGAAGTTCCTTCTGGTTTCTCTAGCTCTGCTGTCTGGCTTGGCACTTTTTATTTATTTATTTTAAATAGTACAGGTTACTAGAAATTAAATACAGGGCCTTGGAACATGATAGGCATGTGTTATGTTGCTCAGCTATGTCCCCAGCCATTGGTTTTTTGAGACACAGTTTGACTGTAGGTCAGGTTCTTGTGCTTGTTGTCATTCTATCTTTTGATTCAAACTGCTATGGTTACAGACATGCACTATCTTGGTTTAAAAAAACAAACAAACAAACAAACAAACAAATTTCATCAGTCTTGGTACTTCTGCAGTTATACTCATGGAATTGATCTCACTATAATTTCCTCTGAGATTGCTCAGAAGCTTCACTGTTGTTTTTTGTCCAGGTCACTGAATGTGATGTGATCTGTATTTTGTTGGTCTTATAAAATACAGTGTGCTAGTCTGTAGGTGTTGTCTCTAAAATCCCTGAGAGGGTGTTTCAGAAACCTTTGTTGACCTGTTTGAAAATTGGTGGGAGTGAATGATGGAAGAAAAACTTTTGTATTGATGTTCCAGGAATTAATCCTAAGAGAAATACAATAAGCTCATGTCAATAAAAGTTTGGTCGCTTGAAAGGTTCTTGGAGTGATCAGAGAGCATCCTATGAAAGCGATGCGAGGTAACTGAGTTTTAAGGATAAGTATATCTAAGACAATGACTTCATATTTGCGTCTTTGGGAGTGATGACATCTATAAGTTGAGGATATATGTAGTGTGTTTAGAAGTGAATGAGTAGGCTTGTGTGTTACAGGAGAGAGCTGAGAGCTTATATTGTTAGAGAAAGCTTCAGACAAGAGGATTGCTGTGGTAAAACAGACAGCTGGATGTATTTAGAAAACAAAGATGCTTAGGGAGGCTATTATAGTAGTAGTTCTGACCTGAACCGAGGAAGGATTGATGCCAGTGGGGTAGAAGCAAATAACTGAGCAGATAGGAACCATTGGAAGAAAATTTGGACACAAGGCAGAATTCAAGGTGATTCCAAGATTCTCAGCTGGGTATAGGTGTCATTTGTGGAAACCGAAAAACTCAGGATAGGAGCTTCTTGTGAGAGGAAGATAAAAGGTTAAATGGGGGAGGATTTGATAAGTTATCTGAGGCCTAGAATGGGATTAGATTTGTAGTTATATATTTGTATTTGTAGTTATATTTGTATATATTGTATATATTTGTATATATTGTATGTATTATAGATGTAGTTATATATTTGTATTTATAGTTATATATTTGTAGTTATAGATTTGTATAATAATAGGTAGTTAATTTTATGTTTAGAAAGTTAAAAGAGCTGGGCAGTGGTGGCACACACCTTTATTTTTAGCCCTCAGGAGGCAGAGGCAGGTATATCTCTCTGAGTTCGAGGCCAGCCTGGTCTACAGAGTGAGTTCCAGGACAGCCAGGGCTATACAGAGAAACCCTGTCTCGAAAAAAACAAATCCAAAAATCCAAAAAACAAAAAACAAACAAACAAAAAAAATCAAACAACACTTTAATACTGCTGTCATTAATTCTTCTTTTGAATAAGTTTCTTATTTAAAACTACTGGCAACTGAGATTCTGTTTCTTAATGAGCCTGCACTTGATGGGGATTATTCACATAATCTTTTCTTTGTTTGCTTATTTTGTTTTTGTTTTCATTATAGTGATGCAGGTGACCAAACCTGGAGCTTTTGGGCATGCCAGGCTAGCATTTCACCACTGAGCTACACTGCCATCTCATTTTATAAGGCTGTTAATAGTGGGTCAGGATTGGTAGTACAGTACCTGTTTTGAGGCATGAATTAAATGTGGCTTTGTTTCTTAAATTTGGTTTTGTTTCTTAAGTGTTTAGTAATGCTTCATAAATAAAGCTTACATAATTAAATAGGATAATATATTTAAAAATTATTTTAGGTTCAAGTGTTTTGCCTGAATATATAGGTATACCAGCTAGGAACTGAAATTGAGTCTTTTGCAAGAGCACCAAGTGCTTTTAACCAGTGAACTATCTCTTGAGGCCAAATATAGATTAAATAAAAATGGACATAATTGTGTCTCTTAAGGTAAATGTTACTTGGTTCAAGTGTAGCACATACAGTTTTGTGGATAAATAAATCCAGGAGCTAAACTTTCTTTTAAAAACCTGTGTTATGCAGATTTTATTCTATCAATTAATTGAAATATGAGTCCTTGGATAGAATTTGAAATCCTCAATTGCATAGAGAATTAGAATTATTAGGTTATCTATAACATGTTAACATATTTATTTACAATTCTTTTTCAAAATGAAGCATTAGGTCTTAAGAGCTGGGGACTGGATAGATGGCTCAGTGGCTAAGGGCATGTACTTTGTTGTAGAGCATTTGATTTGGTTTCCAGCTTACAATCATCTGTAATTCCTCTTCTGACCTCTTTAAGCACCTGCACTTATGTGCACATACACCCACACAGACACAAACATGCACAGTAAAAAACAAGAAAATAACTGTTAAAAAAAACTCTCTCAGAACTAGTTGCCTTGAAAATGAATTTGTATCCCTCATGAGATGTTGTGACAAATCAGGAAGAAAAAAGACAGTGTTAATTCTTAGGAATGTAAAAGGAATTTACATTGTCCTTACTTTGATTTACTGATTGGCACAGATAAAAATGGCTCTTTGAGATGAGCTTCTCAAAAAGAGTATATAGCTTTTAGTTATCCTGTCAATTTTCAACTCCCCAGAGTATATATCTCTATAAAAAATAGTCTAGTGTGCCTCTCTTGTCTTCCTTGAATTTCAGTTTGGAATTGCAGTTACTATATTTTCAGAATGGGCAGGAAAATTCTTCATTTATGATAGTTATGATGATAACTACATAGTGCTGATATTTAACTCAGGGCCTTGCAGATGGGTAACATGTTTTCCACTGACCTCTGCCTCCAAGCCAGTCTTGATATGATTATTATTTTGAATTTTATTACATTAAAAAATTTGTTTTGTGCGCTTGTATGAGTTCTGTACCTTGGCAAGCATGGAAAGGCCAGAGAACAACTTGCAGGAGTCAGATTTCTCTATCTAGTGTGTGGATCCTAGGAATTAACTCAGGTCGGCAGACTTGGCAGCAGGTACCTTTAACTACTGAGCCATCTTGCTCTAACATGGTTGTGTTAGTGGCAGTTCTTTGGTTTTGTCAGCCTTGAAAATTTAAGTATGTTATGACAGTGTACTGGTCCCATGGAGATTATCCAGAGTCAGATTACATTACTGTTGAGCATGCAGTACAAGCACATACAAACATGCATCAAAGCAAGCACGGATTTTGAATGTAAACATTTTAAATGAAATAATGGAATTGGTTTAGTGTATGTTTATTATGACATTTGTTTTTGTTAATTGTATCTTTGTGCATGCTTATTATAATGTCAGATACCATGAATACGAAATTTATTTACATTTTATTTCTGAAAAACTAAAGGGCCTGCTTAATGAATATGAATATTGCCATTAAATTTCTGTTGTCCACTTTGTGTATGCTTGTTTAATTATAGTTCCGTGCCATCGAACACACTTTCAGATGACTTTTAGATGTGTACAGTCAGTGTGTACAAAGTAAAATTTAAAAACTTAAGTAAGGGCCTCAGTACTAAAGCATTTGTTTTGTAAGCACAGAACCTGAGTTTGATGTTTAATTCCTATACTCAGGTTAAAAGTGCATTGTGTTCTTGGAACTAAAGTGCTGGGGAAGCTGAGCAGGAGGATCCCTGGGGCTCACTGACTAACCAGTTTAGCCTAATTGGTGAGCTCCAGACCAGTAAGAGAGCTTGTCAAAGGAGGTGGATGGTGTTCCTGAGGATCATTCCGAGGTTGTCCTCTGCCTGCCACGTGTACATTTGCACCCTGAGCACACATGCAAACACACACACACACACACACACACACACACACACACACACACACACACTTTTTTTAAGTGTCCAAACGAGATCACTTAAATTACCTGGTTTTGAAAGACGTTGGAAAAACCCAAACAAATACAATTACAACAGAAAAAGATTTCAAACTAAATTGTAAGTAATTAATTTTTTACTTATTTGGATCATCTCACCTTTTCCTTTACAGTAGTACAGATTGAAATTGACTCAGCACTGCTTAGACTCATAATATTGTTGGTTGTATTGGCACATGCTCACAACCACAGGCTTTTAGGAAGCTGAGACAGAAGAATTACAAGTTTGAGGCTAGTCTGGACTACACGTGGAGACCCTAGCTCCAAAAAATAAGAAAACATGCATTCACATGTGCATGTGCCTGTGCACACACAACACATTATGCAGGAAATTTTCTCATGTTTAATTTGGCTGATCAGCTCAATAAGTTAGCTGTTTTTATTGTGTTATTAAAGTAAAATTCTAAATAGTATGTTATTAAAATAAGTATAATTAAAATATAATGGATTAAAATTAAGGCTTTCGAAAAATACTTTTGAATATAGAAGGCTGTAAGTGAAATCAGTCTTGGTCTCCTTTGCAGGAATAGCTATTCACAGTCAGACAGAACCACTTACGTTTTGCAGTATCTTCCGAGGAAGTCAGAATCTGAGCCAGCATGAAGATTGAATCTTGTCTTTGGTCTGATTTACCTTTATTGTAACCATGTGCAAGGTGGAGGTTATAGCATGGAAACTAAAATCTTAGTAAGTGTGATTTTTTTTTTTTTTTAAATTTTAGCTATCCAATAGTATCCTTTTTATGGTGAAGTTGTCCTCTTAGCAAAGGTCACTGTGTATGTGGGGTGTAGATTTAATAGGCAGGAACAGAATGTACTTATAAAGTCATTTGGCTTTCCAGGTTTAGAAAGGAGAAAATACCTATCACTCTGCCTAGGAACCTTTTCTTTTTTCCTGGTTAAAATAGGTCATGGGGAGGTACTAAGTTTAGAACAGACTGAAAAATTGGGAGGTTGTTTAGTGTTCTAATTTAAGTCATTAAAATATCATTTGCCATATAAACTGCTTCACTTATGAATTAGTTGTCATTAAATAGTAAAGTCTTCATTGAGTAGTGTTAGTAAATCCACTGTAGAGCCCTGGGAATATTTATTGACATATTGTCTCATTAAGTAGTCCAAGCTAACTTCAATCTCAAGATCCTCCTGCTTCAGCCTCCTAGGTGCTAGGATTACAGGCATATACTAGCCCTCCCAGCTTCCAGGACTTCTTAGATAGCAAGTATGTTTTTAATATAAACAAAAATTTTAGTGTATATTAGTTTTTCAGATATCAAATATGATCATTTAGAAATAGATTGGCATGTTTATGCTAATAGTTTTCTTAGAGATGGTCTGTCCATTTGAATTTCTTGAGAGTATAAGTAATGTAGATTTTTTAAAAATGTTCCCAATATAAATAGATTTTGAGGATATGGAATATCAGAACTATTTTTAGTTTATCAGGTTATTTTGTTATTTGTGATTAATGCTCGCCAGCATCTTTCTTTTCTGTCTGTGCTAATTCAAAGCAGTGAATAACTAGCACTTTCAAGCTATTTTCCTCCCTTAGCAAGGATAATTAGAAAGGACTTTGAGCTTCTGAAATCATGGATTAGACATACTACAAATAGCACAGTCTACATTGTTTGCAATTTGTGAGTGATTATTTGTTTAAGATTCTATTTGGTTTGTGTTTTTTCTCTTGCCTGAAAGTCTTTTTAACTTTTCCTAAACTAGTGGTGACAGCTGAGCTGAAATTGAATAATTTCTGTTAGTGACTCACCTATTTTTATCTTCTTTCCCTGTAGAAAGAATCTGTATTCATCTCCTTTTATCACTTCAGCAGTCCAAAGTAAACTTTCATTAAACCCTGAAGTCTAAGAGCTGTTTTTGGGAATTTTTCTTTACTATTTTTAGAAATCCCAAAACAAAAGTAGAATAATCCAATAAGAAATTTACATGTATCTTTTAAGAAATATGTATTTTCTAAGTTGAAAGGTATTTTTGTTTTGGGGGCATATTTTCAGAGATGGAATTATGTAGCTATTATCTTAATAACAATGTCCTAATTATTTATAGCTTCCTGCCTGACATAACTCACTTCAAGAAGTACACAATGTCAGAACATGGGATTAAATGGGCCTGTGAATATTGTACGTATGAAAATTGGCCGTCTGCAATCAAGTGTACTATGTGTCGTGCCCAGAGACCCAGTGGAACAATTATTACAGAAGATCCATTTAAAAGTGGTTCAAGTGATGTTGGTAGAGATTGGGATCCTTCCAGTACTGAAGGTGGAAGTAGTCCTTTGATATGTCCAGACTCTAGTGCAAGACCAAGGGTTAAGTCTTCATACAGCATGGAAAATGCAAATAAATGGTCATGCCACATGTGTACATATTTGAACTGGCCAAGAGCAATCAGATGTACCCAGTGCTTATCCCAACGTAGGACCAGGAGTCCCACAGAATCTCCTCAATCCTCAGGATCTGGTTCAAGACCAGTTGCTTTTTCTGTTGATCCTTGTGAAGAATACAATGATAGAAATAAACTGAATACAAGGACCCAGCATTGGACTTGTTCTGTTTGCACATATGAAAACTGGGCTAAGGCTAAAAAATGTGTTGTTTGTGATCATCCCAGACCTAATAACATTGAAGCAATAGAGTTGGCAGAGACTGAAGAGGCTTCTTCAATAATAAATGAGCAAGACAGAGCTCGATGGAGGGGAGGCTGCAGTAGTGGTAATAGCCAAAGAAGATCACCTCCAACTATGAAACGGGACTCTGAAGTGAAAATGGATTTTCAGAGGATTGAATTGGCTGGTGCTGTTGGTACCAAGGAGGAACTTGAAGTGGACTTTAAAAAACTAAAGCAGATTAAAAATAGGATGAAAAAGACTGATTGGCTATTCCTCAATGCCTGTGTGGGTAAGTTTCTGGTTTTTTGTTTGTTTTGTTCATATGTTTGTTTTTGTTTTTTGACTTTATTTTGAATAAACTAGGAAAAGGCATTGAAGATGGCTTGAAAAAGTAAAAGGAGGGTCAGTATTACTTTGCATTTGACTTATTTGATGTGATAGTTCATGTATACATGCATAAAGTTCTGTATCTGTGACCTTGTCTGCCTTGTACCAAAGCGTCCACATTTACTTATGTACATGCTTATCAACTTGAGAGAAAGCTTTAAAGTTAAAGAGACTGTTAATGCATCTGTGAGAAAGTATATACTTGGAGTTTGAAATTGTTTCTTTTATTTATTGTAACAAGATGTGACAGAGGAACACCAGCTGCTGTTTCTGAATGTTTGTAAACAGTGTGAGCATCTTGTGATGATAGAGGCTTTAGTCAGAAGTTAAAAATATCATAAAAATGTGTGACTCCAAGAAGTTGAACGAACATAATATTGACCTTGAAAATGATGATGTTAACTTAATATGAATGTCATGTTGTAAATATTTACACCCTTGGTAGAACTGATTTCACATAGCCAGCTGATTCGAATTCATAGTTCGGATTATGATTTATGGGTATTGCATTTTTAGTGTTTTCATAAAGAAACATATAATGTTGGGCCTGGCTATTTGTGTAGAGATGTTAAAGGAGAAAGACAGGTGAGAGGAAGTTTTTCTCCAGCTATTAGCTTGATGAGTTAGTAATTTTTGCTATAAATCATAAAAGCTGTTGATTCTGTTTTGTTTTGAGACAGTGGCTTTCTACACAGCCTTGGTTGTCCTGGAACTCATTATATTGACCAGGCTGGCCTTGAACTCACAGAATCCTTCCAGCAGAAGGCCTTCACTTGATTTTAAAAGTCTCCTTTCCCAGCAGATTAGGTGTTTGGATTTTATTTAAACTATTTCTGTGGGCTACACTTTGGCGTTCACTTTTGTTTAGAATATTTGAGTGGTTTGTAAGGTTAAACTTGGTGTGGAACAATAGCTAACCTCCATTCCCCATGTGACTTATCTTTTTGGGTGTAGCTCCATGAGTATGGAAGATGTAGATGTAGTGCTCAAGAAACATGAAGTTTCTCTGGGCTAGAGACATGGCTCAGCACCAAGAGTACTTGTTACTCTTCCAGAGGACCTGAGTTTGGTTCTCAGCCCATATCAGATGACTTAGAACTATCCATGACTCCAGCTTTAGGGGACCTCATGCTTCTGACTTTCATGGGCTCCTGTACCCAGGTGTACATAGCCATATGTACACACACACCTACATATAATTTAAAATAATAAAAGTAAATCTTAAAAACAAAAGAAATCTAAAGTTTTAGGACTTTTTTTTTTTTAATTTCATGTGTTTGGTTGTTTTGTCTGCATATATGTCTGTGCATCACATGTGCAGTCCCTTGCACAGGCCAGAAGGGCAATGAAGTTCCTGGAACTGGAGTTAAGGAGGATTGGGAACTGCATTGTGAGTGCTGGGAACTGAACTGTGATCCTCTGGAGAGCAGTGCTCTTAACCCATCTTTTCAGCTCTGAAATCTGAGATGGGATTTTTTTGTTTGTTTGTTTTTAATTTATAGTGTCAAAAAGTATGTCCCAGCAGTTTGAAGCTTAGTCCTACTTGGCAGCTGTTCCAATTTTCTCCCCATTTGAGCCATGAACATATTCTTTTGACCTTGTTGTCTCATTTCACCCCTTTTCTGGGGAGTTCTTTACTATTTTCCTACTGGGGTCAAATTTATATATTGTCTCATTTCACCCCTTTTCTGGGGAGTTCTTTACTATTTTCCTACTGGGGTCAAATTTATATATTTAGTATTACTTGATGCATTCATAATGTTTATATATGTATATACATACACACACACACATACACACACACACACACACACACACACATATATGTCTTTGTTTAGCCTTAAAAGACTTTTTGCCTCCTAAAAGAAAACTTTTACCTATTAGGCAGTTAATGCCTCCTTCCCTCTATCTCCATTCCATTAATCTGCTTTCTGTTAAAAATATCACAAAAATGTAGCTCCTAGAGGTTGAATTAGCATGATATTGACCTTCAGAACATGTCATTTGTTTTAGTGAATTATATGACCTTTTGTGGTAACTGTGATTGTCTTAATTACTTGTATGCCTTTGTAACACTTAAAATCACATTTGCAGTGGTAGTGTGCTATCTACATTTTAGTCATATGGTTAAAATACAAATAGTATACATAAGTTTACAGATGGAATAAACTAACTTCTTTACCCTTTTTGTAGGGTATAGAATTCTTTTAGGAATCACGGGTTTTTAGTGTCTTAAGTCAGACAATCCTAGGATAAGAAATGCTTTAATTTTTTTTTTTGTATTTCGTGTCTTTATGATTATTCTTTCTTCTTTATGCTAACTTATTTTTATTTGCATATTCTTAATTCTTTTGAATTCCCATTCCAATTTCTGCATCTTAACATCTATGAGTTCATTTTTAAATGTATAGCCAGTCTTGATTCATTTACAGGTTCCTTTATTCATAGGTTGTTATTTTGGTCCTTGTTTATGGCTCTTGGTAAGGTGGATTCTATCTTTGCTATTAGTTGAATAATGTTGTTAACCATAATGTCAAAAGTGGACTGATGTGTGTTGGGTAGTCCTATCCTGATGTGTAAATATCATTCCACTGTGTTAACTTTAAAAAATGTGTGTTTACATTACATTAGATTAATTAAAAAGACAAAAGCAAGCCAGCCGGTCGGTGGTGGCACACACCTGTAATCCCAGCACTCTGGGAGGCAGAGGCAGGCGGATTTCTGAGTTCAAGGCCAGCCTGGTCTACAGAGTGAGTTCCAGGACAGCCAGGGCTACACAGAGAAACCCTGTCTCGAACAAACCAAATCCAAAAAAAAAAAAAAAAAAAAAAGACAAAAGCACCTGAGCAAAACAAAAGGCTGATAGAAAGGTGGCATATACTGAAAAGGAATACCTTCACCCCTTTGCCTTCCCAGATTTTATTAGATGTGGGAGACATTATGACTTATTGATACTGTGCATCAAAAATCATCTACATGCTAGGCATGGTGACACAACCTTTAATTCCAGCAGTCAGGCCAAGGTAGGTGGATTTTTGTAATGAGCTCTGGGCCAGCTAGAACTACACAGTGAGGCCTTGTCTCCAAAAATACATGGGGTGTGTGTGTGTGTGTGTGTAAAGCAGGGATACTGAACATAAAATAGTATCCTGAATGTAAATTGTGAAATATTCTCACTTTAAATTGGAAAATGTTCTCATGATTAGGCCAGCTTGGAAGTTGATAAAATAAGACTGAGGAAGGTTGACTTGTTGAGAAAGCATCAACAGTGTTGAGCAAACAAATGTCTGTGGTTATTGGATGTAAATGTCATAAGTCATGTTATGATGTGAGATGGCAGTGCCCAAATGTGCTATCAAGTCAAAGTGTTATCTGTGAGTGGGAACTAGGATGGTAAAAGCAAAGCTCTCTTGTCTTCCCTGTTAGGTAGCATTTAGCTAGAACACATAAAAGAGCAGAACACCTAATTAATACACAGTTTTTGTTCTGGAGCTGTATTAAAACAGTTACTTAAAAAAAAAAAAAAAAAAAAGAGCCAGGCAGTGGTGACACACACCTTTAATCCCAGTACTTGGAGACAGAGGCAGGTGGATTTCTGAGTTCGAGGACAGCCAAGGCTACACAAAGAAACCCTGTCTCGAACAACCCCCCCCCCCCCAAAAAAAAGCCAACAACAACAACAACAACAAACCCAGTTACTGGTAAAATTGTACTCTAATTTGTGACTCATATCAAAAAATATAAGGTTTCATATAATTCATAGTTAAATCGATATTTACAACATGTGTAGTACTTGAACCTTAGACTTACATTCTTTATCTACTAAAATCTTCTCTAGAGTATCTTAATATTTCAAACTCACCTCAGAGTCAGTGATGGATTGGGATCTCCCTGAGTTAGTGCCTTTACTTTTTTTTTTTTTTTGGTTGGAGACAGGGTCTGATTGTGAAGTTTATTATCATATCTGGGTTTGTGTGGAGCTTATTTCTTCATTTCTTTTTAAAGTAAAGATTTATTTTTTTATTTTAGCTTTTTTGAGACAGGGTCTCACTATATAATTCTAGATGTCCTCAGACTCACAGAGATCTACCTGCCTCTGCTTCCCAAGTGCTGGGATTACAGGAGTGCACCACTACTCCTGGCTTATTTTTATTTTTAATTATGTATCTAGGTGTGGTAATTGCATATGAGTGCAAGTGCTTCCAGAGACCAGAAATATAAGTTGTCCTGGTGCTGGAGCTATAGATGGTTGTGAGCTTCCCAGCCTGGGTCCTAGAAGCTGGACTTTGGTCTTCTGCAAGAGCAGTATGAACTCTTAATCATTGAGACATCATTATTCAAGCCTTTCTTTTACCCTATGTCTATTTGCCAGAAAGTCCTGTTGATTCCACCATCAAAATATTTAGAATCTAGCCATGTGTGTACTAGCCACATTAATCTAGCCATTAATGTGTGTGTGTGGGGGGGGGGAGGTGGTTGAGGAGGCTACAGGTTGACGATAGATATTTTTCTTGATCTCTTTTCCACCTTAAGATGGGGTCTCTTTCTCAACTGGATAGACTAGCTAACTGTTGAACTCCAGGGACTTTCCTGTCTACTCCAGTAGTTCTGTCATTGTTTTTTTTTTTTTTTTTTTTAATAGGTGCTGGGCATATCAACTCAGGGCCTTTATGATTGAGTGGCAAGTGCAGCTGACTGAGCCATATCTCATCTGTCTTTTAAATTTTCTTTTTCTTATTTTTTTGAGATGAATTCTTTCTATGTAGCCTTGGTTGTGCTGGAACTCACTATTTGGACCAGGCTTGCCTCCAACTCAACAGACATCTGCCTGCCACCGTGACAGGTTTTTTTTTTTTTTCTATTATTTTGAGACTAGGTCTCAAATCAGTCCAGGTTGGCTTTGAACAGACCATGTAGCTTTCCTAATTTTTCTGCTTCTACCTTCTGGCTGGTAACAATCTGCTCATGTGCTCCAAAGTAAGTAGTTTTTCAAAGAGTCTATAAGGTCATCTTTGCATTCTGACACCTTCACCCCCACCCTCAATTGTTTACCTTGGGATTCATCTGATGTCATACTTGGCTAATAGCATTCTGGCAAACATTTCTCTCTCTGTTTTCTTCTTTCTCATTTCTTCAATACTGGGGATTGAATCCAGGGCTTTGTGTATGCTGAGCTCATCCACTGAGCTCCAATCCTCTTTTTACTTTTGCTTCTGAGACAGGTCCTCAAAAGGTTGTCCAGGCTAGCCTTGAACTCACTGTGCAGCCCAGGGAGGCTTTCTTGTCTTCAGAGTGTCTGTGCTACCATAGCTACCTTTATTCTTTTTTTTTTTTTTTTTTTTTTTTTTTGAGACAGGGTTTCTCTGTATAACCCTGGCTGTCCTGGAACTCACTCTGTAGACCAGGCTGGCCTCGAACTCAGAAATCCCCCTGCCTCTGCCTCCCAAGTGCTGGGACTACAGGCGTGCGCCACCACCGCCTGGCTTCTTTATTCTTTTTTTATAGACCAACTTCACAGACTTTTTTCCTCTGTCTGAATTAGTTTGTTAAATTGGCTTCTTTGGGTCTTTTCTCTAATTTTTTTGTGCTGGGAATCAAACCTAGGGTTTTGGACATGCTAGCTAAAAGTGTTTTATCAGTGAGCTAATACCATGGCCAGCCTCAGGTCTTTCTCAGATGATGCCTTTTCAGGGAGACCCTCCTAACTGATACATTTAAACATCACACCCTTGCCCTGTCCCACTGCTACCATTCGTTCTCTTTAAATCATACTTGGCACTTTCTGATGCATTTTTCGTCTTGTTTGCTATTTGTATTTCCTTTGAAATTTGTGCTTCTTGAGTGTCAGGGATTCTGTTTTATTCATAGTTGTATCCTCATACATAGAAAGGTCCATCCTCAATATTGTGTTGTGTGAAAGTGGGTTATCTTTCTAAAGTAAGGTATTAAAATGTGCTTTTTTTGTCAGTAGCAGATATCTTTTTATATTTGCTCTAATATCATTTCAATTCTTATAACTTAATTCTGTGAAAAATCAGTGTCTGAAGCAGTTTCCATCATGATGCCAGTTGTGTTTTTACCTCCTTGCTAGAACCCTGTATACTGAGCCCAAGCTAGCTTGCCTGATTGTGACTGTAGAAACACAGCTTGATGATATAAGATTTGTCAGAATATGTTTGTCCATTTGGTTTTACAAGCACCCTGTTCATCAAAAAAAGAAACAAAAATACTGCATAGGTTTTCTACATGAAAAAAAAAATTTAACAGGGCTGGGGAGATGGTTCAGTGAGTTGTTGCTTAAGCCTGAGGACCTGAGTTCAGACTCCAGATACCCATGGGAAAAACAAAAGTCCTGGTACTCCAGTGCCTTCCTGCAGTCTCAGAGCTGGAAAGTAAAGATACAAGGATTCTAGGTGCTTTCCCAGGCCCCCAGCTGGTCTAGCAGAATGGTCCCAGAAAATAAGACAGCTGATGCCAGTCTCTGGACTCCACACATGCACATAAACGTAAGCCCATCTTCACATGTGTGCATATACTTGCATGTAACACACATATAAATAATAATAAAAAATACAACTTGCTTAGGTATTAAAGGTAGAGGAATAGATATTTGTAACTTCTCTATTGAAGATTTTTCTCAAGGTAGTAAACTGGTAAAATTGTATTAGTGATATTTTTTCTTTCTCTTTGGAATACAAAGCTATTAAATAATGTAATTGTCATTTGAAATTTAGTTTTGAAATCCATATGTAGTTAACTGGAAATTTTACAATAATTTTACAATAATGAAAACAAAATTAGATTAAATTACACTGAAGAAAATCAGGCTAGTTTTTGAGAGATTGTTATACTATTAGTTGGGATGGTATAAGGTTATTATATCAAAATGAGCAGGTTAAAACACAACTATTGAAGACACTCTGGGCTCATTGGTTCTTTTGAGACTAGGCTGCCTATTTAGCTTAGGCCATTCCTAAATTCTGGATCCTCCCACCTCTAACTCTTGAGTACTGAGATTAGAGGAGTATGTCACCATACTGGGCTTCTCAATTTTAAGAGGAAAAGCTTCTTTGTTATAACTCAAGAAATATATAGTAACTTGTTAGAGCAGCAATGGAAAATGAATAAAACTTTTAATTATATTTAAAAATTAAGAATATATTTATTTTATTCATATAAGTGTTTTTCATTTATGTGTGCATGTATGTGTACCATGTGTGTAAACTCAGAGGCCAAAAGATGGCCTTAGAGTTAACAGCTGGCTGGTTTTGTGCTACCATGTAGGTGCTGGGAACTAATCCTGGGTTTTGAAAGAGCAACAAGTGTTCTAACTACTGAGCCATCTCTCTAGCTCTCAACTAATTGGGGAGGGAGAAGAGCAACAGATTATATTTAGCTTATACCACTTACCAGGTCTTTTAGAGTTCTTTTGTTTTATGGTCGAAGACATTGTGCAGAGGCTGACTTGAGGAAGCATGCTGCTGCTAGTCTTTTCTGCACAAAGGTGGTTGAGATTTCTGTATTGCTAGGGTACTAGATTGAAAGGATGTTTCTTGAACTTTTGAATAATATTTGATGCCTGTGAATGCTAATGCTTTCAGCCTTGCCTTTTTTTGAGAGTAGTAAAATAAATATACATATAGGAAGCTTATTGCCTCCTAGGGTTGTCTGTCTCCTGCTGATAGTTCACAGCATTTCAGGAGTAAGTCTCATTATTTACACCTAATGTTTTCTGTGGGGTGTGTGTGTACACATGCTATTTGTGTTTGTATTTTTTCAGCCAATATGCTACATATACTACAACCATTTGGACAATTTATTTTTCATTTTTAGAAATCTTCCCTTTTGTTTTTTCAAGACAGGGTTTCTCTGTATAGCCCTGGCTGTCCTGGAACTCAGTCTGTAGACCAGGCTGGCCTCGAACTCAGAAATCTGCCTGCCTCTGCCTCCCAAGTGCTGGGATTAAAGGCGTGCCCCACCACCGCCCTGCTGAAATCGTCCATTCTTAAGGAATTGCTTTGTAGTCATTACTTCTATGTTGTGGGCTCAGATTTTAGTTTTAATGTGTCAGTTTTAGAAATCATCTCTTGGGAAATTTAGAGAGGAAGTTAATAAAACAGCTCACTACCTTGTTAGTTTCAGTTGTGGTCAATAGTGGTTATTTGAGTGCTAAACTGTGAAATTTAATTTAATTTATTTTTTTTAAGACAGGGTCCATATATATGTCCAGGTCTGTTGCCAACTGTCTTTGTAGTAGAGAGTGACTTTGAATTCCTGTCCCTCATGCTTCCACTATTTGGGTGCTGAGGCAGTGTACCACTATGCCTAGTGAACTTTGATTGTTATATTCTTGCCAAACTGATTATTCTACTGAAAGATTCTTTCCTGATTTAGTGTCCTGTTTTTCTTTTCTTCCCCACCCTATTTGTTTTTTTGAGACAGGGTTTCTCCAGACAGGGTTTCTCTGTGTAGCGCTAGCTGCCCTGGAACTCTCTCTGTAGACTAGGCTGACCTTGAATTCACAGAGATCTGCCTGCTCTGTCTCCTGAGTGCTGGGATTAAAGGTATGAGCCACCATTGCCCAGTGTGTCTTGTTTCTTAATATGTTACTTTACTTATGAATGAAGTCAGACCAAGACAGAAAGATCTGGGATATTAGCAAGGCGATGGTGGTGCACGCCTTTAATCCCAGCACTTGGGAGGCAGAGGCAGGTGGATTTCTGAGTTCGAGGACAGCCTGGTCTACCGAGTGAGTTCCAGGACAGCCAGGGCTACACAGAGAAACCCTGTCTCAAAAAAAAAAAAAAAAAAAAGATCTGGGATATTATTAGTTAATAGTCTTTGACATTTACAACTGGACAATTCTGCCTTTTGAATGAAAATATTCTATTAAAGGCTTTTAATTGAATAAAATATACATTCAGACTCCTGTAGCAAATCTTTGGTACTGTATCCATAAAAGGAAAGTAAGCTTCTGGGATGCTGGCAGTGTATCCCTGGTATGGGCTTGTTTAACTTTGGGTTTTTTTTTTTTTTTTTTTTTTTTTTTTTTTTTTTTTTTTGGTTTTTTCGAGACAGGGTTTCTCTGTATAGTCCTGGCTGTCCTGGAACTCACTTGGTAGACCAGGCTGGCCTCGAACTCAGAAATCTGCCTGCCTCTGCCTCCCAAGTGCTGGGATTAAAGGCGTGCCCCACCACCGCCCGGCTTAACTTTGTATTTGAATACTTTATTATACCGAGGATTTCATAAAACAAAACCCAAACAAACAAAACCCAACAACCAAACAAACAAAACCAACAAAAGAAAAACAAAACTTCAGGAATGGAGTATGTAAAGCAAATTGATGTTTGGTGCTGGCAGATAACCAGTTTTCTTTTGGTTGTTTCTGGTATGTTTGAGACATAGTTTCTGGCTTTCAGAAATGACTGATTACATAGGCTTCCAGTTAGCCATTTGCACCTCTTATGCTGAGAAAAGGAAATGTGGCTGACTGGCCAGCCTTCCTTCTGCTTTTTTATCAAACACAGGGCCTTATGCTGGTGATTCTTGATTTTATGTATGCATGTATGTATATATATGATATATATATATATATCATATGCATCATTAAATTATTAAAGACCTTTATTTATAAAATGGACTGTAACTGGATGTGGTGGCATATATATGTTTGCAGTCTCAGCACTTAAGAATCTGAGGCAGGGCCAAATCCTGGTGGTGTATGCCTTTAATCGGGAGGCAGAGGCAGGCGGATTTCTGAGTTCGAGGCCAGCCTGTTTACAGAGTAAATTCAGGACAGCCAGGGCTATCAAACCCTGTCTCGAAAAACCAAAAATAAAAAAGAATCTGAGGCAGGAAAATTGCCAGAGATTTGAGGACAGCCTGAACTACATAATGGAATATAGAAGGATCTACTTAGACTCAGTGTTACAGTTTAAAACAAAACATTAAAAAACCCAAAATTTAGAAGCATTATTGAAGTAAGTTGTATATATTATGGGTGGAACCCAACCATTGAGAGTTGGGCTTCTTTAAGAAAAAAAGATTAAAATCATTTATTTTTATTTCTTCATTCCCAGTCTTACGGACAGCTCATTTTACCATCAGCCTCTTCTGAGAAACCTCATAGTCTGTATGAAAGTTACATGCAGAGCACGGGATTATATAGTCTTGCCATGATTTTGTTAATATTTGGTGCCTGTCTTCTGTCTTATTGGCTTGTTGCTCCTGAAATACTTGAGTTAGTCAAAGACGTGTGACACTTTGCTCCTAAATCTTTCTTTTAGTGTATTTTCCAATAACAAGGGCATTTCCCCATATAACTTAGGATATAATTATGCAGGAAATGGAGTATTGAAGTTCACACTTATTAGTTCCTCTGATTGCTTTGCCCCACCCTGTTAAATTAAGGCAGATGATATTGCATTCAGTTGTTTTGTCCAGTCTTTTAATCTAGAGCAGTGACTTTTTTTTTTTAAATTACTCTTAAGGCATTAATGTGTGAAAATTTAAGTTTTGTAGAATAATTCTCAATTTGGAATTTTAAATTTTTCTGTGATATAGATTCAACTAGGTGTTACTTTTAGGAGAGGGAGGAATACTATAGAGGTGAGGTTATTTAGCGGTGCTTCTGATATCTCTGAATAATGCATGTGCATCATTGTATTTTTCTATATTTTAAGGTTTATTTCTTTTATGTATATGATTGTTTTGCCTGCCATATGTTCGTAATGCACAGGAAAGCCAGAAATGGACATTGGATCCCTGGAACTGGAGTGATGGTTGTGGTGACTCATGCGTGTAATTCCAACTCATAGGAAGATCAGAAGTTTTAAATTTTTAGCTAGTGTTGGGATGCATGAGACCCTGACTCAAAAAAAAAATCATCTTTTAAGACCTAAATATATGGGCCAAGGAGATAGCTCAGTGGGTAAAACTCACATTCCATAAACCTGAATTTGATCCCTAGAAAACATGTAAAGGTGGATGGAGAGAACAGATTCCACAGCATAGTTCTCTGATTTTCACATGTACACTTTAGCACATATGTTCCCTCTTTTTCCATCATACCTATACAACAACACAGTAGTTAATAAAGATTTAAAAAAAGAACTAAATAATGTAATACAAACCTGAATTACTGTCTTAGTTACTTTTCTTTTGCTGTGATAATACACCTTGACCAAAGCAACTTACAGAAGAAAGTGAGTTTATAGTTTCAGTAGGTGAGTCTATGAATGTCATGACAGGGAGCATGTCAGCAGGTAGGCGGGCACATCGTAGAAGAGAATCAGCTATTACAAGTTGCCCTCTGACCTCAATACATATGCATATCTGTGCTTTGCCCCTCCCCTGTACAGGGAATAAAAGAGGGGGAAAAAAGTAAGTAGAGAATGATGAGGGAGTTGACTTGATTTTTACAGGCATATACACAAAACTTGTTAAGAGTCTAGAATGCGGCCGGGTAGTGGTGGCGTATGCTTTTAATCCCAGCACTTGGGAGGCAGAGGCAGGCAGATTTCTGAGTTCGAGGACAGCCAGGGCTACACAGAGAAACCCTGTCTCGAAAAGCCAAAAAAAAAAAAAAAAAAAAAAAAAAGTCAAGCATGCACAAGTTGAAAGAATTTGTCGCAGTTGGACAGAAAACTATAACATGGTAGAGGTAACCTGTAGAAAAGGGTGAACTATTCAAGGTCTGTTCACCTGAAATTTAGCTTTCTGTGTATCTGGGGAGCAGCAACCCTTTGAAACCTCTGAAGGGAATGCTTCCATCTAATTGATGGTTTAGGAATACCATTCTGGCCACAATGTAGTTTTAAAAGTGAATGGGACCAACACCTGGGAGGAGCAGACCAGAGGTAGAACTGGCAAAAGTTGGAAGCCTTTATATTGGCTGAGAGGATGAAGAGCTGCTGCTGCTGCTGCTGCTGCTGCTGCTGCTGCTGCTGCTGCTGCTGTTGCTGCTGTTGTTGTTAAAGAAAAGAGTCAGGGTTTTTGGTTTGAACACCTAGGTTGGATAGTTATATAGAGAAAAGATAGGAAAGGATAGGATAATTTTAGACAGGATGTGAGGACATCTCGTGGGTATTGCTGTGTGTAAGGAATTGAAACTGCTGTGCAGAATATCCAGTTTTGTATGGGCCACCATTAGTTAAGCTGAGGGACCTTTTCCTGCAGTAGCAAATGATGGGGGCTTTGCTGTTTGATGTTTTTGGCTGAGAAGCAGATAGCTTTGTGCTCATCTAGATATACTCAGTACTTATATAACATGCTTTCTCACTTGATGATTCACTGTCTGGATGACCAGCTCATGGTCCTCACATCATATTCCACCAAGGATAACTCTGAATGTGGCCAAATACAAATAGCAAGCTGAAAATATTCAGAGATTTTTGTGTGTGATTTCCTTTCCTAACCTCACCCACCTTGATTGCATGCTTGTTTTATTTTTCCATGCAGCAGGTCGGGTAGGTTAGAGACCTTGGTTGTCTTGGAACTCAATCTATAGACTAGGCTGGCCTTGAACTCACAGAGATCTGCCTTCTTCTGCTATCTGAATGCTATGCTTAAAGGTATGTGGCACCATGCATGGCTGATTACATGATTCATGAGCTGTGTGAACTTTGTAGATGACTATGTTGTATCCTAGTGCCTTAGTTTGGGTTTAATTGCTGTGAAAAGATACCATAATCAAGGAAACTCCTATAAACAATATCATTTAATTGGACCTGGCTTTCAGGTTAAGAGATTCAGTCCATTGTCATTAAGGTAGGAAGTATGGCAGCATTCAGGCAGGCCTGGTGTTGGAGGAGCTGAGAATTTTTTTTATTTTTATTTTTTTTAAGATTTATTTATTATATGTAAGTACACTATAGCTGTCTTCAGACACCAGAAGAGGGCATCAGATCTCTTTATGGATGGTTTTGAGCCACCATGTGGGTGATGGGATTTGAACTCATGACCTTTGGAAGAGCAGTCAGTGCTCTTACCCACTGAGCCATCTCTCCAGCCCCGAGAATTCTTTATTTTGATTCGAAGGCAGGCAGGAGAAGACTGTCTTCTGCAGTCAGCCAAGAGGAGGATCTCTCTTCCACCTTGGGTGGAGCTTGAGCATAGGACATCAAAGCCCACCCCCACAGTAACACACTTCTTCCAACAAGGCCACACCTACTCCAACAAAGTTATACCTACTAATAGTGCACTTCTTGTGGGCCAAGCATATTCAAATCACCACACCTAGTGTCAGAAGGTTAGACACAGCTGCCAGACCTTTCTAAAATAGTATATAATTCAAAACATTTAATCAAGATACTGCGGCAGTATAAGGAATAATTTTTTTTTTAATTTATTTTTTTAAAGAACAGGTTTCTCTGTGTAGCACTAGCTATTCTACCCTGGAACTCGCTTTGTAGAACAGGCTAGCCTTGAACTCAGATCTACCTGTTTCTGTTTCTTGAGTGTGAGTGTGTGTGTGTGTGTGTGTGTGTGTGTGTGTGTGTGTGCCAGCCACCATGTTTGGGATTAAATTTTTGCTGCTATTTGGAAGTTAGAGAACCTTTGGGTTTGACTGAACTGGTGAATGTGGGGACAGTTTAAAATTTTCCATTTAAAAAAAAACCCTCCCTTTCAGTTGTATAGTTCAGTGATGGTTTTGGTTATATTAAAGTGGAGGTCATATTTATTTATCTAGTTTGCGAATATTTTTACTTATTTCTGATGGCTTATACTAAAGATGATTTTTATGATTTGTTCCTTTAAACACTTTAATTATGCATTTTGTAGTACTTTTTTCTACCCATCAAGCTCCCCTTTCTTTTGAAAAAGTACCTGTAATATTTACCGATGATTTTGGAATTTGTATTTTCATAATAGTTGGGTTAGTAGTCTGATCAAAGATAGAAGAAAGGAAGAGCACAGAGGTATAAACTATATTTATTATAGTGCTATAATTGTTACAGGTAATTTTAAAGGTATTAGGAACTTTTTGACTTCCTTATTTCATTGAACCTTTTATTTTCCTAAAGAGAATGGTTTAATGAACAATGGGACTGAAAAGAAGTTAGCCTTGATTATATTAGGTGTAAAAAAATATTTTCAGAGACATGGTTTAGTTTACTGCTTTTGCAGAGGACCTGGGTTTAGTTCCCAGTACTCTCATTGCAGCTCACTGATTGTAACTCCAGTTCCAGGGATTCAATACTTTCCAGTCTCCTCTGGTGCCAGGCATGTACATAGTAGACATGCATTCAGGAATGCAGTCAAAACATTCATATATATAAAATACAAATGAGTAATTATTTTAAGAATGATTTCTCATTCTTTTTTTTTTTGGAAAGGTCATTGTTCTGACATACTGTTCTAGTAATAGAAATGGTAGGTTTGAACTTGTTGACATTGGTTATAATGTGAAAAATGCAATTAGGAGGTAGTTTGGTCTGCTCAAATTATTTTTGTAATTATGTCTGCTTATGTGTATTTGAAGGCACAGTTAAAAATACTAAGGGCATTTAAAATAAAATTCATCTTTTCGTCTTGGAGAGATGGCTTAATGTGTAAGAGTGCTTGCTGTGTGAGTATGAGGACCTTAGATCCTCATCCACCCATGTACAAAGCCAAGAGTAGCCATGAACATGTAACTCCTTTTCTTTACAACTCCAGGGTTGTGGGCTTTCCAGGTTTGGTGGGAGACTTTGTCATAAAGGAATGAGATGGAAAGTGATAGAGTAGGATACTCAGTGACATTTTCATCTGACTTCTGTAGACAGATGTGCATGTATGCACACATATTCATTCTCTCTCTCTCTCTCTCTCTCTCTCTCTCTCTCTCTCTCTCTCTGCAACTCTTGTTTGAGCATTAAAAGAGTTTCTTGCAAAATTTGAGTCTAGATTATGATTAAACCATACCTAAGAATATTTTAGCTGGGCAGTAATCCCAGCACTCTGGGAGGCAGAGACAGGCAGATTTCTGAGTTCGAGGCCAGCCTGGTCTATAGAGTGACTTCCAGGACAGCCAGAGCTATACAGAAAAACCTATCTCGAAAAAACTAAATCCAAAAAACCAAAAAAAAAAAAAAAAAAAAAAAAAGGATATTTTAAAAAAATAGTTACTGGGTAGGATAGTTTCTTATTAGTATTCAGAGTCAGTTAAGCCTTAGGAAGAAAAAACTGCCTAGTCAATACAGCTAGCCACGTCTGCATCTTTCTACTGACCATCCTGCAGGACATTCTGAACATTACCACTTAAAACTAACTTTTCTCTTTAAGGGTTCCTGAAATTGTGCCTGCTGTCTCCAGGTCCACCCTCACCCCACAGCATAAACCATGCTGTGATGTTACACAGCTACCATAGAACTCCAGGGTAGTGTTGAGCTGGCCCTTGTGGGTTCAGGTAAGTCCTGGCTTTTTTTTTACCATTTGGCATTTTTTTCAAAGTTAGTTACCATTATGATTTTTATGTCATAAAGGAAAATAAGGCAAAACTTTGAAAACTGTGCCATATATGGGGGAAAAAATAAGTCCATTATCTAAACATTTAATGAGCCAGCTCCAGATGCTAACCAATGGAGTTCCATAGTAGCTGTGAAGTCCTCAGTGAGTCTGACCCATAGCTTCAAAATATGTTAGGCTCCACTCTGGCCCAGTTTATCGGACAATGTGATATGAGCTGTTCCTGCTGTGGCAGCCTCTTAAAGATTTTATTTGCCATCTATTATATGCTATATACTTTCATATACTTAACTTTTGAATAATTTAAGAAGTACATTAACACCCTCCTCATTTCTGATTGCCAGTAATTAGCTAATTTTGAGTGTAATGATATTGTGGGTCAGTTTTAGGTTGTTAGTTGGTTTGGAGTTAAATCTCAGAGTGCTTCCAGTTCTCTTTTTATTTGCCTTTATAATAATACAAAGAAGGAGGGACAGGAAACACACAATATAAGTTTGTTAAAGAATACTAAGGTATTTCAGTTACTTTTGAGGACATTATGAGTAGTCAGAAGCCTAAAGAAAAGGTATAAATAATACTTGTCTCTTCTCTTAGAATGGATTAACTTCCCTACTCCCAGCCTACCCGGCCCAGCCTTTGTTCTATAAAGTGAAGATTTTATCACTTAACTTTTATTTGCTGCCCTTTCCTGCCTTCAGTGCTTCTGCTTTTTCTTTTATCCCTGATTTTAGAAGTTGCTAAAAATGTAAAGAGTTCAGGGACATCTTTGTGGTTGTGTTACCCTCCCACCTCCTAAGCAAAAAATGTGGTGGCTAAAGTTGAATTGTATGACACAAGCCAGGTAGGTACTATTAAACATCAAACCTATAGTGAAAGCGCAAGTGAAGAAACTCTAAACTTGATCAGTAGTTCTTTTTGAGCAATATGTAGTAAAATTTAACAAAACTTGGTCAGTTTCATGAACTTTGATCGGTAATAAATTTATTAATCCTTATAGATGAAAATTTACCAGTGAAACTATAAGCTCGTATGGATAAAGAACACAATGGAATTACATATTCCAAAGTGTTATTGAAAAGAGGTATATTGTACCTGTTTGTGTGCTGGAAAGGTTGGAGCTTTTTTTCTCTGTCTCCTCTGTTTCCAGTCTGTGTTTGGGGAACAACAGCATAGTCCTGCTTGAGTTTTAACAAAGACTTGAGTGGGAGGGGAGAATTCAGTACTTTTGATGTTCAAATCAAATGAAAATTTTGACTGACTCTGTGTATGTGACTCAGCTTTCTGAGGTGTGAGACATGTAACATAGAGTTCAGTTTATAGTTTTTGAAAGGTTATGGCAAACAGTAATGTCAGTTGTAGTTCCAGGTGTAGTTTGCATAGTTTGGTGTGCCTTTGATCTCCTCATCCCATGTGCCAGTGCTGATTTCAAAAGTCCTTCAGAAACATGAGTAAGGAAATGAATTAAGAACTTCTAAGATATCAGCTATAGTGACTTTGCTGAGGCAGAGATTTAGAGGATCTTCTCTTTTTCCAAACCATAGAAAGAAGTCACTTGGTATTTAGCTTTAGATTACTTTATCTTCATACTTTGGGGGGAAAAGTATTTGAGTACACAACAGTTACATACATGTCTATATATTTGTGCACATAAGCATAAATCTTCCTCTTTGTCTATTCAGGTATACTGATCAAGCTTTTGGGCTACTTTCAAAACTTGGAGCATTTTATGTGTTGAATATTTTTAGGTTTTAAGCCAAAATCTGTAAAAGGTACAGAGATGTAGTATTTTTTACTTCCTATGTTGGGGATCAGACCCATTGCCTTTTGATTGCTAGATATATGTGCTATCACTGAATTATACTTCATCCCTAGTTCTGGCTCTGATAGGACTGAAAGGGGGGAACACTTGTCTTTGTAAAGACTGTAGAGTAGGGTATGGTGATATATGCCTAAAGTCTTTTCAGTTGGGAGACTGAGGTGGAATTGCCTCAAGTTAAAGGTCATCCTTTAGTATACAGTGAATTCTAGACTTGGGCTATATTGAGAGACCCTATCAGTCAAAATAAAATAAATTACAAAAATAAAAGGAGATGGTGAATATACCCAGTTTGAATACTATAAGCTACATTAAATTATTTTTATGTATTTTATATGCTTGAACATAATTAGAAATAGTAAACTTAATGAGAGATGATTTTAATTTAAATAGTACTACTTATAACTGCTCTTGAGCTTTGTGCTTCAGGAAGATGTTATGTTGTCTCATGTTAACTTTACTACAGTTTGGTCCTAGTGACTTCTAGGGTACTGTTCTTTACAAGGATGTCTTGAAGTATTTATGTTTATAAGTGGATTAGGGTTGGCATTTATAGTTGAACTGTGTGGCAAGCAATGTATTGAACCAAAATGCAAACTAAATTTTTTGTAAGAAGACATTCTTTTTTGTTTGTTTTGTTTTTCGTGACAGGGTTTCTCTGTATAGCCCTGGCTGTTCTGAAATTAGTTATGTGGACCAGTCTGGGTCTAAAGGCATGTACCACCACTGCCTGGTGACATTCTTATTTAATAACATGAGAGTTACTGATGGTTGTTTTGTTTTTGTGGTTTTGGGATTAACCTAGGTCTTCGTGTATCGTAAAAGGTCTGCCTCGGGGCAAGCTTCACTCCCATACTAAATGTAGTAGACTTTTATTTATAGTTTGAGTTGAAAAGTTTTGCTGTTATTACTTAGGCTCTTGTTAAGCTTTTAGACTCACTGGATCTTCCTGTCTGAGACACCTAAGAACTAGTACTATACAGTCCACAACATCATTTATGCGTTCTTATGAACCCTAACCTGAAAAGTCTGTATGTACATGTTGGGTTTGGGGTAGGGTTAGATGTGTAGAAAAGATACATGACTCTTGTGAGCTTGAAATTTGTAAAGCTGACCTTCATTCATGTCTCACAGGTGGGATTTAAAAGGACTTTTGGGAGGATTGGTGCCATGTGTTTACTGTCTTTTGTGCTTCTCATATTGCTTAGAGTATACACCACAGGCATCCCAATGAGTGTGAAAAATTAAATCATCAAATTTTAGATTAGTTTCTTTAATAAAGGACTGTTGTGTTATACCAAGTATAAAGAGTACCTTTATCTCAATTCCCAATTCAAAATGGCAGTTAAAATGCCTTTTAAAAGCACACTAAGAATATTTTTAGTTAATTTTAGTATTTTACTTGGAAGAACATTTTTTTTGACATAAGTTAGGAAACACAGAAAAATAGTCAGTTTGATAATTTGTTTTACTGCATTTATTAAAAGCTAGTGTACACTGTCACCTCCCTCAAGGCTGTTTATTATCCATACTGTTCAGTAAGTACTTCTTTTACTTAACATTAATTTGTGTTAAGGTTAATAAAATAGTTTAAGGGAATAGAAGGTTTATGGCTTTGAGAAATGGTATTTATTTTATATTCTTATTCTAATTGTTTTAGCATATTTAAAGTTGTATTATAGTATAGTACTAAGACTTTCTCATATGTTATAAATTGCTTATATAGTATGTTTTATTTTTAACAACTATCACTGCACTCTCCACCCCCACCCTCACCCCCACCCCCACCTCCACCTCCATTGTATAGACCAGGCTGGCTGTATGGAGCTCTGTCTGCTTCTGTCTCCCAAGTGCTGGGATAGTGGTATACACTATCCACTTTCTTTAGAGACATTATCTCTCTAACATAGGCTAGCCTGAAAATCACTGTTGTAGTCTAGGCTTGGCATGAACACACTGTCCTCTTGCTTTTAACTCCTAAGTAGAGGGCAGCAATTACAGTTGTGAATCAATACACCTAGACTATTCATGAGCAGTTTATAACATATGAGGAAGTCTTAGGAGATTCTAAATTCAAAATGCTGTCAATTTTTACTTAAAATAAAAATTATTTTAGACCTACACAGCATAGTAGAAAGCTGTGTTTTATCTTATTCTGCTTTAAAAATGCAGGTAAGGGGGCTGGAGAGATGACTCAGCAGTTAAGAGCACTGACTGCTCTTCCAGTAGTCCTGAGTTTAATTCCCAGGAAAGACTGACTCAGAACCATCTGTAATGGGACCTGATGCCCTCTTCTGGTCTGTCTGAAGATAGCTACAGTGTACGCCTATACATAAAATAAATAATTCTTTTTATAAGGGGTGGGGGCAAACCAGCAGGTAAAGGGCAGAAACAGCCAAACACCAATCGGAAGCTCATGTACATCTCTAGGTTTTGCGCTCAGGGTCAATACAAAACAATAAAGGTTCATTTCTTCTGTGAAGTCTAGTTTCTCAAACTAGGTTGTCCTCATTAATTTTAATCCACTTACTATAGTCTAGTAGTCCTTTAGAATTTGCCACAGCACGGAGCCTAACCATGATGTGAGGTAAGTGCCAAACTAGGAAGTTCTAGTCTGGAAAGAAATTTTGAAATGGTAGGGAAATACTAATTTTCCTTATTTTCTTTAGGGCATGTAAATGATATCCCAGGATCCAGGAAGGACAAAGAAATGCTTGAAAGAGTTTAATGTGGTCACTTCATCTGTATATACCTTTTGAAACAAAATGCTTTTCTATGTTGGTGCTCATTTTAGGGGTTGTGGAAGGTGATTTAGCAGCCATAGAAGCATACAAGTCATCAGGAGGAGACATTGCACGCCAGCTTACTGCAGATGAAGTACGCTTGCTGAACCGGCCTTCTGCTTTTGATGTTGGCTACACTCTGGTACACCTGGCCATACGCTTTCAGAGGCAGGACATGCTAGCGATATTGCTTACAGAGGTAAGTGAGGTATTTTGGTTATTGAATGTAGGGGTAAATAAATGTAATACCACTGAACTGTCACCAGCATTAATGTTCTTATATATTGAAGAAATAGGTTCTTTAGGTTTTTTCATTATTTATTGTTTTTGTTGTTATACTGTAGGTTGGGTATAGGGCCTTGTATATACTAGGCAAGTGTTTTATTACTGAGCTATATCCCCAGCCCTAATTTTTATTTTTAATGTGACAGTGTTTTCTCAAACTATTCTTAAATGTTTTAAACATTCCACTTGGTTTTAAAAATAATTTTACATTTAAGAGATTTTAATAGTTGTTCTCAAGAATTATTTTTATTTATTGTGAATGAGTCTTTTGCATGCATGTATGTATGTATGTATATGTGTGCACAATGTGAGTGCAGTGATTTCAAAGGCCGGAAGATAGTAGTAGATCCCCTTGGAACTGGAGTTA
The DNA here is from genome assembly GCF_947179515.1 of Apodemus sylvaticus. Lineage (NCBI taxonomy): Eukaryota > Metazoa > Chordata > Mammalia > Rodentia > Muridae > Apodemus > Apodemus sylvaticus. The sequence continues at coordinate 72,617,517 of NC_067472.1, read as the reverse complement.
TAGTTGGTTGCAAGATGTTATGTAGGTGTCAGGAACCAAACTCATGTCCTCTGAAAGAGCAGCCAGTATTCTTAACTACAGGCCATCTCTCATGCTAGCTCCTTCCATTGTATTTTAAAGGAGACTCCTTCCCTGGGTTGGTTTTGTTTTTGTTTTTGTTTTTTTTTATTTTTACTTCTTAAAAGATAGAGGGTCTCATGTAACTCAGGGTGAGCTTTGTAGGTAGCCAAGGATATCCTTAACCTTCTAATCCTTCTTTCCATCTCCTAAGTGCTTAGATTATAGACTGTCTTACCAATGTACCTACTTCCAGTTTTGTGATGAGATATTACTGTGCTGCCTAGGCTGGCCTTGATCTTCTAAGGTCAAGTGATCCACCATACATACAATATCTTGCTTTGAAATGCATATGCATAGTTTCCTGAGTTGATGAAGTTGCTCATGTACACCATTGTCCCTAGCAATAGCCTTTTGAAACAGGACTTTTCTCCACAATATTTGAGTCATTAGGTTTGATGAAAACACACGGGGACTTATCTTTTATTTGTTCATTCAACTAAGAAATATTTACTCAGTACTTCTACTATGTGCCAAGCTCTGTGGCTAAGGAGGATATAATTGTAAGTATGCCAACTCTTCCTTTATTGAGTTTCTAGAGAAGTAGGGCCATCTTTATATTGTGAGCTAATGACCATTTGAGTACTTAGGAAAGACCTTGGGAGGTGTTTTCCCTTTATGCTTAAATCAAATCATATTTTAGCAAGTTTCCCTCTCTCTCTTCTCCTGTTTCTTCTTCTGCCTTTCCTCCTTCCCCTTCACAGGATCTCATATATCCCAGACTAGCTTTCAACTTGCTATGAAACTGAGGATAACCTTGAACTTCTACTAACCCTTCCTTCACATGATTACTGGAATTATAGGTGTGCACCACCACACCTGTTTTATGGCATGTTAGGGATGGACCTTATGCATGCAAGATACCTGAACCCCATTTCATCAGATTTCTTGAGGAATAGAAGTTAGCATGTGAAATAAACTTGGGGGAGAATTGAGTTAAGTAGACTATGAAGGTATAAGGGATCATATTCCTGAGGATATGACTTTATTATTCAGATCAGAGACTTTTAGAAAGATTTTGGATTCAGGTTTTTGTCACTACATATTTTCTGGGTAAACTTTTTATAAGTATATGTTGATTATTCAAATTTGCCAGTATCCAGGATATTGTATGTAGATTAAAAAATATGAAAGATAGATGAAAACTTGATTTTATTGGTTAGCCATCATGTTTAATTTGCTGAGATCCCAGTGGCATCAGGGGAAGAGGTTGGGTAGACTTGGTTGGCTGCTGTAATGAAAACAGGTAGCTGAGTATTAGATATGCATTATTAAAAAGGATCAATGTGAGTGGAGGGATTAGATTTTTGAAGCATGGGTATATACAGTATCTTTGTGGTCTCCTAAATGTGACTGTATTGGTGTTGTAATGCCCACTAAAATTGTTGCATTGCAGGGGATGTCATTGTGATTTATGTAGTTGCCTATGGTGGCATGTGACCAGACATAAGATGGCTGTGAGCCAGGGTTAAAATATTTAGAATATTCATAGATTTGTTTGGGCTTGTGAACACGGGGCTAGTTATTAGGCTCCTAAAAGCAGACTGGGGACTAATGGTGAGATGTTGCTAAAGTATCTATGAAGTCATAATTGTTATGTCACAGATTACTTCAAAATTTAGTAGCTTAAGACATTTTGTCACTTCAACATTTTGCAGGAGTTGGGAATCTTAGCTGAATGGTTCAGATCCAAGACACTATGAGAGAGGGTCTAGAAGATGACTCTGTGGGAAAAAGACTTTGCCCTTTAAGTGTACAGATCAGAATTTTAAACCTCAGCACCCACAAAAATGTTGGACAAGCATAGGGGCCTCCTGTAATCCCAGCACTCAGGAGGCAGAGACAGAAGATCCCAGAAACAAGCTGGCTAGCTAAGCTAACTGCAGTGATGAGCTCCAGGCACAGTGAGAGACCCTGTCTAGTAAAATAAAATGGAGAGTCATGAGGAGTACACATGACATCAAAATCCAGCTTCTAAAAGCATTTGAATAATGTGTACGGGTACTCATACACATGTGCATACACATGTACATGCATACACTTACCCATACATACATGGTATTGTCAAGCTGTTGGCCAGGGCTGTAGTCAGTTAACTTGACTAGTGCTAGAGAATCTGCTTCCAGGCTCATTCACAAGTGGCTATTTGCTACAGGCTTAAATCCCTGCTATGTGGTTCATTCACAGTACTGTTCATGGCAGTTATGTCACCTAAAACAGATGACTGAAGAGAAGATGCAGAAATGTTATCAAAGTTGAAGTTGTGGTTCCTGAATTTTTTCTTTTTTTAAACATGATCTTACTGTGTAATCCTGGCTGACCTTGAACTCAGAAATTTACCTCTGCCTGGGATTAAAGGCAATGCCCAATTTAAGAAACTCATTATTTTCACTTTTGTAATATTTTCTGTGGCTGATAGACCAACTTGGGGAGAGGGAACAGTAGTGTTGGTTGAGGTCAAGTATTAAATGTTTGTTTCAGTGGAAAGTATAGGTGCTCCCAATAGTTGTTTTTAAGGGGCCATTTGGGAGGCTACAAAGGTAGGGTGCAAATCTGACCTAAGGGGGTATGTTTTAGAACCAAGTTCTTCTGGATGATGTTTATTACAAGCAAATGCCATATGAGTTTAGGCCATTAGTTAAGGAAAATGAAGGATTCTTGTGTAGTAAACTCCGTGCGTGGATCTTTTCCAATTTATGGACTCCAGGTTAAGCACAACTGGCCTAAGGATAACCGGCCTAAGGATGGTTGAAGTCAAAAGGCTGAAAAAGAGAGCTTTTTCAAAAGTGAAAAGAAAATCAGCTTTTTTTATCTCACCAGATAAGAAACAGGTTTCAGGGTTTAAGGATGGTAGTGAAGGGAATGTTTCAAGCTTTTCTTGAAATATATTTAAGGTCCATTGTATGTTGTTTTAAAAAAGAATTTGGGGTATTCATGTTAGCAATGTATATGACAAATAGTCTATTCTGAAAATACCTTATAATTTTTTTTTTAATTTTCAGTTACTTGAACTTTGAGTTTCTAGGTTCATGGAGCTAGAATGTAATAAAATTTTTTATAGTACTGACACTCAGTAAAATCAAAACAAGGAGTCCTATAGCTGTGTTAATTCTGTGGAGTTCTTACCACCTCTGAGTCCCTTAACATCAGTAATGTGCAGATGATACTGTGCACTTTCAATAGATTACTACAAGTCATGCTGCTCCAAGTCCCATGTATAATATGAAGGTAGTGTTTTGTTTTGTTTTGTTTTGGTAAGGAGAAAATCAGCTTGTTCTCACCAGATTGCTAACAGCAGAGAGCAGAACTTACTTGCACACTTGGCATCCACTTTTACTCACTAATAGATACTCCTTCTATAACTTAAAGAGTTCCTGCAGAGGTGGCTGCTTGGTTGGTTGGTTGGTTGATTGGTTGGTTGGTTGATTGGTTTGAGATTAGCTGAGGCAGTCCTCTTAATTCCTGATCTTCTAGCCTCAGACTTCGTAGTAATATGATTACAAGTGTGTGCCATCATTTTCTGTTCCTTACACTAACTACAGTTGGAGTGCTAATTGGAATCTGTACCATTTGGTGTCATTACACATTTAATGACTGTTTTTTAACAGTCATCCTGATGATGTAAATGTCCATTGGCAAGGAAATAATGCCCAGTTCATTTAAGATTAAAAATGAATTTGGGAAAAATTTTGCTTTTAAGTGCTATTGTGTTTTGTTTCTATTTATGAAATACAAGATACAGAGGGAAGTTTCTTTCTGTATTTAAGGTGTCTCAACAAGCAGCAAAGTGTATTCCAGCAATGGTGTGTCCTGAACTGACAGAACAAATCCGGAGAGAAATAGCTGCTTCTCTTCACCAGAGAAAGGGGGATTTTGCTTGCTATTTTCTGACTGACCTTGTAACATTTACATTACCAGCAGGTAACCCCAAAATTTATTATGAAAAGCACTCTCTGTTTTCTTAAGGTTACTTTTTTATGTGGGGTAAAAATACAGTTTTGTAAAAAAAAAACAAGTAAGTTGGGATTTTTAAGTTTTTTATTTTATGTGTATAGGTGTTTTGCCTTCATGTATATTTGTGCCCCACTTGTGTGCCTGGTACCCATGGAGGCCAGAAGAGGGTGTCAGATCCCTGGGACTGGAGTTAGAGACAATAGTGAACTGCTATGTGGGTGCTAGGAATCAAGCCTGGGTCCTCTGGGAGAGCAGCCAGTGCTTTTTTTTTAACTGCTGAGCAATCTTGCTCGCTCCATAGGTTAGGAGCTTAAAATTTGACTGTTCTGTTTCTTCTTGAAGTGACTCATACAAGGACTACTTGTAAACAAACACTTTGAAGGGTTACAAGACAGTAAATCCCCCTCCCAACCCCTCCCTCCCCCCCCCCCCCCCAATTTTTGAGCTAGGATCTCATTGTGTAGTTCTGGCTGGGCCTTGAACTCAAAGAAATCTCCCTCTTAAGTGCTGGAATTAAAGGCATGTTCCATCACACCTGGTATATTAAAGACAAACACACATATACTCATTTTCCCCCTTTTATTTTTATTTATTTATTTTTTAGAATAGAGTAGAGTTTATTCAGGGCATGGGATGGGAGTTAAAGTGGTGGTGGAGGCAGAGAAAGGCAGAGAGAAAGAGAAAGTAGTGGAGGCTGGCCATGACCACGTGAAGAGAGGGGAGGGGAGGGGAGGGGAGGAGAGCCCAAGAGGGGCAAGAGAAGCTGAGAGTGAGTGAGGTAAGAGGGGGTAAAAGAGAGTAAGAGTCCTCTTTTATTTTTGAATATTCTTTTTTAGTTTCTTATTTTTCATTTCCCTTTATTTTCAAGTCTGTCTGTTTACATAGTCATTGGCTATTATTAAGAATTAGGATGAGGATATAGGTTTTTAATGAGTTAGGTTATTTGAATTAAAAATACTGGTACCTTTGAGCATGTCATTGCTTTTCATTCATTAATTTCTACTGTATTTGTGAAGCATTTGTTAATGTTTTTGATTTTCTGAAAGTTGAAAATGTCTAGAGGATGTTCTTTATGGATTAATACTGAATAAATACCCAATAAGTAAAGGTTCTATTTGGTACCCAAGTATGTTCATTTTTTCCAAGTCAGATGTATTTATACATGGGAAGGGTTAAACAAGAAGCCTTTCAAAATCAGTAAATTTCATTGAAGTATACTGTATATTAAGCTCATCTCAATATTAATTTTTTAAAAATCATTATTATATGTATTTATCTTGTGTGTATACATATTAGCCATGGCATGTTGTTGAGGTCAGAGGACCACTTACTGGAATTGGTTCCTTCCTTCCATCATATGGGTCCTGAGATTGAACTCAAGTAATTAGGCTTGGTAGCAAGTAACTTTTTCCTGCTGAGCCATCTTGCCAAACCATAAATACATTAAAAAGAAAAAAAATAATAAAAATATGTCATTTAAAAAATTAATGTATACATATTTTAGATTTTAATTTTAATGTATGTGTATGAATGTTTTGTCTGCATGTGTACATGTGTACCTGTGTGTGCCTGGTGTCCTCAGAGGTCAGAAGAGGGCATCAGATTCCCTGGAACTGGAGTTAAGGATGGTTATAATCCATCATGTAGGTGCTGTGAATTGAACCTGGGGCCTTCTGCAAGAGCAACCAGTTCTCTTAACCATTGAGCCATCTCTCCAGCTCCCCCAAAGGGTTTTTAAGGGTAATGCTTTTTATTACACTAAAGTGCTCTATTAAGTAACCTGAACAGAACATGGGAGGTTTAAGGAATGTTACCAAAGCACTGTGTGTCAGAGTTCCATGGTTCATTAACTTTTATGAAAAAATTCTTAAGTTTGAAAGTAGCAGGTTTGTGCAGAAGCTGCCCATATGAAGAGAAAGAACAAATTAAAATGTATAAGTAATTATTTGTCTACACCTTTTTTATATTAACTTCAAATAAGAATTTTAGTAATGAAACCCAGAAAGGAAACTACATATACATAATCATGTTTCATATAACATTAAATAGAGATATCTGACAACTTCCAGTAGAAAGAGGTTTTTATTAGAGATTAGCATTCCACTTATTAAGTTATTAAACACAAGATCTGCTTTTAAGTCTGATTTTTTTCTGTGCAGATATTGAAGATTTGCCTCCAACAGTTCAAGAAAAATTATTTGATGAGGTGCTTGATAGAGATGTTCAAAAAGGTAAGGAAGGGTGTGATTAACTTTTTATCCAACTGTTTCCATTTTGTATAATGTAGGAAGTGGTTTATAGTTGTCTTGTCTTGTTTTAAATTAAAGATGTAGAGTTATAGTGGTTTCATATGCAAGGTTCTGGATTTGACTCCCAGTCTTAAAACTAACAATGCAGAACAGAAAAGAGGTTCATAGACGCCTGTGATAGAGTAAACAAACACATATTAAATCTTAAAATCCTTTGTTTTCTACAACTTCCTCTAGAATGAATATATTTCTGTGTTAGACATTTTTGGAAAACAAAATTGTAAAGGATTTGGAACTTGAATTATTTTTTACAGAACCACAATATATTTCACTTATTTAGAAAGTTTTCATTAATAAATTACATATAAATATTCTTGTAGGTAATACTTTTAGCCAACTAAATATTTTGTAATTGTATAGAGATGAAAATGTATTATTTAAATTTCTCATAGAGCTAGAGGAAGAATCTCCAATTATAAACTGGTCTTTGGAGTTGGCTACACGTTTGGACAGTAGACTGTATGCACTTTGGAACCGGACTGCCGGAGATTGTTTACTTGACTCAGTACTACAAGCTACCTGGGGCATTTATGACAAAGACTCGGTGCTTCGGAAAGCCCTGCATGACAGCCTGCATGACTGTTCACATTGGTGAGCTGACAGCCTTTCTTGTTTTAGTGTAGAACTGCACTTGCTGGTCAATACCTTACAGTAGTGGGCTACTTTTCTTCTCACATATAATTTTTTTAATGTGTACAGGCATTTTGTCTGCATCTGTGTCTGTGCACATTTTATATGTCTGATACCCAAGGAAGCCAGAAGATTGGATCCCTTGGAGCTGAAGTTACAGGCATTTTGAGCTGTGGAGTGCTAGGAATCAAACTCAGGTCCTCTAGAAGAGCAGCAAGTACTCTAAACTATTGAGCCATCTCAGCCAGGTGTGGTGGTGCTCACCTTTAATCCTAGCACTGAGGAGGCAGAGGCAGGCAAGTCTCTTTGAGTTCTAGACTAGCCTGGTCTACAGAGTGAGTTCTAGGACAGCCAGGGCTACATAGAGAAACCCTGTCTCAAAAAGCAACAACATCAAAAAATCAAACAAATAAAAACTATTGAGCCATTTTCCTAACCCTTCTTACATAAAAATGTTTTAAAGATTTATTTTTAGCACACACACACTTTCTCTCCCTTCTTTTCCCTCTCCTCTCTCCCTCTCTTTTTCCCCTCCCCTCTCCCTCTTCCTTCTCCCCTCTTCGTGTGTGTGTGTGTGTGTGTCTGTGTGTGTGTGTGTGTATGTGTTTGTGTGTGTGTTTGATCACATGCACTCGCTTTGTGGGGATGTGATTGGTTTGGTTTCTGTGATGGCAGTCAGCTCCCCCCACACCTTGTTCTGCCTTGTAAGTTTAATGTGATTGTCCTGTTTAGAGTTATATTCTCTGATGCTGATGAAATTTAGCTGGAATTTTACTGTGGTAAATCTTGTCATCTTACAAATCTTTGAAAAGCAGTTTGGATTAGGACATACTGGTATACTTCTGTAACCCCAACCATGTAACTTGGAATGGAAGCAGCAAGAAGGCTACCTTTTGGCTATGTATAAAGACCCTGTTTCAAATTTTTGCCCCATACAAAACCAGACACATCACCCAAGGCAGACTGGTAGTTTTCCGTTGGTAGTAATTGCCTTTATCTTGCAAGGCTGAAAATAAATTGGGAATTTTAGTAGTTGATTCACTCTTTTCCCTAAATGAGAAAGTTTTATTTTTTTATTCTTTAATTCTTAAGAAACATTTGTGGCTAATGATAGTAACTTTAGGGTTTATTCTATTACTTAAAACTGGCAGTAGGGGGATCTTCTCATATTTATATTTGAACTGTACTGAGTCATTTGAGATTCTGTTAGTCTAGTGCAAGGGTGGGAAGAGGTAGTAAGAGCACATAAATAGCTCTGTAGGAGCATTTTGTTAGAGGTAGAAAACTGGAGATGCTTATATCATTGTGGCATTGCAACAGAACTTTCAGTTGTCTTGATTCTAATGTATAATTCAAGGTGAAGACCTAGAGCTTTTATCTCTGTTATGAGATACCTTTTCTTGGTATTTTAGAGTTCATATAAAAATTATTGAATTGAAAGCAAGGATCATAGAGATATCCTTCTTATATCTTGGGAATAGAGTCAGGCTTAAGAAAATGGGAAGAGATAGAGTGTTACTGTTCTTAATTTGGGGATCAGTGACTAGTTCATTAAACTCAACACATGACTACTACCATGGTAGAATAACAGTGGTGGGCAAACTTGTGTCCTGATCTAGGCTAGGAGGAGGAGCCAACATATCACACTTGTTCCTTTAAAGCTGCTCTTTGCTGGATTGCTAATATGCATAGTTCAAAGTAGCCAGGGAAGGTTCTCTTCTGCCCTGTAAAATCCCTAGTGAGAGCTGAGAAAGCAATGTTCTATTTTGGGAACCTGTATTATTTTTAGTTAGGCTTTTTTTTTTTTTTTTTTAATGTCTAATGTGTTTGTAGCTGTGCAGTTCTGTTGGATACCTGTAATCTGAGCTGGCTGATGCCCTCAAGACTGAATATACAGTATTGTCCTTGCTTTGTTGTTGGGTTTTGTTTGGTTTTGTCTTAATTTCCCTTCCTGTTACTGTGATAAAATAACTTGGTGTTATGGGACACACTTTTCCTGGGGAGATGCAACGCCAGTCTACTTACCTTAGAAAAGGGAGCTCATAACAAATTGAGAAAGAACAACAGATTGTGAACCAGCTTGATGAGCCAGTGAGTTTTATTGGGAGGGGGGATTACTTACAGGAATATATGTGTGAGGGTTTACTTATTGAACCAGAAATGACTCAAAGCCCACCCAGCATGGCGGCACCTTAACAAAAACTGGAAACTTGGAGCATACTACACAGCTCAACAGGTTCTTTCTAGGTGACTCAGATGGTCTGAGCTTCTTCCAGGCAACTGGGCTTGTCTTACTCCTCTCTTATCAGTCTTTACTGTTTATATTCTCTTGGGGAGATGGGGGTCTAATGAGTCTAGTTAGTTGTGGGGACTTTCTGAAGCTATTTTGAATAACTACCTGTCTTACATTCTTCCCTTCAGTATTTGCCTCTCCTTAGAACATCCCATTGTTTCACCTCCCTGTAAACACCTGGCTTTAAATTTCCTTCCAAGTTGAAAAATTATTCACCACAAAGGAAACTGTTATACAATACCCTGAATAAAGCAATTTAAAGATTATTGGGCTCACAATTCTAGATTACAGTCCATTGCTGTGAGAAAGTCAGGGTGGCAGGAACTTGAAGTAATAGGTCATCCATAGCCACGAGCAGTGCAGGCATGCTAGGTCTCAGCTCTCCCACTCCTACACACAGTGGGCAGGTCTTCCCAACCCAGTTAACACAATCAATAGAATTCCATACAGGGTAGCTTAGCCTTGAAGATCCTTCATTGAGTGAGATTCCCCTCCCCCCTCCCAACTCTAGATTGTGTCAGATGGGCATTTAAAACTGACAACTATTTCATTGAAATATCTATCCAGTTTCTCAGTGGAACAGGTTGAGATAACCTGTTGATAAAGGGGAAAAGATCATTAAAGGTCTTTTTGAATAATTCCTATTTATTTGATAGTCATTTTAAATTAGAGTTTTCAGTATAGACTGCTACAAATTCTGTTTCAAGTATAGATGCATATACAGCTATGCCCTCTCTGGATACATACAGTTAACATTGGGCTGCACAAATATTATAATCAAAATACTAAAAAGAAGACTAAGGCTGGGTTTACAATGTTTTCTAAAACAGCTTTATTGAAATACTGTTTGCTCTAAAAAGTGTTTAAAGCATACTGTTCACTGCCTATTACATACAGATGTAACACCCACCACTGCAGCAGAGTTATGGAGCATTTATCACCCCAAAAGAGAACTCATGTCTCTTTTTTAGTTCTTTCTGCTTCTCAAGCCCTAGCTGCAGGGGATTATCTATCTGCTTCCTGTACCTGTATTTTTTTGGACATTTCATGTAAATGGAATCATAAAATATGTGGTCTATGATGGAAGAATATTCTGTAGTATAGACAAATATTTTTATCACCTGTAAACCAATGGAAGGATATTGGGTTTATTTTCATTTTGGCTTTTATAGATAATTCTATTGTGACATGTACAATTCTCTATGGGACAATATATTTTTATTTCAGTAAATAATATATTTGTATAGGTACCTAGGAACGAAATCATTGGATCATAAATCTATATTTAACATTTTAACAAATGGCCAAACTATATTTTACAGTATCTGGACCCTTTTAAATTTCCATCAATGTATTTAAAGTTCACATTTTTTACATCCTCACCAGTACTTATTTGATTGTGGATAACCTTGTGCACATGAAGTTGTATCTTTATTGTTAACCTCATGGATGATGATACTGAATATTTTTTCATGTGCTTATTGTTCATTCATAAATCTTTTTTGTTGAAATACCCCTCTAATTTACCTAGCCTTTTCTACTTACTTGGTTTTTGGTTCTCAGATCAGGGCTTCAGGCATGTGAAGCAAGCATCTACTATTGAACTAGGTCCCAGCATTCTATGATCAATCTTCAACAGTTACTTGGACTATTATAGATAGACTTTCTGTATCAGGTATCTCGTTAGATACATGATCTGTAAGTGTTTTCTTCCATTTGTGGCTTATATTTTCTGGGACAAAGTCATTATTCATTTTAAAATGTAATTATTATTTTGTGTGTATGTGTGGGTATTTTGTCTGCAAGTATGTCTATATACCACATGCATGAAGTACTCCTGGAGGCCAGAAAAAGAACATCGTTTCCCCTGGGACTGGAATTAGAGATTCTATGGGATGCCATGAGGGTGCTGAGGATAGAACTTGGATCTTCTGCAAGAACACCTAATGCTCTTAACCTCTGAGCCTACTCTAGCCCTAAAATCATGGTCATAATGACTGTCACTTATCAGTATTTTTAAGAGCAAACATGCTATTGTAGTCATAGCTAACAATATCTTACATGGTAGGTACTCTCCTTCCACCATGAAGATTGAAGTCAGGTTGTTAGACTTGGTAACAAGTTCTTTTACTTGTAGAACAGTTTTACTGGTCCAGAAATTTCTTGGTTAGTACTTAAAGTTATTTATGAATTCAACAGCTCTAAATTAGCCAGAAATTAAGCAATGACTACAATCAAAACTCAAGGAAGCTAAGAGTTCTCTAAACTACGCATGCTCAAATAATCATACATATGTACTAAGACCAAATTCCTAATCCCTGAAGCTAGTGGGCCCTGAAGCTAGTGGGCACACAAGGACAGTCATACACTCATACTTGAAGTGTAACACAACCGCACACACATATACACACATTTTAAAAGAAATTTTCTAACTATACATCTTCAGTTTGAAATAATGTTTGCTATTTTTCTTATACTTTTTAAACTGTATATTTATTGCCCTTCAAATGTAGTGCTGTGACCACTAACATACTGTGAAAAAGAAATGCTTATATTTTCTTTCAAAAACATGTTATTGTATTAGAGACCCTCTTAAATATTTTGAGGGGGCTGGAGAGATGGCACAGTGGTTAAGAACACTGACAGCTCTTCTGAAGGTCCTGCGTTCAAATCCCAGCAACTACATGGTGGCTCACAACCATCTGTAAAGAGACCTGACACCCTCTTCTGGTGCATCTTTAGACAGCTACAGTGTACTTAGATATAATAAATCTTTAAAAAATATATTTTGAATGTAAAAATACTTAAAACTTGTTTTTATATTTTTTTATTTTTTAAATTTTCGGGGCTAGCTTACAGTTTCAGAGGATCATCATGGTGGAGAGTTTGGCAGCATGCAGGGAGACTTGTTGCTGGCGGAGTTGTGAGTTCTTCATCTTGATACACAGATAGCAGAAGGAGACTGTGTGCCATACTGGGCGTAGCTGGAGCATAGGAGACTTTAGAGCCCCCACTCTAATATATTTCCTCCAACACCTCCTAATAATGCCACTTCTTATGGGACAAGCATTCAAACACGAGTCTGTGGAGGCCATACCTTTTCAAACTACCACAAGCATCATGTTTTTAGAAACTCTGAACTTTTATAAGCTTAGTTTATAAGCTTTATTAAATTACTATAAAGATATGCTTAACTTTTCTCTGCTACAGCTTTCTTGTCTTTTATTTCTTGTCCCTGGATTTAAATGATTAGGGAGATATGATCTTTCAAATTTAAGTGGCTTGTCTTTATTTCAGACAGCTTTGCTGGTTTTTTGTTGTAGAAGACTGCATGACAATTTTGGCAAAATTCTGGTCTTAAACTTTTAAAATTTGACTATACAGTAAGATTTATTTCTGGACCTTCCGATTTATGTGTTAGATTTAGTTCCATGAAATCATTCATTCATTGATTCTAATACTATCACATTGGTAATTTCTTCAAGTGGTCTTTCTGGTCCATGAAGTTCTAATTAGAATTCTAGCTGGTCACCTTGGCTGGTATGGAACTTGGAGGTCTCCTGTCTCAGCCCTTATAAACCAGGATCACAGGTGTATACTGCCATACCTAGTCTTTATTTCTAATTGTATACCTAATACAAACTTATTTTGAGTTGTTTGCCTAAATTATATGAAGACATCTTAAAAGGTATTAAATATAAATAAGGAATTGTTTTTTTAGTTAAAGTAACTTTTTTTTAGATTATCAAATAATCATGAGACTTTATTAATGTTTGTTTTGGCCTTTTGATGTGAGGGAGGCCTTAAATAGCCCAAACCAGCTTAAACTTTTCTACATTCTTGAGCTCCTGATGTTGGGGTTACAAATGTGTCTAGGACCCAGGTGATCTTGAACACATCTTAAGAACATGATGGAATGTTTCAGAGGCATTGTATTTACACAGTGATACAACATTGGAGAAATATGGCATTTTTGTGTCTTATACCTCAAATGACATTTAGACTACCTTCTTTGTTTTTGCATCAGTCTCACTGCATAGCCTAGGCTGACTCATATTCTGTAGTACTGAGATTATCGGTGTAGGGTACCATGGCTGACTCTAGTGGTTTAAGTTTATTGACTCAATATAGATACTATTAAATAACAATAAAACTGTTTGTTTTTCCATTCTTTTAGAGTTAAATAGGTAGTGAATTTGATTCTGGTTAGAGATATGCTAAAAGATGTCTTTTTTGGTTTTTTTTTTTTTTTTTTTTTTTCCTTCAAGACAGGGTTTCTCTGTGTAGTCCTGACTGTGCTGGAACTTTGTAGACCAGGCTGGTTTCGAACTCAGAAATCCGCCTGCCTCTGCCTCCCAAGTGCTGGGATTAAAGGTGTGCACCACCAATGCCTGGCTAAAAGATGTCTGTTAACAGAATGTAGGCATTAATTTCCTGACAGAAATTGCCAAAAAACTATACATTTGGAGAAGTCAATATACTGCAGGGTTGAAGCTACTACTTACAATTTTGTTTGCTTTTGCTTGCTAGGTTTTACACACGCTGGAAAGACTGGGAATCATGGTATTCCCAGAGCTTTGGTTTACATTTTTCACTGAGGGAAGAACAATGGCAAGAAGACTGGGCATTTATACTCTCTCTAGCTAGTCAGGTAAGACTGCATCAAGCTTTTTGGGTTTTGGTTTTGTTTGAAAGAGAGGGGGTAATCCACATACTCTTGAGTTCTTCAGACTGATCAGACCATGCTGAAAGCAACTACCTTGCTGGTAATCAACTTTGGTTCTAACAAACAGTAGTCAATACTCCATGACTACTCCATGTAGAACTCTGCTGCATAATTAAGGCCAACTGCCATCAAAAACAAGTTCTCATTCTTAGTATCAGACGGGTTATGCCATTTTACCTCCATTAACTTATTGTTGGATTCAAGCTCACACTGGAGGTAATTAAAGGATGGAACTGAACTGTCAGGCTTGGTTAGAAATTGACATTCTTTAGATTGTCCCCTCATGACTGCATTCATGTGTTATAGGTTAAGAGAAAAAGCAAGCACAGTCTAGCATACTTTGAACCAATGGCCATTTGTCTAACCAGGTTCTTTGAACCCTGATATAGGAAGTTCCTTTTGTTTTGTTTGTAGTTAAATTGTGAAACAGTGTACCCTGTGGCCATGTGATTAGAGTAGCTATAATTAGAGGGTGGACTCCAACTGGTCAATATTGCCTTTTAACTTTACACAGTAAAGCTGTTTTCAGAACTTTGTCACTTTATGAAGTGTTCCTTGCTTTCTGAACCCGTTTCCTGAGATTGGAGAGTAAATGCTAACATTGGATAGCAAGGGATACCTCAAAATCATTGTCTAAATCTGTTCTGTTCATGAGTTTGGCTTTGAACACAATACTCAGACACCAGAGATTTTTATTTTAATTCCATTGGACTTTGCCATCTGGTGAGTCAGTGTCTTTAATTAGACAAGGCTTTCTTCTTGGAAGTGGATTGAAAGAGTACTCTGACGATAGTATTTTTTACACAGCAGATTTTGAGACTGGTAATAAATGTTATCTTTTCTTTTTGTGTGTGTGTACAGCCTGGAGCAAGTTTGGAACAGACACACATTTTTGTACTTGCACATATTCTTAGACGACCAATTATAGTTTATGGAGTAAAATATTATAAGAGTTTCCGGGGAGAAACTTTAGGATATACTCGGTTTCAAGGTAAGCCATTACTTAAGAATATTCTAGCAGTTTTGTTTACTATGATTATATAGCTGTGGCTTCAAGGGGGGAAATATATGGGAATGGTCAGAGCACCTTCTGTATTTCAGGAGGTAGAACAGTGGGTGTGGGGGTTGGGGAGTTGGATAGGCACTTGCTCCTTGTGCTCTTTCTTTATTCCAGGAGTTTATCTGCCTTTGTTGTGGGAACAGAGTTTTTGTTGGAAAAGTCCAATTGCTCTGGGATATACAAGGGGCCATTTCTCTGCTTTGGTTGCCATGGAGAATGATGGGTATGGCAACCGAGGTGCTGGTGCTAATCTGAACACTGATGATGATGTCACCATCACATTTTTGCCTCTGGTTGACAGTGAAAGGAAGCTCCTCCATGTGCATTTCCTTTCTGCTCAGGAGGTAAGTAGCATGTTATCCTGTTACCTGAGGCAGTGGCCTTATATCAGGAACCAACCGCGTGTGCCTTCCTGAAGTTATTACATCAGCTGTGCACTGTAAGAAACTGATGATT
The DNA here is from genome assembly GCF_947179515.1 of Apodemus sylvaticus. Classification (NCBI taxonomy): domain Eukaryota; kingdom Metazoa; phylum Chordata; class Mammalia; order Rodentia; family Muridae; genus Apodemus; species Apodemus sylvaticus. The sequence continues at coordinate 72,601,972 of NC_067472.1, read as the reverse complement.
TCTGTAAGCACTAGAGTATTTTGACTTGGGCTTAACTAGAAAGCTGTTAGTAGTTTTGTCAGTTTTGTCTTACGTTTTTCTTTTGAAAGTTGTCCCCCCACATCTCCAGTGTAGACAAGACTGGCCTTGAATTTCAGCCCCTCTATCTGGGGTTAAAGGCCTGCTTGTGTTACGGCTCCAGGCTAGAGAATTTTAAGATATTCTAAGGGGAGTGAGTTGAGAGAACATGGGCAAGGAGCTGAGGGTACTTATAAACCCATTAGGGAATGACAGCGGTATAGACCAGCCAGAGAGATAGTGAAGATGTAAAAAGAATACCCAGAAAGCCCATGTTCTAGAAAATTATTGGCTATTTATTATGTATTCTAGTAATTCCCATAAACACTCACAAGCACAGTATCAAAAGAATTCATAGACCGTAACTTGTGCAATTCAGTCCATATGTAAACTTACCTTGTCATGTATGAAGTTGATACCTTTCTTGGTATTTTTCTGAGGGCATGTCAAATTACCTTCTAGGGTGTTCTCTTAGACCCTTTTGTGAAGAGGGTTGTTGACTCATTTAATTTCAACACAAAAACCTTCTGGGTTTTAATGATAAAACTGAGAAAAGGTTGCAGTTGGGGTGGAAACAGTTGTTTGCTTTTGCTTTTTCATTATTACAGGAGCTGCTGGTTATTCCTGCCAAGTGTCTAACATACTTACTATGTTTGCCTTTTCCTCATGTTTCTCTAAAAGCTAGGTAATGAGGAGCAGCAAGAGAAACTGCTCAGAGAGTGGCTGGACTGCTGTGTGACTGAAGGGGGAGTTCTAGTGGCCATGCAGAAAAGCTCTCGGCGGAGAAACCACCCCTTGGTCACACAAATGGTAGAGAAATGGCTTGACCGCTACAGACAGATCCGGCCTTGTACATCCCTGTCTGATGGAGAGGAAGATGAGGATGATGAGGATGAATGAAAACAAACACCTAGGAGAAAGAAAGACCAAGGCATCAGGTCCGAGGTGGCCCCAAACTTAGTGTGGTATCCTAAGCAGAATATGCAGCATGGAGTGAGCCATACCCTGCCGGATCTGCTCCCAAGTTATCTTCCTGTTCCACACTCACTGAGGAGAATTGAGTGCATCTGCATGAGGAGATGGAGAACTTTGGTTGAACTACAGTTTGTAAAAAAGGAAAAAAAAAAAAAAAAGAAAAAAGAAAAAAATAACCTAATTTTATTGACAGAACTTTTATTTCTTTCAAATTGTAAATCTGTCTATGAATGTAACGCATGTGGTTGTTTAAGAAGTTGTGTACTAGGAAAAGTGCACCAGCATCTTCTTGTTACTGAGACCATTTCCCAGCATGGGCACTCACAAAAAGCACACAGCAGACAAACCATTGACATACTCTCATTAGCACCTGACATCCTGCTCCCACCATACAAGACCCATTTCCCGTTGTTTCAGAGATTCAGAAACTTTGTACAAACTATCCACGGCAAGATAAAAATAAACAAGCCTTTATTTTATTAATAATTTAGTTCCTGTTGTGCCCAATAAAATTAAAAAAAAAAAAATCAAACCCTTAGGAACAAACTACAAGAAAAACTAGCAAGTTTTTGGAGTGAACTTAACATAAACATTGTCTCTTGTTTTTGAAGAGGGTTTTAGTTTCTGTTGTTCTCAAGTTTTCTGATTTGCCCCTTTCATTATTTAGATATTTATTTGTTTGGAGGAGTGCCCTGTAAGGGGGTTCTTACTCAACTCTGGGCAGGTGCATTTGTGCACTTATACCTGGGATGGATGGAAAGGGAGCAGGCTCACTCGTCACTGGGTGGGTTACGGGACAGTCACTTGGACTCACCCTGTTCTGTTCCCAGGCGGCCATGCAGACAGTCTTCAGATTCTTCCTGTCTTTGTCACCTCTGCTCTAAGCAGATCCTGTATTAAGGGCATGCCTTTGCTTAGGCTGATTGGGAATACAGTTCAGTACAGAATAAAGATTTTTTAAATGCAGAAAGGTGGTCAATGCATTGTATGATCAGTCTCTGTGTAGTCTGAGAGTTTTTGCATGTTGGTTAGTTGTAGTCATTATTTAAAGTTAAAACCATACTTTTGAAAAAAATTTTATGGAGAGTATTAATTGACCACTTCGGGCATATTTGAGTACTGGGTACACATTTCTGACCTCCTCAGGCATACAACACGTGTCCTGATAAGTACTTAGACTGATGTGGCAAGCAGTTCCAAGTAGCAAATACACACATTTCCCCCTTTCCTCCCCTTTAATGAAAAGGCTGTGAAACCTTTAAAATCTTGTTTTTCTGATGAGATGGTATTGAAGTGTACACAACTTTTAAGTTTGCTGGAATACTAAAAAGAAAAAAATACCTATGAGCTGTTATTGTCTTTAGTTCTCTTTCTTGTGAACACTTGGTAAAAAGGTGTTCCCAGGATGAAAGATCATTTATGCTGCATGCTAGAAACAGAAAGTAATTTTCACAGAGGTAACTCCATATAAATGAATTGTGGTAACAATACTGGTAAATGTTACTGTTCCAGTAGTTAATGTTTTTCTACAAATTGACGATTTTCATTTTGGTCAGTGAATGATAACCGAGTCAATAGAAGGCTGTCATTCTAAGTACTTAGCAGTCATAGCATCTAGAATAGCTGATCTCCATGTGTAGAGTTGATTTTTTTTCAGGAGGCAGAGATCCAGTTAAGCAAAACCTTCCTCCCAAATAAGCCACAAAGACCTGAGAGGGAAAAACTGGTCTCTGAGTGCATCTGTGTTGTACCCAAACCTGGCGGTACAGTCAGGCTCAGGGCTGAGCCTTGTTCTGCATATTGTGTTTCTTGAGTTTCCCCCAGGTCCCTCTGTGTTTGTTTGTTTATTTATTTATTTAGTTTATTTATTTATTTATGATCAGTACCCATTCTTCCCTGTGGTAAAAAATTAAAGATGGCTCTATTTCTTGGACTCCTAAGACAGGAATGGGACTTTCATTCTCTAGCAGACTGCTGGCTGTGAAAAGGCCAACAACACCTTTGGGAAATCAGTGCTATGTTAAGCTCTTGAACCAAACCAACAGCCATAATTATTGTCCCAAGAAAATGTAATGCTGTCCTTTGTCAAAGATTATACATGGCTGAGTGGCAGGTGTAGGTATCTTTAGATAGACTGGACAGTAATACTTTTATAACTATGTGGACTTTATGGTTCTTTTTCTAGGGTGAAACCAGTACTTTGTTTTTATCCTGATGTTGTCATTCTTTGGAGTCAGTTTATATATAATCCTTCTAAAGGACTGTTTGAGCAACCACGATATAATTAAACAAAACCTAGGCACACCATGGATTCAGATCTGACTTTGTCTCATAGGTTTACTATGCTAGACATAGCAAATGTTAAGTAAAATACTGCTGTGTAGATGGTCGGGGCCTCGTTTTCAGTCACTGACAAGATCTGTGTTTGTGACGGTGGCATTCTCCATGTGAATTTATTTATAGGGCAGTTAAGGTAGAGTACCCTCCTGAAAGAAGGCAGCCAGGCCAGGCAGGCTTCTACTGTAGTACTTCATGTTCCCTTGAACCTTGGAATTAATTCTGAGATTTAAAAGCATTGAAAGCTACTTTAGAAGGTAAGTAGAAGTTTTCAGTCTGTGGTCACTTTATAAATATTAGCTTAGGTTATCCCCCTCCCCTCTCCCCCAACCAAAAAGAGTTCACATCCTACATTTGGGCATATTAAAATCAAAATTCTAAAAATTAACCAGTTTCTGGAATTGACTTCACTCCAAAGCACTGCCTCATTTTCAGGATATCCTGTCTTATTTGGACTTCTGTGAGATCAGACACTGTCACCACAAGAGTTGGAAACTGACTGACAGTGTGATGACATCTCAAGAGCTAGCTTTTACATAGGTGAGATGTACTTAAATGTCAGAACTTAAAAGAAATTTTAATTACTTTTTATTGAAAACTGCACTGAATGCTAAAATGTCCACCTTTACAATAAACAAATACAGTAACGATAACTCACACTAAAACAAAACATACTTCTGATAGCCATTATTTTTCTGTTTGGGACAGTTTAAAGTTTTTTTTTTTTTTTTTTTTTTTTTTTTTTTTGTGTCACAAAAACAGGAATGTACCTATACAAAGGCTCAAAATAGGCCATCTTTAAAAACAAAAAGGCAATGATTCACAAAGACTATGAATAGAACATGTAACTAGCTGATACAAATCTAATAGGATTTGTTAAAATCAGTCACATCTAATAGCACATCTGAAGTGTTCTTGTATAAAATATCACGTGAAGAAAAGAATTTATCAATGTCTAAAAAAGTGGGTTTGTTCATAGACAATCTGACAAGTTACCATAAAAAGTGTTTCCTGAGACATAAGGAAATGCAACATTATTCTTCTTGAACCCTTCTCGTCCAAGACTTTCCACTCAATAAAATAGCTGAGGATCTGAAACTGAGAAAATATATTTGAGTACAAACAGCTTGTGAAACTTAATACTTTTTTCTTTTGTTCTTTTCCTTTTTTTTGTTTTTTTTTGTTGTTTTTTTTTGTTTGTTTGTTTTGTATCAGAGGGTTTTACTGAACTCACAACCGACTTTGCTGCTCAGATGTGAAACCTTCTGTATAGGAGCTTTTACTTCTTCAATCCTGTGCGTGGAGATGTCTACACAGGCAAACAATGTTCTCCCCATCTTGTCCTATCAGCAAAGAGGCACCAGCCCCTGGAGACCAAAGGGACTAGTCTTGATGGGGATTTCCTCTCAACTTTTTATTGATATTCGGAGCTCTTGATGCAACATTCTAGAGCAAGCTGCGCAGGACCTGCTGTGCCCAGGGGATTGATAAAGGAAAAGCTCTATTTATTCTTTGTGATTTGATGCACAGATGAAAAACTTAACACACAATAACAGAAGTTGGTCGTTAATAATCACGTCCTAGTCTTTCCACACCTCTGGAAGCGGATACCATCTTCAGTTTTCTAGCTTTTGTAGCTTTAACACTGCAGTATCAGTGATGTCCAGGATCAGTTTAAAAGACCATCAAATTCATCCGTTTTCTATTGTCTCTTGGTCCCAAGTTTATCTGAATGATTACCTTCAGGCATTCTCTGCTATTGCTCGTTGGGGTGCTCTCGATTGTCCCCGTGTTTTGTGGGCTGGTTGGGGGAGGGAGCTTGGGATGGATGTGCCACTGTGGGGAGGTTGTGAGTCACAGGGATGCCTCCGGGGATGATCCCTTCCATAGCTGGAGGAAGCCCTCCCGCAGCCACACCTACAATGCCTGGTGGGTACCTGAGGAACACACAAGACAGTAAGTTCAGGTTACATTTGCAAAATTCATGGGCTTTCCCCACTTCTCATCAGACAAGAAAGTTTGTTATCCTTAACCCCAAAGCACACTGGACCAGTTAAGCTCAGGTAAAGTGACTTTCATCACAAAGTACTTAAAGTGGCTATTAAGCTTGTTTTCTTAAGTTTTCATGTTCAAATATTTTTTTATCATTTACTATTATATCTATGTACACCGTTGCTGTCTTCAGACACCTTTTTTACAGATGGTTGTGAGCCACCATGTGATTATTGGGATTTGAACTCATGACCTTCAGAAGAGCATTCGGTACTCTTACCCACTGAGCCATTTCTCCAACCCGTCATGTTCAAATCTTAATCTTTAATATACTAAAGAATGGAAATTTGGGGTAAGTGGGAGAATGGGGAACTCACAGGGTCCTCTAAAGGACATAGTCATGTCTTGGCCTGGGACTTTTGCTTCCAGACTGAGGAATGGACTTGTGGTTCATTAGCCACTTAAGTAAGCCACTCAACCTGTGACAGCTGAACTCACTAGGGAGACAGTGATCCCTCCCCTCTAGGCTAGTTAGTCCTATGTTCCCAGGAGAGGATGGTCCTATGCCTTTCTCTGTATGTGGAGATATGCATTAAGCACTGGTTCTTAGACATAATGTAACTCAACATAATAACTCATTTAGTATGAGAGTTACTAAACCCTTTGTAACTGAGGCAGCAAGGATGACATCTCACACTGTGGATGCCAACCTGGCCCCAGCACCTCTCAGTGCCATTCATTTTAAGAGTCTTCCAAGCTCTGATCCCTTGCAGTCCTATGGAATGTTCTAGAGAGCCAAAGAGTTGAAGCTTTGGGGGCTTTTAAGGTGGGCACTAACATGAATGAACAGAGGATTGTGATGCTTTAATGTGCACAAGTATGTCTGAGGACAGACGAGGTAAGATTGGCCCTGCCTGGTGGCTCACCAGAACTCAAGGTGACCTACTTACTATTCAAGGCAGGGGCTCATGAGGGTTTTCATGACTTTGAGGCTAACTTGAACTAGAGTAGGGCTGCCATATTTTTTTTTTTAAAGATATGTAAGTACACTATAGCTGTCTTCAGACACTCAGATGGTTGTGAGCCACCAAGTGGTTGCTAGGATTTGAACCTTCGAAGAACAGTGCTCTTAACTGCTGAGCTATCCAGCCCCAGGGCTGTGTCATAAAAGAACCAAAGAATCTCAAATAACAAAGATAAGACTGGGTGAAATATAAGAGCCATGTGATCCAGAAGCAAGTGCACAGCTTCTTCATAGCTTTCACATATAAACTAAACCCAGTCTTACCCTTCCAACTTGTTCAAGCACCATTGTCATGTCAGAAATACACTCATCAGTAAAGGATGATTTGGCCCACATGGTAAGTATTCAGAGAGCCAAGGGATACCTTTTTAAAAGACAGCTTCTTTCTCCTTTATAAACAGTGGAATTGAATAATGTCCCTAGAAACCAGCAATGATGGAGGTGGGTCATGACAACCCCTACAAATGACACTGCTGCTTCCTTTTAAGTGTATTTTTTCTGAACAGAAAAGTCAAACCAGAAAATGCTGATCTCAGAGGCAGTCTGCAGTGGCCTCCCATGGAGGTCGTTCTACCTGGAGTTATTACCTTAAACTTGAGGTGGCTACTATGGAGCCCTTGTCAGCATCTCCCATATTCTGCACAGAATTAGCTGGATTGGTCATGGGCTATATATACAACACATATAAAGGAAGTGCACAGGTTTAAAGCCAGCTTGGGCATATACTGTCTCAAAAATCAACAGCTCTTCACCCTAACACCTTGGAAAAAGTGATTTACCCTGGGGATTTTAGGAATTGAAAATAGAATACAAAAGATGGCAAAATGGCCAATTTTAAGGGCCAAGGTTATATCAACTACCCAGGCCTGGGCTTTTCTTGCCTCCTTGCCTGTCATGATGTTGTCCAGATAACTTCAGTTCTCACCTGTATGTGGCACCATTGAGCTCTGGATGAATTGCTTGCTGGTCAATGACTGACCAAGGAGCTGAAGTCACGAAGAATTCTTTGTTGACACAGTTTCGTAAGCTTTCTGGGATGCGACCTAAAGTAAGAGGGTTGTAATTAATCATACTTATTATTTTTGAAGCATGTGCTTAGTGTATGTGCACCATGGCACATGCCTGGTAGTCAGAGGACACCTCCTTTATGTGGGTTCTTATGATTGAACCTAATTAGGGTGGGAAGCAGGTTCCTTTAGCAGTTTGAGCCAAATGTTTATTTAAGGTCACAGAACTTTCCTATTATACATAGTGGCTTCTGCCTGTGCCCCTAAGAAAGTGGTCTTCTAGCCTTTAATCCTGGGATGCAGAGGCAGGTGGATTTCTGAGTTTCTGGCCAGCCTGGTTTACAGAGTGAGTTCCAGGACAGCCAGGGCTATACAGAGAAACCCTGTCTCGAAAAAACCAAAAATCTTCTTGCCTGTCTTCAGCTCCCATCTCTCTGGTGATTGAAGTACAGGATTCCTTGAAATCTAGTTCAGAGTTCATATAACCAGTCAAATACAAAAAGTCACATGTTGGGTGTTGGGGGCTCACCTGTGATTGCTCGGCGGATCTCAGTGGCAGCTGCTTCCCTCATCTCTAGTGATGCTTGTTCACTGTACCAGGCTGTGTGTGGTGTGCAGATGAGATTTGGAGCATCCTTCAATGGGCCTTGAGCGAAGCTGGGTGAGTGGAAAATAGTAAGTGTAAGTTTAATACAATTACTACTGATATGGGAGGCCTTGAGGCCATGTGAGACAGTAGCTGTGTGTGTTAGCAGAGAGCAGGGAAGCCCTATGTCAGATTTTATTAGGGTACTGGGGAACAAGTGACCACAGCTATAGGAACAGGTGTGCCAGAGAGAGAAAAAAAAGCCAGTCAGGAGATCCTTCCAGCCTGAATGAATACTCCAGGGTCTACAGATCAAAAAGACACCACCATCTTGCTTTTTTGCCTCTGCTCTCTCTAATGTCCTTTGGGGATCTTTTTATAGTACTGCAGAGTCCTTAGAACAAAACAGTGACTCTCAAATTCCAAGTGTCAGATCAGATGTGGAACTGGTGTTCCACCCCCACCCAGTAGGAAGCTAGAAGCATACCCAGCTTCACACATACCTGAAGGGCTCAGACTCGTGCACATCCAGAGCAGCTCCTCGTATCCTGCCCTCTTTGAGGGCCTGAGCTAAGGCTTTCTCATCCACTAGGCCACCTCGGGCTGCATTCACAAGGAATGCTCCTTGCCTCATCTGCAGAAGGAAAGAGAAGCTGGCTATATCTCATTATAGTAGCAGGAGGAACCTCTAGAACAGAAGCTTACAAGGCAAAGTCGCGCAAGCTAGGAGCTCTGTGGGTCTGGTGTTTCTCCACTATAGGCAGCACTTCAGTGGAAGAGGTTGGGAAGTTTTGATCATAAAAGCAGGCCAAGAGTATTTTCCTTCTTGACAGGGCCACAAGGCACAAAAGGCTGGAGCTGTGCTAGTCAAGTCACTTGTCTGCCTGAACAGATGGATGGAAGCCAGCAGGGTCCTAACCCCTATTACTGATTTGTCCCAGGGACACTTCCCTGCAGTCTGCTGTGCACTTGGCAGGTGCTGCTAAACTCTGCAGTGAAGCTAAGTCTGAGCACATCTGCTTCCAAATTACCTGCTTGATAGTGAAGTCATTGATGAGGTGGTGGTTGTGCTCGTTCAGATTGCAGTGCAAGGAGACACAGTCGCTCTGATACAGCAAGTCCTGCAGGGTGTAGACCCTTTGCACGCCCAGAGACCGCTCTATCCCATCCTGTAAGTAGGGGTCATAAAATATGACGCTGAATCCAAAGGCCTTGGCTCGAACTGCAACTGCCTGCCCCGTGCGACCTGTGCAGAGACAGAATGTTCAGGTGAGTAAGGCCTGCAGATCTTGTATGCTGTCCCCTTTACCCCATGATGGACTAGAGATTATCATCTTTGCTGGGAAGTGCTACTAAGTTACCATGCCAAAGCACAATGTGTCTCCTCAGACTGTCATGATGTTTCTATCAGCCATAGGCTTAAAAAAAAAAAAGATTTTAAATTATGTGGGTCTGTGCATGTAAGTACAGATACCCAGAGGCCAGAGGAGGGCATCTGTGCTGGCTAGTCTTATGTCAAGTTGACATAAGCTATAGTTATATGAAAGTTATTTCTCAACCAAGAAAATGTCTCCCCAGAGCTGGCGTTACACAGAGATGTAAATTGCCCACTACGGATGCTGGAAACAGCATACACTAGTAGCTGATGATGAGCCACTTCCAACCACAAAGGATTCTTTTAAATAATTATTTATCATGGGCACTTTCAAACTAATACCCATTTAGAACCTAATGGATGTCACACGTCCTTTCCTCCGTTCCAGACGTCACCAGTATGCTTCCCTGGCCTGTTCTCTCACTTTTGTTTGTGTGGCAGGTTTAAGTGTCACTAGCATTCCTGGTTGTTCAGTATGTGAACATCAATCATGTTTCCACCCTAACCTCTGTTGGATTTGTCTCTCAGAGGGGTACGATGGTCAAAGCACCACTGCCCCTAAAGCTTGATAGATACCGAAGTGTAGTTCTAGCACATAGTCTAGGGTACTCCAAATATAAAGGGTAACAGATAGGGGGCTACAAAAGCCCTCTGAACTCCACAATGGTCATCCTTTGTTCAAACCCACAGTTTCCCCTTGACAGCACTTCCTGTTTCACCAGTGTTTAGCTTGAAAATGATGGTTTGACTGGATTTCAACTAGGCAGACTACAAAGTACACCTTATCTAAAACCCTATTCAACAGAGGCATACTACTGTATGCTTTTAATTCTAGCACTCTGTAAGCAGAGGCAGGTGGATCTCTATGAGTTTGAGGCCAGACTGATCTACAGAGTGAGTTCAAGATAGAGCTAGCTATAAAGTGACAGACCTTGTCTCAGAAGACAATGAAAAAACACACAATAACAAGACCACCCAACCAGCCCCACCCCCAAACAACAAGACTATTCTAATATGCGAGCAGTCAGTGTTGATGGCTCAGTGGGTAAAGTCCTGGCTGCTAAGTCTGACAATGAACCCACATGGTCGAAAGGGAACCAATTCTGCTGTTCTTTGACCTGCACGCACACTCTGGCAAGTGTTCGCTCACATACAGACCCATATAAAGTGTTTCTGAAAATGAGAACAGAAAGGATGATGCAGATTTCCCAACAGTCAGCAGCTGATGGTTAATCTGGTTGGTAGCATCCCACCGCCCCTCCCGGCCGCTAGTGAAGGACTAATAAGGTCACTCTGACAGAGAGGGACAGCTGCAGTGCTAACGTCATCTTCCTTGGAGGACACAGCTGACCAGGAGCTGGACTGCCACACTGCAGTGCTTGGCAAAGGAGCAAGCAGGACTGGACAGTGGAAGGTGGCAGGAAGTGTGACAGAGACAGGGAGGGACTCAGTGACATCCTTGAAACATGGGCTGGAGGACCCCACCTTGTAGTCCATGCCTAAGAGGATAACGATTTCTTCTCCTAACTGGGTGCTCGGCCTCTTGCACTGTGGCCTTTGTAGGTCCAGTACCTCAGGAAGTGGCAGGAGCCCAGATCACCAAGACAGATCTTAAACACCCTGTATTGGTAGTGCAATTCTCAGTGGAGGTGTGTCTCATCGACTCTACTATGACCCAGAGAGCTTCTGTCTAAAGCACTGTCAAAAATCACAGTCCCTATAGATGAAAATCTAAGGGCACAGGCCACGTTAAGTCAAAACCCTTTTATTTGGCAGTACACACACAGGCAAGTGTAGACCCTAAAGAAAGGTAAGGCACATTAAAAAAAAAAACAAAAAAAAAACTAAAACTTTGTGTGCCCAATTAAAAACAAAACCAAATCCCAATAGGCAAATTACCTAGACAATTTTTATAAATATGGTAGGCAGCCCGAGAGACCTCTGCTCAGTTCTGTTGCCGGTTCACTTGGGGCTCTCCTATTGCTTTTCAGCAGAGCTAAGAGGAAGCCCTTGAGTCCCCAATACCTTTGCTGCTGCTCTAATGGGAAGCCAGCACATAGCCTTTTTCTAATCTGTCTAATACTCTCTCCACTATAGCTCTGTGGTTCATGGAGAGTCAGATCTGTGCAGAGCGCTAGGGAGACTGAAGCAGCCATGAATGTAGAGGAGCTAGCAAGGGAGCTTAGGAAAGCTGAAAGACAGTGCCCATGTGATGGGGTATCTGAAGGCCCTAGAGCTTCCCACCAGTTGGCTGGCTGCTCAGAGCTGCCCACAGGCTCTACGGCCTCACCAGAGACCATCCCAAGTCACAAGAAGGGCTTCCAAAACGGGGTGAGCACTTCAGTGTCACAGGAAGCACATGGGGATATCATATCAGCAGAGGGTGCTGCACCGTTCACCCACGGTACCTGCATTTCTGAAGCCCTGTGAAACATCCCAGAGCCTACCCCAGCATCTGATCACTTAAACTCAGACCCTGACTTCTCCAGAGGCCAGGGAGCCATCCCCTGGAGAAAGAGGAGTGACCCTGGAGCCAAACAGCAAACTGTCCCTCTTTACAAGCTGTCTCTCAGAAGCCTTGACCCTCAACTACCTCTGAGCTAAAGGTGATGATTTCTAATCGGAAGCTAATCGGAAATGATTTCTGGAAGCCAGAATTGAACAGAAGAATTGGAAGCCATGTGGTTCTCATGCTGGTCTTGAGTCTCAAGAGGTAGCAACCATTGTATCCTTTTCTGCCACCTCTAGTTACAGACCCAGAAATGGAGGCAGTGAAGCCAAATAATTCCCTGCTTGTTACAGAGTAGGTGAGCGGTGGCAACCAGCTAGGGGGCCTATTCCAGCCCACGTGTGGATAACAGCAAGGCACTGGTCTGCTTCCCATCCCTGTTCAAGCTCTCCTTGGTCCCCCCTGTCGCACTTGCAGATAATGCCAGGGCCTCCACACAACTATCTCCATGGCAACAACCAGGTCCAGAAAGATCATGCCTTGTCCCATTCTCACAAGAGATTTTCAAGACCATGGCCTGGCATTACCCTCAGGCTTGAATCTTTAAGTGGTTTCATGTTACTGCTGTGGGGTGCCATCTGCAATCAGTAGCCTTCAGGACCCATGGGCCCAGGTTGCTATACAAGCAGAAGCCAACCCATTACCCTCTGCCCCAGGGAGATTTACCAAGCACACCCCTTTTCCAGTGACAGCAGAGGGTGTACTCCTGCTGTGTCCCTGACCAGCAAAACAGAAACATTCTTGTAGAACAGGCTCAGATCTTATCTCTGAGCAAGCTGACCCTTGACCTCCCCACATACCAAACCCATCTCGAGGGGCACATACCAAAGCCAATGAGGCCCAATGTTTCCCCTCGGATCCGAGCAGCTCCTGAGGCGACCTCACGGATCTGTTCCACACTCTGTACTCGTGTGCCTTCCCGAAGGGCCTGGTAGAGCCATGTGTTCCGCCGATACAGATTGAGGATGTGGCAGACTGTCGAATCTGCTGTCTCTTCCACTGCAGCAGATGGGATGTTGCACACAGCGATCCCTGAAAGGGCAATGGCCGGGCACAGAGGTGAGCAAGACCCAGGATCCCCGAGCACCCTGCCTAGAAATAGAGGGCTACGCCCGGGTGGGGTCAGGCGTTCAGCAGACTCTGTGTGAAGCCCAGCAGTCCTCAACACTGCACCCACACCCTACATGGCCGTTGTCAGCTCACTGCCAGAGCAGGCGAAAGCCAGCGGGTTCTTTGGCCTCAGCTCTACCTTGGCAGGACTCAAGAGTGGAAGGCCAGAAGCCCAGACCTTTTCCAGAGTTGTAACGGTCACAGAAGACTGTTTGAACTTTGTGTACTCTAATGAACACGCCAAGCGACCACTCACTAATCACTGTTTACAAACATAGCTCAAGCCAAGTGTGGCAACACACATTTCTAACCCCAGCTCTGAAGGCCAGAGGAGCTTGATTGATTGATTGATTGACTGATTGGTTGATTATATGACAAGTACACTATAGCTGTCGTCAGACACACCAGAAGAGGGCATTGGATCCTTCCTGATAAAGAGATTGTGAGCCACCATGTGGCTGTTGGGAATTGAACTCAGGACCTACGCCTGGACACACGCGTAGTTATAAATGGGCACTGATAACCGAACAAGAGGAGGAACCATCTTGACAAAAATTGTTAGTTGGTCGTTTGAGGTGGGTCTTCTGTAGGCATGCCAAAGAGTTCCGTGGACATGTTTTCTTCCCTCATAGGGTTATCTTCATGTGCCTATTCCTGTATGGTTCTAATGTCACAGAGAAAGGCCATTGCTACACGAGGTTACGTAAGAGCCACCATTAAATGGCTCCAAGTAGCTAGGTGGCTTTTTGACAACTGACCAAGAGTGTTTGTTATGCAGGCTCTCTGCGGTACCAGAGTCCGGAGTGGACTTCTGAGGCTGTGCTGCCTCTGGTGCACAGACCATGGGCTGCACAGATAGTTACAGAAGGCTCCACGGAGGTGCAGGTGAACTGCTTGCTGGGTCCACCATACAGTGCACTGCTCCTGGGACCATCTTCCAGAAACGGGGCACACCTGACATTCCTCGCCTTACGACTCCAAAGGGTCTGCTGGCTCAGAGAAAAAGGACACTACTGGAGGGAAGTTCACTTGGCTTCTCCAGCTATCCTTCTGAGTAGACGTCTTCTGAGCAGCTACTCCAGTTACAGCGGACCAGCGCAGTGATGGTGGTAACATTCACATTCCCTGCCTGTCTGTAACTGGACTCTTTCCAGCTGGAGAAGAAAAGAGGGGCTGACCACGGGCAGGGCCTACCTGTGTGAGAGGAGGGGGTGATGGGCTAGGGATCCCGGTCTCCACCACTGTCCCAACTCAGCTCCCTTCCTGACAGGACACCTGATTTAAACATAAGTATACTTGCTTGTGTCACAGAAATGACACCTTTTTGGCTGTGTGTGGGGGTGTGGAGGGGAGACAGGGTTTCACTCTGTAGCTAAGGCTAGCTTTGAACTTGCTATGCAGACCAGGCTGGCCTCAAACTCAGATCTACTTGCCTCTGCTCCCCCATGCTGGGATCAAAGGTGTGCGCCACCACAAGGGAGTCTCACATCACACCAAAGGGGACTCAAGAGAAGTTTTAACTGGAAATGAATGTGGCTGGCTGTGCTGGGGACAGAGGAAGACACCATTCCCCAGGACTTGGGTAGAAAGTCTGGAACTGAGTACAACTGCTTGCTCCCCCTTTACCTGAGATGTCTGCTCCTGTGAGGCTGGGCCACAAATGTACTGTGGGCAAAGGCTGGTGCCACAAAGGGACAGCTTTCTTTGCCCTGTTCTTTAGGGTTCAGGTACACAAAAATAGCTTCCCTAGATGCAAAGAGACTGAAAACCCAAACAAGGGCCCACTGGTCTCAAAGCTGTAGGCTTAGGCTGTGATTGGAAGTTGGATCAAGGCTGGCTCAGCCGCCAGTACATTTGGCATATCCCTGTGCTATGGACATAACCGTCAGGTCCAGCCTCAGGCCTGCTGGAGAGATGACTGTGTGAGGCATTACAGACACCTGGCTTTCCTGTGCTAGGAGTGACAGGAGCCCTTGGGGTGAAGCAAGAGCAGGTGGCAGGCCCAGTCACATGGTAGGGATGAATGGCCAGCCTGCTGTGGCCATCATCAAGGCTTGGGTTTCCAGATATCCTGAAGCATCTCTTATGAGCCTCATGAATAAGGGGTGGTACACTTCAGGCATAGACCAAATACTGGGACTCTGAGGCCACTACAAATGCGCCCCTAAGCCCGGGCTCAGTGTCCTGGGCCTCTGCTGACAGTTACACCAAGCCTCATGGGAGTCCCCTGTGCCATTCAGGTACTCCTCCTTCCTGTTTGGCTTTCCACTTGTCATTTATCTCTGGGAATCCCTCTGGACATGTGTGCCAGGCAATGGTCTGCTTGTTGTGGAGTGCTGACTGGGTCTCTTGGGGAGGACCTCACTAATCTACTCTTTATCTCGTCAAGACCTCCAGTCCTAGCTGGGCAGTGGTGGTGCACGCCTTTGATCCCAGCACTTGGGAGGCAGAAGCAGGCAGATTTCTGAGTTCAAGGCCAGCCTGGTCTACAGAGTGAATTCCAGAACAGCCAGGGCTACACAGAGAAACCCTGTCTTGAAAAAAACCAAAACGACCTTCCAGTCCTTAAGCTTTCTGGGGGCGCCAAGGCAGAGGCGAAGCTACAGTTGCATGGGAAGGGGGGAATAAGGTTCCCTCAGGAATCAACCTCCAAGACAGCAGCCCTGAACCCTGCCTTCTGCTCATTCTCCAATCCACTGAGCATGGCTCCCAGGCATCCGGCCTAACTCACCGAGCTCGCCAGCAGCCTTGATGTCCACGTTGTCGTAGCCACTACCGATTCGCACAATCACTCTTAGGGCCTTGAACTTCTCTAGGTCTTCCCTGGTGAGGGTGATGGTGTGGTACATCATGGCACCCACAGCCTCATTCAACACCTGTCGGGGACATGAGTCACAGGTCAGGGTCCCCGGGTACAAATGGAGATTTTGTTGGCAGGGTTATAGGACGGAGCCAAGGCTGGACAGTGCCTTGACGAGCAAGGGCCTGAGGAGGCAGAGGGGGCTAAGGATATGAGGAATGCCGTCACATACACGCGCACTCCTGTGACTGTGTTTACCATCCGCCGCTAGCCTGGAGGGACCCAGGTAAGGTGGGGTGTAACCCACCTTCTCGTGGATTTCCTGAGTGGACTGTGCATCGCAGAAGGCCACCGTGGCCAGGTCCTTCAGGATGGGCATTTCCACCGTGCAGTCTCTGCCATCCAGCAGCGCCACTAGAGGGCGGGGGTGCAGTGGGCCGTTCATGATCTGGGGGCGGATACCTGCAAGGAGAGAGGGGAGGTGGACTGAGAACCTTGTACAAGGGGCCTGGGGGAGGGGGGACCCTGACCATCTCAGTGGCTAATAGTGAGATAAGCAGAGAGCACATAAGCCTGGTGGAGACAGCTGTGATGTCCAGCGGGACAGGACACAGCATCCTTCAACAGCTAACGAGGGTAGTGCTCCTAGATCATACATTTAAAAGCTGTAGGTTAAGTGCAAGGCTCTGGCACGAACTCATTTCACTCTAAGACTGGGGACTTGGACACACACACACAGACGAGATGGATAGGAGGACATTTGTGTAGCTCACTTGAATTGTCCCATAAAGTAAAACTCTAGGCTAGTGAGATGGCTTAGCAGGCAAAGGCACTTACCACCAAGCTTCCCCCCACTCCCACTAACCCAGTTCCCGTCTAAAAGTTTAAAAAAAAAAAAAAAAAGGCAGCACGGAGCTGAGTGTAGTCTGATACCTCCAAGTCAAACCCAAGGCCCCAAGACTGAGGCCACATAACAGGGTCATTCACCCTCACAGGATGTCGGCCTGCTGCTATGCCTCCCATGTGTACTGGGTCTCCAAACAACAGGCCAGCATAAAGTGAAACAGAGGAAGCTTGCAGAGGCGTCTCTGTTCTGAAAGAACTTTCCAGAGAACTCCTAGGGCGAGCAAGCAGTCCTAGCCTATCAATCACCCTGTAAAGTGGGATGATCCAGATTTGGGGACACTTCACCAGCCAGCTGTTTCCTTGTCAAGGAGATTAAGTATGATGGACTACGACTGAAACAGGACAGTCTTCAGATACCCAGATAGTCTCAGAGCAGCCTAACAGCCACACCTGTCCAAGGAGATCTGTGGTCAGAGATGTTGCCTCTCTCCCCTCTTGCAGAGGCCAAGCTGGACTGTCTCCCTTCCTCCTAGTCTGTTCATCCTCTCAGAGCCTGGCCAAGGTATGGGAGACCGTGGCTGACCCTAGGTTAAGCGTTCCCTCAGATCCTATATGGAGCCCCATGGCCTTTATGTGACCATTAAGGCACCCAAAGCAGGAGCCTTTTGCAGAAGCAAGCACACCCTCAGGCCTCCTCCTCTCTGCCAGGGGGCATTTTCTTGACTAATGATTGATAGATAGGGCAGGCCCAGCTCACTGTAGGCTGCATCACCGCTCGGGCTGGCGGTCCTGGGTACAGGCTTAACCAACCTCGGGAGCAAGCCCGTAAGTAGCACTGCCTCGTGGCTTTTGTTTCAGCCCCTGCCCTGCTTTCGCTCAGCAATGGATTGTGACCTGGCTCCCCTCCCCAAGTTGTTTTTGGTCCTGATGTTTCATCACGGCAACAGAAACACGGAGACAACCCTCCTAACTGGACACGCGCGGATCCTCTTGTACCTCACAGACTAGCCACACACTCCTCTCTGGTTCTCTTACGCCAACCTCTGCACAGTAGGTGACCTTCTCACCTTATACACGTACAGACAGGGGCAGGACACACCAGGAGGCTAGAGCAGGGAGAATGTTTCTGCCTTGGTCTCAGAAGGACAAGCCATGGCTGGAAGGGAATCATGGACCACTGTAGACTGAATGGCAGTCAGATCCTGATGTTGAGGCATTCCTTCTGTGCACCCGCTACCTACCTGAGAATCTCTGGCCCATAAGCACAATAAGGTGCCTAAGTGGTCCCAAGGCCCCGGGCGCTAACATCCTTTCACCCCTTGTCCTCACTGGTCCATAGTTCTTATAATGGACAGGTTTGCCCTAGGAGAGGACAAAAGCCCTCAATGCTCCGTCTACCCTTGGCAGGTCAAGGTGAGAGGCAGGAGATGGCTACTGTGCCCAGGTCACAGAGGGGTAAGTGAGGTGGCAGTGATCTCATACAGCTCTACCTGTATTCATCCTGTATTCAATCAGCATGGAGCACCATCCACTAAGCAGAGGAGCACCGAAGCGGAGAAGCAAGATCGTGATATCAGCCCTGCCTTCTTCTTAATCCCAAAAAGAGTTTACTGGCCAAACTCCAAGACATGGGTGGAAGGGTTGGTTGGCAGCACCAGAATACACAGGTAAGAACCCCTATGTCACAGTCTGTAAGAGGCTTGGCTTTGAAGGGGCTAATAGGCTGGTTCATGGCACCAGAAGTCAGAAGTTTAGGTGTAGATTTAGTGGTAATTTATCCCACCTCGCCAAGGGGGACAGCCACAGGGACAAGCTGGGGATCTAGAGCAACCAGTGCATCTGGAGTGGCTGAGAGCCACCAACTAAGATGTCCATCTGCAATTTCAGAGCATGTATCTGTTACCCAGGTAACAGACTCTAGGTTGCCTAGCGATTGTTTCCTTTCCTGGCTTGCTCTCCTCTCTCTTTGGTGAATCCCATCCTTAGCTCTTTCCCTAGGCTGAACTGGGTCCATAGTACACCTGGTTAAGGCTTGAGGTATGAATCCCAGGGGAGAATCCACTAATAGCAAGGCAAAATAAGGGGTGGGGGGTGGGGCAGAGACCTATTGGCTGGGGGAGGGTGCTAAATAGGGGTGGCAGGGTAGGTGACAGAAGCCACCTGGCACCAAGTGTGAGGAGAACTGGGAATGTATCCCCTGCATATCAGGGAACACAAAATCAGAGACAGAGCTCCAAACACAGACAGCTACCAGTAGATTTCCCATCTCTTTCAACAATTCTGACAAACTCAACCTTTTTTAATATACTAGATACATCTCACTGTAAACTACATTCACATGATACACACATGGCCTTCAGAGGTGGGGATCAGTCCTTGGGTTGGCCACTGGCCTGGAGCCATGGCGCACTTCTTCAATAGCTAGGGGAATTTGGGGGAAGGAAGCCAAAGGCACAGTACTTAATGAGAAGTCCTTTCAAAACGGAGTCGTTTAGGCTCCCAGTTAGGAGACACTGCTCACAGCCTTTCCGCGTATCTAAACCCTGAGACTGACGAGGACCAGGCAATGCTGCTGTCCTTCCCAGCCTGAATGTGTCCCTCCACCTTCCCCAAAGACTTGTTCTGTCCAGCAACAATTAGGCTTGTTACAGGGACTTGGTCAGTGCCCTGCTGCCAACGTTCTATGTCCCAGCATTCTATGTGGTGGGGCAGAGAGCTCTGCAGTCCCCCTGGTGTCAATTACTAGCTGGCCCCAGGACTGCCTCTATACAGCACAGACCTTGTGGCACTGCTGCGGCTGGTCCCTGTGTGTACTACTGCTTAGAGTTAAAGCTGTCCCTAGTAGTGTTAAGTTAGAGAAAGACAGCACCAAGCTACGATGTTCACATTTGTGCTCGCCACCTCAGTGAAGCCAGGTTCAAGGTTCCAAGGCCAGAGAGACGCAGGCAGTTTTCTGGCCACCTAGTCTCCCTGCTAGACCCATAGACATGAAAAAAAGCATTGCATTCTTGTATGACCCTGCATATCCAGAAACACACGATCTCACCCAACATACACACAGCTACAAGCAGATGTGCTGTCAACTCCTTTAAACGAATAGGATGTTATGGATACATTAATAGTCTAACCTGCAGTCACATTAACACAACACACAGATGACCCTTGGTGCTTAAGGACAGGAAGGCCTGGCGCTATCTCCTGGCTTGGGATCCCACGGCTGTCATGCTTCCTGAAGTATTAGCAGGAAGAGAATGTGGGGATCCTGTCCCACCACCCTGCCCTGTACTGCTGAGGCGAACTTAACAGTTTCTTGAATAATAAATGTGTGAAGTTGAAGAAGGAAAAGGATCCATGTCTAAAATGCTGTCTGAATAGGTTTCTGTTGCTTGCAGATTAAGAACCTACTGGAGGGCTGGGGCTCAGCAGCTAGGGGCACATGTTCTCACAGAGGATCTGGGCTCCCTCCCCTGTCCTCACAAGGTGGGTGGCTGACAACCATCTGGAACTCGGATTCTAGGAGCTGTGGCACCCTCTTGTGGCCTCCACTGGCCTGCACCTGATTCATATTCATATCAACATGCAGGCAAGAACACCTATACATATAAAATAAGTAAGAACCTAGCTGCCTTTGGATTTCAAGAACTGGAACTCTTTAATGTGACACAGTCCTTGTGAAGATGGCCATACTGAACTTTGGTCCTTGATCCTTGGTGCAGCTGGGAGTTGTCCTTGGAGGGAGTAAGAATTTCTGAGTTATCTCTAGGGGATGTTATAAAATGGGAGCCTGCTTCCCATTACAGGTGCTGTCACCTTCCTCTGCCGTTGGGACAGAAGTTGGCCATGTATCCTGGTGCCTTACACTGGCAGAGCTGGGATCTGGAAGAGTCAGAGACCAAGCAGGGAGCTCACTGGTAGCATTCAAGACAGCTTCTTGTATGCTGAAATTCTCTAGATGTTTTCCATCAGTTGCCCTGGCTTTCTGGGTCACATCCAGTATCATAGGACAAGCTTCCCGACTGGTATGGCCTTCTCCCTGATTATATGGCCATTTTCCAACACAGCCTGGTCCTCCTGGCCAGGCACAATGCCTTCATTTCTAGAAAATCAGGTGGAAAAACCAGAACAGAATGTGGTGTGTTTGTATGTGTACTAAAGATATATATATCCTTATATAGCTTTACCTTTTGTATTATTTCACAATACAAACCCAACATTGGGACTCAGGTCAGGGGCTAGATACTGACATGTGGCTCAACCTTAAAGCACCCCAAACATGACTATGTTGCTTTGCCAACATACTTAGGCACACTGTAGAACTGTTTCCAGCCCCACTATGGCGGGATATACACACCAGCAAAAGGTTTCTGGGAGCAGTCAAGACAACTGTGGCAACTACAGGAGGCAGGGGACAGCCAATTCAGACAGGATATCTTGCTAAGTGTCACCACTGTATGCCACACCATTTCAAAGACCAGAGATCACCACTGGGATCAGAAACCCCCACCTTTGCTGGCACCGTTTGCCACTCACAGGCCTTGTGAAGTCCATGCCTCAGACCCAAGGTGCACCATACTACAAAGCCTGTTGAAATCTCCCTGCTGAGTGCTAGTGACCATGAAATGAGGAGCCTGAAGGTCAAGGTTTATCTATCCACCACAGAAACAAGATGAGTCTGGGATGAGGCAGGGTCATGTGGGGACACCCCAGGAGAAGGAAGCAGTGACCACCAGCCCAAGCATAAGCTACCAAGTAGGTGCACAGCATGGCAGGGGCCCGCTTAGGATTCTGTAATCTCCTCAAACCTGAGGACTACACTGTGACAGAGTGTACTACAAAATGCCTACCATGAAGAACCACTGGCTGAGAGGTCACCATTATTTCTAGAATGACCTACTAGGAAGCAAAATCTAACAGGTGGACCCAGGAAGGGCAAGGGCAAGGTAGTCTAGTCCATGGTGGGTCCTGGGAACAGGCAAGACCGTGAGACAAGCTAGCCCCACAGCTACTGCAAAAACCCTGAGGAACTTGTCGCCAGGCCTTTCCAGGAAAGACCGAGGCCTTCTTAACTCAGGAGGCTCGAGTACTCTGAGACCAGAGGGCAGGCTTCAAGCTGCTGGAACTAGACAGTTCCTGGAGAGGGACAGACACAAGAATGCCCTAAGCAAGTTAGTTGGCACAGTTCACCTTGAATTTTGTTGGTTGAAACCCCCAAGTGAGAATCGCCTAGACTCCCCCAATCACCTACCAGGTGCACGGGAGCTTGCTGTTCCGAGTACCTGAGCCATGGTCATGGGCCCTGCAGGCTTCCTGTGTGACTGCCACTAACCCAGTCTGTATGTTTGGGGATGATGCCTTCCAGCGCGAAGAGTCCTTCCTACACTGGTGGGAAACACTGCTGTGTTTTCGTTCAGTAATAGGAGACCGAACTTAGACTACCCTGTCATCCCTTCTGAAAGACTAGCATCTGTTGTTACTTAACTTGCCACACAGAGAACTCAAGTCAGACATCTCTGCAGCTTGTCTAGGAATGCTCGCCCAGAGGAAAAGGACAGGTACTTTCCCTTTCCATGACATGACTGCCTTGTCTGGGCGATTCTGCCACTCCCCAGAAGTGCACGCTCTGGAATGAAATGTCTCCTAACGAATTCCCTTGTCACAAGAAGCCATTCAGCACAGACCTGCAGTGGTCCCTGAAGGATAGTACCAGAAACTGACCACGAGTGGCATGTCCAAGTGCTGACCCACGGGCACAAGCTCAGCTGCTGGTTTTGCTAAGATGGGCTGCGTGTCGGGTCTACCTGGTAGCCTGCCTCACCTGGGTGGTGGTCCCTGGGCATTGGGCTCGCGGGTCCAGTGATCTCTAGGTGTGAGGATGTATTAGTTCCCCTGTGAGTGAGGCCCTGTGACATAAGTTCCCGCTTCCCAGAGTGGCATCCAGGTCCCCGGAGACCCCTCATCTGCCTTTTGGAAATAACAAGAGCCTATTTCACAATCAGCGGACTTCTCCAGGGGAGGATCACCCATCTCCACCTGCAACCCTGCCCCAAATCCCATCACAGGCCCTCACATGAATCTCTGTTGCCTTAAAGTCTCTTCCACATGTGCCCATGACACCCTGGCTCAGCGGCAGATGAAGTCTCAGGAGACTTGGCCAGAGATTAATCTTAAGGGGGTCATGGTCGGGGGTGGGGGTGGTGGGCGCTTCCTGGTTACAAGCTGCCAGAACCCGGCGGACCTCCCGTTCAAGGATTCTGCAGCATGCCTGGGCAGGAAGTCAACCCTGCTGCTGATTCACTTTGTCTTCTCCGCTGCTGTGACCCTGTGAGGTCAAGCTGAGGACATCCAGGCTGTATTTCCCCAGGGGTGGTGGCTACCCATGGCCTTTAAATCCGTGCCTGGCTGTCAAGGTCATGGGTTGAGCGGGTGGGACCTGCTGGAAAGATCCTAAAGAGTATGTCCCTCTACTCTGGGCTCATGATGAGAAGGGGAAGGCAGGGCTGTATGTAATTCCTAGGTCCCCCCAAGGATCTCTCACTGGAGGCGTGGCTCCCATTCCTATGTGATGACATCCAACGTTATGGTAATCGGATTGGCTATAGAGTACACTTCCCAGCTATGAACCTGGGGACCAGGTGCTCCTAGCCACACACCAGCCACTTTTCCATAACTAGCTTTCAATATACGTTAAAAACAAAAAGCAAATGACAACAAAAAACCTTTCTATTGTTGAGACGGGGGTCTCATTTTGCAGCTTAGGCTAGCTGGAACTTGCTATGAAACAGCAGCTCTGTACTGTCCGCATGGTCTTAAGCACTGATTTAAATCCAGCTAGCCTTATAATACTGATGTGGATGCAGGTTATAGGGCATCCCCACTTACTGGAGGGGGCTGGAGAGAGCGCTCAGTGGTTAAGAGATGGTTGCTCTTCCAGAGGTCCTGGGCTCAATTCTCAGCAACCTCATGTCGGCTCACAACTTTCCTGTTCCAGGGGATCCGACACCTTACACAGATATCTATCTATACATGCAGTCAAGTCACCAGTGTACATAAATAAAAATGAATAAATTATTTAAAGAGAGAGAGATAGAGGCACAAGCTGAATTCTTTCAAGGGCACAGAGAAGGGCTTGCTTTGGGTCGACTTGATTTTAGATTCTTGCTCAGGCTCTGTGGTCTGAACTGGTCACCATTCCTAGGGACTGCAACAGTGCCCTAAAGAGCCGGCCAGGCCATGGATTTATCCATGAAAACGCACCAAGCCAAGAAAGAACACACCAAAACCACCTCCCCCTGTTGCTGCCTTAATGGGGAAGGCTGACCTTCAGATGATGCAATCACAGCAGATCACCCTACCCATCAGTTAAAAACAGAAGCCGAAGACTCCCCAGTCAATCACCACACAAATTGAGAATCTCACCAGGAAGACTTCCTCCTCCACAGTGGTCTTAGGCTTTGAGTCACAATAGTAACCATTACCACAATGTCCTTGTAAACTTCCTTTGATTTTTACAAGGACTTGGTGGCAGGTCCCCAGAGTCCTTGGAACCATAGTTGAAGAGTAAGGCGTGCTTTACTGCCTTTGTCTTTACCCCCCAGCTCGACTGAGGGATGCCTGGTCACTCTTCACCATGGCCTGAGACTCAAACACATACTGATGGACATGCAGATAAGACACACCCTGATGTGAACCCAGGATTCTACAAAGCCCTGCCTTTCTTTGCAGGAACTGCCTTGAGGTGCCCGTGGCGTAGCTTTGCAGACACCCCACCGCCAGACAAGGTGTGATATGAAAGCCTGAGATAGCAGGGGGCTCTTGGGCCTCTGCCAAGGGACTGACTCAGGAGGAAAACCCTCCAGGACCACACTTCGGCCACAGTGAGCAAGGTCAGGAGGGTTGGGGAGCACACTGCCTGGCTCTGGGTCCTCCCCCACAGATGCTCAGCTGCAGGCCAGGTGAGATACCCCTTCCACACAGTAACTAGGAGGAGAGGGTGAAGGAGGGTCCCAAAGGACAGACCACTGAAGTGAGTGCCTGTCAATCAGGGCTCCCAGCTTATTTCTGCGGGGAAAATCCCTGTGGCACTCAGGGTGTTTACTTTACTGCACATCTGTTTCTTCCCCTTCCAATTAGGCCAGAGAAGAGAGGTGTGCTCCACTTCCTTCGGAGGCACTAGCTGAGTTTTGGAGAGAGAGAGCAGCCTGGAACACGTGTACCCCGACACCTCTCTCCCCTTTCCTGTCGTCAAACTCATTTGCCAGACTTGATGAATAGAGCTGGCAAAGTAGGAAACCATTCTTGCAAGGCAGTGGCCAACCGGCAGAGAACCGCCACCTCTGCAGAGGCCTGTAGAATTAATTGCATGGAGGACACTGCGGAGGACTGCATGCAGGAACCACCAAACATCTTCCCCTAGTACAGCCTATGCCCCGTGTGGCCCCACAGCAAGGTCTGGCTGATACAGAGGCACATCCTTCCTGGCCTTAGAAGATACAAGATTCTAAGCCCCTATGTCACCTAAGCAGCTAGATCCTGGTGGCTTTGCTCTGGTCTCCCTGGATCCCTGTCCTGGATGCTCGTAAGGTACCTCCTTGTGCTGTGGGGCACCGTTGACAGAGCAAGTAGTTTTTAAATGTTAAAACTGTGCCCATGGCAAGGGAGAGGATGCCAAAGATATACACAATCGAAGACTGGAACAGAAAAGAAACCTGCAGAGCCCCCCACCCCCATGGGTAGTAGTCCCCGAGCAGAGGCATACCCTCCCTATCTCACAATGACACTGTGATGCCAAGGTCATCTGACACAGGTTTCCCTATGTAGCTCAGGCTAGACAAGAATTTATAGTGACACTTCTGCCTTCCAAGTATGGGGTCATTGGTCTGTGCTTTCAAGCTCGGACTCGCCTTATGAAGGCTGAAAAGTATCTTCTATATTCAAGTGCCTGGAGTCTCCATACCCAGCACAGGGGCTTCAGTGAAAACTAGGAGGTGTTAGAGGGGAAGCTTTGGCCAGCCAAAGGGATGTGTGAAGATGTGCCAGTTTCTTTTGGCACCTACAGGGCCTTTTATGCAAAAGCCAAGAGGCAGTGGCAACTGGGATGGCCGGGGAACTCCGTGCACTCAGATCACAAAGGCACAGTGAGAGCCACAGCCGACTCATGCCAGGGGGCTGGGGGCTGTCTGTGGGCGCCGTGTCCACTGAAATGAAGGCGCCTCCTGGGTGACCCTGGGAATGGAACACATGCTCTCTTGCCCTTCCAGAGGGGGCCAGTGAGCCTGGTAGACTTGGCTCAGTTTTCTCTCTACATCACCAAGGCTGAATGCCCATAAGCACAGATATTACTGTCATTCTGAAGCTAAGGCAGCCCCTGGGCCAGCAGAAGAGGGAAGAGGCCCTGTACGGCCAACTTTCTTAATTCTGCATGAGGTTTTAAGGTCCCCAGAGACAGTGACTCTTGAGGACCCTTTTGTAGGCTCGCCATCCGTGAGGCCAGCAGGGTGACTGCAGCAGCTGGCCGGGGTCACTCACTCCTCCTTTTCCCAGTCACCCTTTCTTCTAAGTGTTCTGGGCTCAAATCCCCACATACAGGAAAACACTAGAATGCACCAAGCCACATTTAGCCCGCTGTATCAAAGGCCAGTAACAGTAAAGTCCTCACAAAGACAAAGGAGCTAGGACCCACGGCCAGCAGGACACTCCAGTAAGAAAGAGCTCCTCTTGACCATTCCAGCCTGCAGATGAGCTGCAGAAGGGGAAACCACCCTGTCAGGGCCCACAACTACGAGGAAGGAGGCTTGGATAAGTTTGAGTGAGAATAAAAAAGTCAGTAAGATAACAGGCAGCAGCTCTAACACGAGGGCCAAGACCGCAAGTGTGGAGAGGTTACAAGAAAGTAAACGTCAACCCGGAGCCAGCACGTCTTTAGCTGGGCACAGTCAGGAAAACACATCAGTGTCATTCAAAAAAGTTTCCCAGCAGGAAAAGCTTGTGGGCCCGACCCTCAGTGCAGTGTGCGGTTTTCCAGTGTTGCCCTCATTAAATGCTGGGAAGCCGCCCCAGAGGAATCCACCTTTTCTTGTGTGCAGGCTAATCAGGAATGGCCTCTGTGTTCTGGCCTGGTAACCTGGCTCTCACTTTTTTTCTCTAGCCATTTAATCTTTTCCTTGTTACAGGTGCTGGTAGGCTGGCCTTGGCCCTCTCGGGACCACAGAACAGCCCACATTCCATTCAGTCTTCCCTGTAAGGATAAATCCCCTAACACGTATACGGGAAGCATTCAGACCAAGTGTAGTCCTGACGCAGGCACCAGACAGGGACAGGCAAGCACTCCACAGGGGTCTACAGAGAGTCTCAGTCTCAGTCAGTCTCTCTCTCTCTCTCTCTCTCTCTCTCTCTCTCTCTCTCTCTCTCTCTCTCTCTCTCACACACACACACACACACATGTACATACGTACGTCCTCTTCCTCTACCTAGAGTGGTACCAAAGGGGAGGCCATGCTCAGCATCCTTCCAAACCAAAGAGCCTGTCCATAGCATACAGAGACTGTGTCAGACACTTGAGATCACTGGGGTCCTGTGGGAGCAGTCCCCACTCTGATTCTGATGGCTCTGGGACAAGCCACATGTATAAACATCCATAGATTTTTTTTTCTCAACTGACCTTAAGAGTCCTTAGTAACAGCGAGGGCAACGAGAGGACTGCAGAATGAAGCCCGAGTGCTTCATCAGTGTAGCTACATTAAGGAAAATTGTATTTCTCACAAAAGAGAAATACAATTGATAGGCTGTGCCTTGCTGGACTTAGGGAAGATGGGATAGGGAAATGGCCACCTCCATACCAATGTAGGATGCTCCCTTGGCATCTGGCAGAGAGAGGCTCAGATTCTTGGCCACGGGTGACAACATGTGACAGCCATCGCCAGAAGGCTTGGTGGCTTGGGTTAGCCAGCCATGTCAGTGCGGGATCAAGAGCCGACCCACCAGGTGCTATCACTCACAAAGCTCTGACCGATAATCCTGGGCGCATCTGTGTGCCTCACCTCGCTGTCCTGAACTGCTTGGTTGATGGGCTGAGCCAGACTGGCAAACAGAAACTGACTGCGTACATACACACGCCACACGCCAAAGCAAACATGAGTGTCTATACTGTGTCCTAAGACCCTTAAAAAATTCCCCTAACAATACCGTTGACATCACCTCACCATACAGGCGGGGGGAGAGAGAGAGAGAGAGAGAGAGAGAGAGAGAGAGAGAGAGAGAGAGAGAGAGAGAGAGAGAGAGAGAGAGAGAGAGAGAGAAAGAGACCCTCCACACTAGATGGACATCAACAGATTTGGTGAAATCAAAATGAAGAAGCAGTCAAATTGACTAACCCTGCTGCTAATGAGTAACACACATGACTCCACTCCACGATCCCAGGTTGCCTCCTGGCCCAAAGGCAAGGCAGGCTCCCCAGCAACGCATCTTGGGTCTCTCTGGTGCTTCTCCTTGGTCTAACACGGTTTTCCTCCGGGGCTTGGCACCTCTCTGCCTGGAGCCATGCCTACAGACACTCCATGAAGTCTTCTGCTGCCCTCAGCATGCCCCGATCTGGCTGTAGCCGCTGTGAAACCTGTCATGCAAATGCCATCCGTGCAGCTGAACTGTAGCCAGGAAGCCAAGGCCCTGCCCCCAGCCCCAACAGAGTAGAGTCACAATGACACACAGAATGTAGGAGAAGGAACAAGGATGACAACTGCTGCTCTGGGGTAGATCATTTGACAGAGAAATTTATTTGCTGGCAGACTTCCGACTGCAGACTTGCTTGGCACTGGCTCGCCGCCATGCAAATTAAATAAAAATCAATATCCTTGGGTCTGTGAAGCAGTGTGTCAACAATCACACTCCAAACAACTTATATAATACCCTTCACCTCATACCCAAATAGCAGTGAGTGTCTTCTGTTCGGGTGCTGTAAAAAATAAACAGAAAAGTGTGTGTGCGTGTGTGGGGGGGGGAGGGGAGAGATTTTGCAGGACCTCCTCCTTCAGCAAAACCTTTCCAGGACTTCAATGAGGAGATAATCTTTCTGTGATTATGACCAAACCCTTCCGTTGCTTAGCAACACATAATTAAGGAATATGTTTTCAGATCCGCTTTGCAAGCCCAGCCATTATCAGATGAAATTACTGGAGCAACAAATGTCATCGCCATGCAAATTAGTTGGTTGCAAAGAAAGAATGTTTGACTGAGAAAGAAGGCATGGCCCCTCAAAAAAACAAAACAAAATAAAACAAAAAACTGACTTCCCCTTTCCTGGCACACATTGATTTCAAAGTCAAAGTATATAATCATGATTTAAAAAATAAGAAAAGGGAAGGGGAACAAAGCCAGAATCACTAGGCAAGAGGAAAACAAGAAAAAACAAAAACAAAACAACAAAAACAAAGATCACAACCCAAACTGTTCTTGAAGGTTCTTGAAGGCTAACTCTTCAGTCATGACAGTAGCTCTATGCTGTTCTCATAAAACAAACAAACAAACAAACAAACAAACAAAAATAATCCATCTCAGAGCTCATAAAACTAGACTCAATCCGAGGTTATTGTAGAGGATACTGTAAAAAAGTCTTTCTCACTCTACCATACCGGTCCTATACACTACATACTTTATATTTTTAAACTTTGAGTGTTCAGTTGTTAAGAGCACTTGCTATTTTTGCAGAGGACTTAGGTTCAGTCCCTAGAACCTAGCTGGGAGAGCTAACCTGTAGCTCTAATACCAGGGACTTGATGCCCCTGTGCCCCACTCTTCTGGCTTCTGCAAGCCCTGGCATATGCATACATGCAGGCACTCGTGCATACGCATGAGACAAATAGAAAACAATTAATAGAAATGACTTGATTTTTTTGAACTATGCATTGTGGGAGGCAAAGGAGAGAAGAAAAGAAAACTGGTCAAGATTAAGATTTCTCACTCAGGATTCTAGAGTTAAACACTAACAGTTTGGGACACCCACCACGAAGTTGAACCAGTGTCCAATGAAAAGCAGGCAGTGACTCACACTTGCTTTCTGCTTTGAAGAAAGAAAACCACCTCGCAGCATCCTCCCCCTCTCAACCTGGAAATAGTATCTTCCCCACGAACAAGCAGAATTCCCAAAGCATTCTCTAAAACGAGAGGCTAAATCTGCTTTTCAAATCGTTCTAAGGGATTTCAACATTTGCTTTGTTTAGCCCACAACTGTGGAAACAGACACATTCTTATCAGCGGTAGATTATCTCTGCCTTTGATACTGTGTGCTGGCCTTGCAGAGGGGCGCTGTCGACACCACCAGGCACGCTTACCAGCAAATTACCCACAAACAACTTACAGCAGGCATTCCATCAGATGTTCCTGACTTTCCCAAAGCTATCCAACAGAACTAGAGAACCACTCCTCCTGTGTATAACAGGAACAGTCACTCAGAATGGCTGCTGATCCTCTTGGGAAAACAGACATGTTTTCAGCACTAAGAGGAGGTATCTACAAACAAACTGGGGCTTAACCTGATATGTAAATCTGCAGCACTCAAGAGTAGCCCATGAGAGGAAGGAACTGACAACAGTCATACTGATGCTGTGGTGTGGTGGTGTGCGTGTGTGCATGTGCGTGCTGTGTTTGTATGGGGGTGGTGGGGTGTGTGCGCTGAGACAAAAGAGACACTATCTGCTCTTTAAACATGACCGTTAGCTATATCAACATACTATTCCTTTCTCGAACCCCTGTGCCTTCCCCTGCCCCCTCAACTCCCAGCCAGAAAGTTACTTGGTTCTGGAGTTAGCATAGTTGACACGATGATAGGAGCCCCTGTCCGCCGGGCCACCTTCTGGTATGGTGAATGAGGTGTGTGGAGACTTTGGCTGACTGGTGGCAGGGTGGACGGCTCCACGGGGGCTGCTCCGGGTTTCCGCAAGAGCTGGGGGCTGCTGTGGGGGCTGGGCAGCGGAGAGGCGGCCATGCTGCGCTCCCTCTTGAGCAGTTCCATGGGCACCGTGAACGAGGTAGAGTAGGCTGTTCTGGGACTTGAGTGAAGGGGGGCAGAGGGGCCTGGGTTAGCAGTCAAGGCTACCCCAGCTTGTGAAGGATATGAGGAGGCCAGCCGTGCTGTTAGGGCACAGGGGGTAGGAGAGCTGTATCCAGAGTTGGAGGGTAAGTGGGGGCTTTGGGACCCCACCACTGGGGCGGCGTAAGTAGCTGCTGTCTCCAGGAGGTGCTGGGAAGGAGCACTGGAGGGGCGTCGACCTAGATCTCCAGCTCGGGGAGAGGGTGTCTGCAAAGGTCCAGCAGGGTGAGACTGCAGGGCTGTGGTACCCAATGAAGCCATGTCATTGGGTAGCAGCTCACTTCGGTGGCTGAAGCTACTGGACCGATTGCGGGGGGCAGGGCCTGTCCGGTCCTGTCTCCGAAACTGCATCTCTGTCCTGCAGCTGCTGGCTAGGCGGCTCAGGACCCGGGCCTGGCCCAGGTTGGGCGCAACAGACTTGATGTCAGCATCCTCCAGGGTAGCCAAGACAGCTGGGGAGTCAAAGCCTTGCTGTAACAGGGCTGCCAGGGTGGCCTCTGCCACACCCTCTGCCCTCAGCAGGGCCAAAAACTCAGGGTATACAGTCCTCTTGCTCCCAGGTCCTTGGAATGTAGACAAGTCAGCTTCATAATTCTCATAAGCCAGCTTTGAATGGATGCTTTCTCGGGTAGGCCCATAGCCTCTATTCAGGGAACCTGGGGCCACCCCTGTGCTGTTCTCAGTAGGGGCAGCGGAGTTGGGGTCCACAACCAGGCATGTTGGGGCCATCTGTCTGGCAGGGGCAGAGTCAACAGGTCTTTCGCAGATATCGTTGTAGACCTGACTGGAGTTGGGGGAATAGGCAGGTACCTCTATCCCTAATCTAGCATCAGGCTGTTCCCTTCCATACCTCCCAGGAGATGGAGGCCTGCCGTGCGTCCGCTGCCCATGCGGGACAGGTTTACCCCCAGATTCCCGGTACAGGTGGCCAGCATCCTGAAGAGCAGGGAACTGGCCTTGTACCTGCTCCCATGGCACTCTGCTGCCAAGCACTCCGTAGCTGGGCACCGGCCGGCTGCTTCCTGGGTCTCGATAGAAGGGAGGCTCCTTGGGTGCCCTGGTGCCCCTGGGTGGGTCGCCATAGTAGTCTTGTGGCAGCACGGAGCCTCGGCCAGACATCACTGCCTGCCGGCTGTCGTAGAAGGTGAAGTCAGGCACAGAGCCCTTTCTTGACGCCAGTGAGTTATAAAAAGCTTCCCGGGACAGGTAGGACTCAGTGTCCTGGGCACGATGGTTTAGCAGCTCACACCAGGTCCCTTCTCCAGGGCCATAGGTCAGAGAACTTCTCCTCCCTGGAGGCCCAGCATTCTCCCAAGGGCCCTCGTACCAGCCGGCAGCATCCCAGCTTTGAGAACGACCAATATTGATGTGCCTGCTGGGAACCGGCATTGGCAGGGCAAATGACTACAGCAAAGGCAGGGAGGAAGCCTTTCTTTATAAATCTTCAGTTACATACATCAAAACCAGACCCGGCCGCACGCAAGCCCTTCCAAAGACGACAGGAACAACCAACTGGGGGTTTCTGTTTCAAGGCACGAGCTAAATTATTAATCCTCTGAAACCTTAGTAGGCAAAAAGCAGACTCACGGTAACTTTGCCTCACTCCCCAGTGGTAGCCCGCGAGGTCTGTCCTGTGAGCCTCCAGCCCAGGCAGGAGGCTGTGCTCCAGCCTGCTGGGCCCCCTTTCCAGTGGCTGTGCTCACATGGCCCTCAGCTCTTGCAGCGTGAGGATTAGGAGCTAAATAAAACCCCTAAAGCCTTTGTTCCATGTGACATCTCGGACTGATGAGGCCGGCTGCTTGCTTTAGCCAGGCCTAACAGGCAACTGGAATGATCCCATGTGGCGTTGCCTGGGTGTCGGATCCCCCTCCCATCCTCGCTTGGTTCTCTCTCATCCCTCTTGGGGGAGCCCCCAGACCAGTCCCTCTTCACTAAGTGCAAGAGAAGCAAACTGGGACTACTTAGCTGTCCATCCAGTCCTAATCCCTCTGTGAGGGACATTAATCTAGTAGCGCGCAGCTACAACAGATCAAATGGAAGTGTTCACAGGAGAGCCCTGGGTCTGATTCCAGAATGGGAGGTGTTCTGAGAGCCATGGACTCTGTCCAACACCGGAACCTGGCTTCTAGGATTCCGGTTATAGATCAAACAGGTTATATAGCTCAAACCCAAATTCTCTCCACCTTAGGATGATAAGATAGATTCTTTCACACCACAGGGGAAGAGACACAGTGTGGGTTCTCAACAACAGGATTGGGCTGAGCAGAGGGTTGGCCACCAAGGAAGAAAACCAGGATCTCCTGTGCCTCCCATCTCGGCCCGTGAGGCATGTACGAAGGAAGCCCCCTCCTCCCTGCTGGCCACCCTCTTGATACCTTTGTGTTAACAGAGTTCACAAAATAAACTGAGCTGATGATCAAGAAGTATATTTAAAGGAGTTCATGTAACCGTACATAGTCACAAGAGCAAAGAATTCTGCGCTTTCACCTCCTACTCTCAACTAGACAAACATACCATTCTTTAAAAAAAAAAATCAATGTGAGAAACATGGCAAACTTACTTTGGAGATACAGTACCATTTCTATGAAGTAGGTTTATGGTCTGTCCATCATGCCCATGTCCAGTCCTCAATATCCAACACAAATTCCAGGAGAAGAGTTGTGCCACACTCCCTATGGGGTTCTGATCCTGCCAAACCAGCCTTCAGGAAGCCACAGATGGCACCTGCCCAGTGCAGCTATGCCCAATGCTGGACCACTGTGCAATTAACCAGAACACATGGCCGCAAAGGACCACCGTGCTGGCACCACTGTCTCCATTCCTGACCCAAATATCATATGAGATGGAAACTTCCTAGAATTCAGTTAAGAGTGAAAACCCAGGAACAGCCACACATGAACCACCACTACACCCTGTACCTAATGACAGGCAAAGAGGGCCAGGTAAAGAAGGCCAAGGGGATATGTCAGACACACCTAAGCCAAGATTTATGATTCTCTGCCTCTGAGGTTCATTGAGGGAAAAAAAAGCATGGGAAACAGAACAGAGCCTGGCACACCATACATGCCAGTCCACTGCAGTGGATAGTAGTTGGTAGTCTGTCAGGGTCCAGGGAAGGTGAGCTGGGGATGCTGTCTGCAGAGTTCTCTACCTGGCATTATTCAGAAGAACATCTCCCATCCCAGCAAGCAGACAGGCGGGTTGGGGGTGGGCCAGTGTGTACACCCATACACTGACACAGAAAGGCTCTAACGTCTGTGCCCAGATCTGCCTTGTTGCCTCCTTTTGCATTATTGGTGTTTTTTGTTTGTTTGTTTGTTTGTTTTTTGTTTTTGTTTTTTTTGAAGCAGAGCACTAAAAGATCCTCTAAAAGGGGATTTTACCTCATGGAGATTAATGTCTCTGCTGCCTAACTGGCTAGAGAACACAGCTGACCAAGCTCAGGTTATCACCAGCCCTTCAAGCAAGGGATTCAAAGACATTCCAACTTGTGGGAGACATCTATTATGTACCTGGCCTCCAGTGAGTACCACAGGTAGTGATGATGACATCAGACCAACTACTGAGGAATGCAGAGTCGGGATCCTGCATGAGGTCATAGGTCACAGCAAAGCTGGGCAAAGAACTCCCAAAGCTGGGGTCACTGTGCCCTTCTGGGACAAGGAAAGGGAAATGTATTTAACAAAGTAACTCTGGAAGTTTCTGGGGGATCATCGTACCTGAAAGTACAAGCAATGCCCACTATGAGAAAAGACGGGGTGATGGGGTGTTGTGGCCTTCAAAGGGCGGCAACTGCTCAGTGCTTGCTTGAGGATTGACCTCTCTCATGACATGATATAGCATCCAATGAGGGGTGCTTGTAGTGTGAACACACATGTGGACAAAAGGCCAGACTCCTGGGATCTGGCGAACTGCTCCCCAATCCCGCAGCTCTGGGTGCCTTTACCAGTTTACTGCCAGGAGTTTTGTTAACAAAGTTCAGGAGTCTAAATGATGCAGAACTGCTAATCTGGATTAAGAAGCGCTAAGAAGCCAGCAGTGACTTAGCCCCTGAGACTGTGCAAAGGTGAGATCTGTGAGCAGGGTGGTGGCAGATGACAGGCCCAGCTGGGTGCCCCTTTGAAATAGAACCAGGAGGCCCACAGCTGGTTCTGTCTGGAAGCCAACCAAATTTAATGAAGCCCCAACTCACCAAAATACTGCAACAGATGTTTTCTCCTATTAGACAGAAACACCTGTGCTTGGACATAGTCTTTCACAAACACCCTGGAAGTTGTTTAAAAAACAAAACAAAAAAACCAAAAGAACCAAACCAAACAAAACAAACTCTTCACAGCATTTGAAAAGGTCCTGATTTCCTGAGAAATCTCATGCTGCCTGAAAAGGGCAGGAAGGGTCTAGTTTCAGGGTAAGGGTAAGTTTCAGGGATGCAACCTTACCATTTAAAAAAAAAATCCTCTCTGGGGCTGGTGAGACGACTCAGTGGTTAAGAGCACTGACTGTTCTTCCAGAATACCTAGGTTCAATTCCCAGCACCGACATGGCAGCTCAGAACTGTCTGTAACTCCAAGATCTAAAACCCTCACACAGATAGACACATGGGTAAACCACCAGTGCATATAAAATAAACCCAAGAGCAGCCTGTGAAAATGAACTGGATGGCTGACAGAGCTGCGGGCAGTGTTTGCTGGCAGCCTGTTCTTGAACTCTGTGCATAGAGGGCATGACTCTAGCTTAGAGAAGAGAACTGGCAGATGAGGGTCAAGACTCCCCACAGGCAGGCCTCGGAAAATATACCTGTCCCTCACCACCACTACCAAGTGCTTCACGGCCAGTCAACCAGTTGCAAAACTATTATTATAAGAGTATCAGAAGGGTGACTGAGAGGAATTGCCTAAAAGACGAAATCAGACAGCACCTTCAGTGGCAAGTCCGTCTGAATGGGATGATGCCAGTGGGTAGCTCTCAGTCTCTTGGGAGCTCCTCGAGCTTGGTGGGCAGCTGGCCCTAACCTGGGACACTATGGAAGCACTAAGAAGCCAGGCCTCCAGCACCTGGCGCTCTTCCAACACCTAAGCCATGCACAAGACTAAGGAAGCTCTGAGAATAAAGAACCTGGGGGGAGGGGGCTCTTGTCCTCATGGATACCAGGACAAAGCGATGGCCTCCCATAGCCAGCGGTACTGCTGAGGTCAGTGGGTAACACACAGCCTTCCAGCTGAGACAGAGTCAAAGAGGCCCAAGCTGTGCCTACTTCCTACTTTTAAATGTGAACAGGCTGTGCTCGGCTTTTTTCTTTTTTTAAACCCCATTCTTTAAAGATAAGTGATCTAGAGTTTGTGTTGAAATGCAGCTTTCTTTCTGCCTTAACAACAAAAAAAGTGGCCTTTTCTCTTGTGTACCCAATGTTCTTTACTAAAGTAAGGTGTTAATTCTATAAAGCACCGGGAAAAGAGCCACAGGAAATGTGGGCGGGGCTTAAGGGCACTTTGATTCAAATGGCACGAGCACAGGAATTAGCCCAGGGTCCAGCTCAGCTGGAGAATAAAGCACTCAGCTTTCACCACAAACAGGGCGCTCTCACTACTGCCTGGCCTAGAGCATTAAGGCCAGGGAGCATATTTACCCTGCTCCAGAAATACAGAGACAGAGGGAGAGACAGGGAGGAGGAGGAAGAGGAGGAGGAGGAGGAGGAGGAGGAGGAGGAGGAGGAGAAGGGTGCAGCCAGGGCATGGGACTGGGAAGAATGAGTGTCCACGCTCTTTGTAGATCTTGGGAGAATCTGTGCTTCCCACAGTCCAGGTGTCAGTGGGAAGTGGGCAGGAGCATCATGTTTTACATATGACTCTCTAAGGAGTGAGACACATGATAAGGAGCGTGGAAAGCCGCACCACCCACAAGCACATTCTTTCAAGGAAACCACAGAATCACAATGGCGCATGGATGCTCTCTGCAGACAGAAGGAGCATGAACACAGCCAAAGAAGATTAGCTCCTTAGCAAGAGATCCAACTGCCTGGGCAATGTGACATACGTGTGACAGCGGTCCTGCTGCACACGCTAACACTCGGAGCTTCTGAAAGGGAAGAAGGGCAAGGCACAGGGGGCCAAGCCTATCTCCTGATTCACCACAGCCTGTGGATCTATGGCTGCCTGCAGACCTACTATATAGCTGAGATGAACGTCCTGGTTCCTCCCTAGGAAATCATCACTGTCCTAAATATGAGCAGGAGGAAGGAAATGCACCAGGCTGGGAAGACGACCAGGTGGCCCTGGCCAGTATTGGCAGGGTGCCTGACCTCAAATAGCAATGGTATCAGGGCACCAATGATCAGAGTTTACTGGGAGTGATGGGGGACAGTGAAAGCAGCAACCAAAAGAGCAAACTGGAAAATAGCAGGGCATCCCATGCTGCGGGGTCTCCCATGGAACCACACATCCCTGAGCCCCGTGGAGAAGTAAACGGCCGCCCAAGAGAAACACTTGCATGTGCACCAGACCAGTGATTAAGGGAGAGTGAATTTAGCCTGGAACTTGAGTCTTCTCGGCAAGGGAAGGGCCTGCCCACAATTGGAGGACACTAGGAACCTGCTCCTCAGGTGTCCAGGAGCAGGAAGGCTGGATTCCCACAGGCAAGGACAGTGCTCCCAGTCTCAAGACGAAAACGGGATTTTTATGGCTTGCAGATGACGGCTTTGGCTTCCCTGTCTGAGCATTTCTTTACAATGCTGAGCATGATCTGGGACATTTGTTTGTATTGTAGAGTTTTGAGCCACGTCTAGTTGACTATTGTGTATTTATTTACACAGCCAAAGTAATTGCAGCTAATCACTTAATTACTGGAAATGTGCATAATTTCCTGATCTCAACATATAATTAAAATGTACAGCAACATTATGAATCCCATTTTTAAGATGTAGGTTTGGGAGCCTTCAAAAGACAGCTTAGTGAAAATGATAGGCAGTACCTGTGGACCGCAGGATTCAAGCCTGTTCTCTATGCAAACCCAAACAAGCTCACAAATGCATAATGCAGTCAATTAAAAAGGGACAGGTGAAATCAAACAGCATCTTGAATGTGGAAATTCAAATAACAAAATCAAACATAACACAAAATGATCCTGGTCCTTTCGTACAGATGCTGGGATAGGCAGGCGTTACAGACAGGCTGCTGGAGAAGCCCCATTACCTAGCTTGGCCCATCCCACCATGTCTGCCTTCAGCAGGGTTTCCGCAGATTTCCTCAACACCTCGAAAACAAACATCTTGGGGGTCTTAGGGATGCTAGAGCACACGGGCACCTGCTCAGGGTATGCTGTGCTGAGACACTGCCACAGCGGCAGGCAGATCTAACTCAGAGGGGATCGATCGCCCTACTCGTGAAAGTGCCCTGACTCACCTCCGCAGCACTTTCTGTGTCCTTCTTGGTGACCAAGGGGACACAGGGAAGCCACACATTTCTTTTATTCTGTGCTCACGAGACTACTCAGGAGAAGTGTGCGATCACAACTTCTTTGTGAAAGCAGTTCACAGGGCTTCCGGGCATTTGCTCTTTCTGCATTTGTTTTGCTTGTCTCAGCTGAAACCACTCTTGGAACTGGTTTCCATCACATTTCTAAGGAAACACTTAAAACCCAATGAACTAAAATACCTACCTTTATTTTATTTTCTCCAAAATCACACCCTCAACAGCTATAGGAAAGGATTATGTTTAGGGAGTGACTCTACCCTAGCCCACTGCAAGGTGTTCATAGGCAGAGCCATAGAGGAGGAATACAGCTCTACAAACCCAATCCTTGGCTTAGTTCTGCAAGGCTGAGTGACAGCAAGCCTGGTCTCTGACCCATAAATATTTGGGAAAAGCCAAACTACCCTGGCATGATCCAATACAGTATTCAAATCATCCGTAAGTGCAATCCACAAATGCACCACGTCAATTATGTTAGCAAACCAGAGAGAAGAAAGGCAGCACCTAAATTATACATCAGAGAGAAAGCAGGTTCAATCTAGGGATGAACAGCCTGTGTTATCAAAGGCTGTTCTGTAATTATTCCATACAACGTACTCAAGGATTGTCTGAGAGCAAACATCAAGAAAACCAGCAGAGAAGAAATTACAGATATCAAAAAGGGTCAATTACAAAAGCACATTAAAATCTGGCTTTTAAGTAAGCCTCAAAGACTTTATTATTCTAGCTGATTTGGAAGGAGTCCCAAAGACTGGCTGCCCCCTCAATATGGAGCAGAGATGGTCTCTGGTTATGTACGGATGAGTGAAGGGCCACACTGCTAGTCAAGGTAGAAAGAAAGCTGGGCTTCAGGACATGGTCCCCGGCATTAACTCAGAGGAGACCATGTAAGCATCTCCTAGAGCCTGGGAAGATGCTGAGTGGGCTTCAGTGTAAAGTTCTGGAGAAAACTGACTCCTCACAGGGAGGAAGCTAAAATTTCATCTGGTCAGCTCCCATGGCACTGAGAGAAGCTCACCCAACTCTGCCAAGGCATCCCAGAAACAGTGTTCAATGGGTACAGGGAAGCAGCTGTCCAGTGAGAGAAATTTAAGGGATTTTTAGCACCATGAAGATTAGCAGAAGACAGCTCTCCAAAACCCAGGGTGAAAGGGCTGCTACAGAATGTAGTAGACGAGTGCATTCAATCAATTAAAAACACAACCAAAGTCAGATATGGTGGCACTCACCAATAAACCCAGTAATAAACCCAGATTGGTCAAGGACAGTCTTGACCACAGCAAAACCTTACTACGAAAAATCGCAAACCAACAGTCCCGCCTACCAAATATCCTTCAGGATGGATTTGCAGGAAAGGGCAGGACAGTCGAACAGGCTCTCTGGAAGTCTAAGTTCAACAGACCCAATGAGCACGCCCAGCTCTGTGGTAGCTGTACAAGGCCCTCTTCAATCTAAACTGCAAAATCCATGGAGAGCTGAGCTCTCGGAATGGCTACAGAAAGAAGAGGTGTCCTGGGAACCAGCCACAAATCATCAACTAATCAATAAAATGGGTGCTACTGTTCAGACCACTCACTCACATTCAGGTCACATTTGCAACAGCCATGACTTTCTTAGACATCGGGCATACAGAACTTCAGATGAAGAGCTATACCTAGTATATTTCAAAATACAACTGCTCCTGATTCTGCAACACAACACACATTGAGATAAAGATGACACTGAACTGTCCATTATAAGTCATGGCCAGAGATCCCCCATCACAGACTCAGGATGGGTGAGTTAGTGGACCATGTGGGGCAGAGAACTTGATCAATAATAGCAGGCTCAAGTCTTGTGGACGCTGACTCACTAGAGGCTTTCTGTAAAGAGAATTCAGCATCCAACCTCAATAAAGGTTTTTCTGCTAAAAACTTAAAGTTGGTTTCTGCAATCAGATGAGGCCAGATTGTGGATTATTCTGTGAGCCACTAGGTCCCAAGTTTTCTATCACACTGATGTTTCCAAAGTCTTAAAAAACAATCAGGTTATTATTATTTGAGACTCAGACAACCAAACAATGCGCAACCCCTGACGGCTACACAAACAGACATGATAAACACAAGAAAGATAGCTACAAACAGACCCATGCGGGAGACACGAACACGTAATCTGCATCAGCCGGATCTCGGGGCAGGACTGTGCTGTTGTGGTTATGTAGGAAACTGTCCTAGAGGGAGACACATGGCATAGGGTGGTAGCAGGAAACCACTGCCACCTACAAGCTTGTTTCAGAGTTTCAGATACTTCTGGAAACAATTCACACACACACACACACACACACACACACACACACACACACACACACCTCGTTTTTAAAAAGAAATGTTATCTGTTAGTAAACACAGTTGAAAGACTACTGGTATTCATGACACTAACCTGTCAAGTCTTTCTACAGGGCTTAAACCATCTTGTCAGAGACCGATAGCAGAAATTCAGTAATTTTAATGTTTACTTTTCAAAACTGGTTAAATGCCAGGCCCCATAAACTAAAACCATAGCAGGACCCAAGGGACATGGGGGTGGGGCCCTCGTATACTTTGCGCAGAGTGCTCAAGGGCTGTCTCCAACAGGATGGCTTTGATGTCCCCATCCCATGTGGCTCGAGCTACAGGACAAGCAATTCCATATGGGTGGCTGCAGGGGGAGGGGGTGGGGGTGTGTAGGCTGCCTGTGAGCTGCAGGGGAAGGGGGTGGGGTGTGTAGGCTGCCTGTGAACTGCTAGGGCGGCTATTGCATGTGCACGACCTGCTACAGGCTCCATAGGGAATACACCTAACATACCAAGAGCCAAGGCTAGCCCTGAAAGCACTCCTAATAACTCCTAGACAAGGCTAGTCCTGCAGCACTGACTCTAGGCTGACACCGTCTGTATAAACCCCCGAGGTCTGACGTTCGTTGCTCCTCACTAATTAAGAAAGGACAGTGCTTAATCAATGTTTCAGAGTTTTATCCCTGGGTTTCCCCATTAGATTTTAATTATGTTTATTTTTTCCTTTCATGAATAAAACACTTCCAGATATTTTCAAAGATACTGAGGACTTGAAAACATCAAGAGGGCTAGAGTGGGCTCCTTGGAAATATCTTGGAATTCATTGTTGTAAATATCTTAATAGAAAACAGATAAAGTTTAGAAACTTCAGGAAGCTAAAAAAGCTGGTCCTGATATATGGTGTCTTTCATATGCAAAATAGCCCTAGGTATATCAGAGTTGGGGGAAGGTACCTCACAGCCTACAGCCCTCCCTCATGTTCCACCCATCCCCCACACAAGTCAGGCTTTGTCCAAAGCCAAAGGACTAGCCAAGAAAGTGGTGTGCCACAAAGCCAGGGCCTGAAAAGGTAAGGGTTGTAGAGACTCCAGGGGTCCTAGGGTCAGACTGTGGCCCAGCTACAGCAGTTCAAATGAGCAGTTCTGAGAGGATCTGCGTGAGGGGCTACATGTCTTTCAGGAAAACCCGCCAACCGTGCTGGCTCTTACCTTCACAAATCCTGTCCAATCGCTGCCGCTTGACTTTGTGCTTATCCACAAGGGCCATTCTTTATCGAACTTTGCAACTCTCTGATTCAAAAGGCAAAGCAGTCCGCTAAGAACTTAGGGGAACTCGCAGGAGTCTGCGTGCATTGCGCCACTATGAACCCTGAAACAAGGAGAAAAGAAGCCTTAACTCTCTGGAGACCTCCAGGACACAGGCCAACAGGTCATTCACGACTTCCTGTCACTTTCTAAGAGGGCGCCTGATGCTCTGACATGTGGTGCTTGCTCTCCTCCCCAAACATGGGTGGAGAGCCTTAGCAATCTCCTGTTTTCTATCCTGCATCAGTTAGAAAGCAAGCAGGCACAACGAGGGATGTTTGCCACGCATTGCTGAAAACAGCAAACGGCAGCGTATGGGCCTCTCAGCTATGGACACCAAATGCGGACCAACTTCAATTTCAACTTCAAGGCCAGAGGCCAAGAGACA
Source organism: Apodemus sylvaticus (assembly GCF_947179515.1). NCBI lineage: Eukaryota > Metazoa > Chordata > Mammalia > Rodentia > Muridae > Apodemus > Apodemus sylvaticus. Next base: position 72,559,805 of record NC_067472.1, on the reverse strand, counting down.
GCTGGCTGGATCTGCCATTTATTTCTCTGGACCAAAAAAGTTCTACACAACTAGGAGGCAGCCTTACAGACAGCTCTGGAACACTGGGCTGTAGGCCCTATGATATAAGTGCGCAGTGCTACCATGAGCACTATGGCTCCCTTCATGGGGCTCTCCAGGCCTGTACTGGGCAGTTTTTACAGTTGCTTTCATCCTATGAAGGACTTGCAGGGGCCTCGCACCACAAAACTGCAACACAGAGTGGCACAGCACAACAAAACACAAGATCCCAGCTACACTGTGTAAGAATGGGCCTGTCATCTTCTAGAACCTTCCTCAAATGTGGAGGGGGCTGCGGGGGACTGATCTTGCATTTAATCCCACATTCATCAACTGGTGGTTCTGTCTGAGCAGTGGCTGTTAAGCCTTTCTAAGCCTTCTCACAGATGACTCAGGATCAGAGGAGGAAGAGCCTGATTCACATATGCTAGGAGCCAAAGTACCTGTCTCTTTAAGTACCAGCTCACAAATGACCAGGCAGGCTCTACTGATTCTCTCCTTCAGAACTGCAGCCTGTCAATCACTGTGGGGGACCCTTTCTCTGGTCTCCTGTTCTTCACTGCAAAACTTCACAACAGGTGTTGTTTTAAATATAACAGCAATACATGTATACACAACTCAAGTGGGCACACACACACACACACACACACACACAGAGAGAGACACAGGCCTGTTCTCAGCTCTCAGGCAAATTATGCAGAGAAAGAAGAGGACAGAAAATTAAGGCTTAAGAGAAATCTGGTGGTGTATGGGCATCAATGCTAGGAGTTACTTTATCAATGGTCCAGGCACAGGCAGGTCTGACTACTAAAAGGTAGGCAAGTTCTCGGTAATTAATGGCTAATTTCCCAGCAATTTGGCTAGGAAAGCATCCTATAGATTTATAGCAATAATTATGTGAATTTGAGGAAAGGGAGAGATAGGAAAAGCACAGTTTCTAACCGTATAAATAACGATCACAATATCCACAGGACGCCAAACTCTTAATACAGGCAGCTGCCTAAAACAAGCTGTCACCACATGCACACAAGTATAGAATTCTGGTGCCACCATTACTGGGCTCCTTCATGAAGGCAGCCAGCCATGTGTGACCAAGCCCCTACCTCCAGGGAAATGGAGACGGAATAGAAGAACCAAGACCTACGAATGTCAACTGCACATCAGAAAGCCTGGGCTAGATCTTTTACTTTGCTGAGGCTGGGGATTGGACGTGCACCTCCTAGACTCTGACATGAAAACCCAAGCCTCATTATCTACCTCATCCAAAGGACAAGCTAATATTTGTGAAGGGGCACGAAGATAAAAAACTGCTAGAGTTATGATCGGCAGCAGGATTGGCTTTGCCGTCTCCTCCTCCCGTGAGGCAGAATCATTCTTTATTTTTTGCTTTCCTTTTAATTTTAATTTGTATAATTAGACGGCTTCTTGAAAAATTGGTAAGTAGAATCTTGATCATGCAATCAAAGAGATCAGCCAACAGCTTACACAAATGTCTCCCGTCTTAGACTGTGACTGGTTCCCATGCCTGGCTTTTCTGTGGCTCTTCTGTGGAGTCCAGGGCAGACCCCGAGGGGAAGTGCCCACCCATCACATCAACAGCAAATACAGACTTCAGCTGGATGGCCAGCATGAGTTTTGCCCAGACTGGGGGCACATACTACCACCCTCTCCCACCATATTTCTGCTTTAAAATGGCCCACACTGCACCAGCAGTACTGGCTCTGGGCTCCTAGACATCAATCACAGAGATGTGATTAGGTTTGCCATGAAAAGCAACCTTGCCCTTTAAGTTGGTCCTTACTCCCAAGTCATAAGCTTCCAGCCAAAGGAATCTGTCATCTATTGATATCTATCATTAGTCAAAATGTTCAACAAAAATACAAAAGTAGACATAAGGAAGGGCAACAAAGAGGCAATGCTGTGGGGGTTCTTCCATCTTTGCTGGAATCAGAACTGGAATCATGGTAGTAGGAAAGCCAGGGGTTCCATCCTGGAGACTGGAAAGGTAGAAAAAAAAAGAGAGGGTGTGCCTGAGCTTCTAAGACATGCTCTCTCAAGTCCTGGGCTTAGTCTTGGACTTCCTATGTCAAAGTCCTAATAGAATACCTGACCTAAAACAGGGAACAAATAGCAGGTAAAGTTCAAAGCCAAGAGGAAAGTGGGGTCTTTTCATGGAGGACAAGTGGAGACGGCAAGAAGCCCAACCTCACAAGAGAAAACCAGAGGAATGCCAGGCTTCATCCCAACCCAGAGATGAAAGCGCCCTGAAAATTGTAATGGATCTGAAATGTGATCTGCAGTAGTGGCTCCACACGGAGGCGCTGTTTTCCACAGCTTCGGTTGCTCTGAGTATATTCAGGTCTGAGCAGCATTACGTTTAAAGCCCTCCATTTCAAATTATATGTGGTTCAGAGCACCACAATAAAATCCCATGGAACCCTGGCCGCACCCCAGCTGGGGCTGAAGACACCCTGCTGTCTCGTGTATCCAGGCTGTACATGCCACCTGATGGTGAGGAACTCAGTAACTTTGTTTATTCAGTGTTGAAATCCACGTGGTTACAATAACTATTTTGCTTAATGCTCAAAGAACAAGAATCACAACATTGGCGATTTGGTTATGCTAAGTAAAGCCAAAAGCTCCTCCTGTGCGTGGGAAGGTAAACGTGGGTGCTCAACACAGGTGCGTGCACATACAGGAGGAAACGCACATTTTATACAATAAGATCTGGTATTCTCTACTCCTCAGGCACCTTCTGCTGGTCGTGAGACACATCAGCCTGGAAGAAGGAAGTAATAATGTAAGTCTTAGATTTTGACAGGAAGGCTGATCAGAAAGTTATCGTCGGGTGTGGGGTGCCATTTCATGGGAGTGTCAAAGAGATTTGAGAAAAGAAAAAAAATGAAGAGCAACCCATTTCAAAATTACCCACCTTGACATTAAATATCCAGGATTAAAGGCAAAAGAAACCACGCGTCCAAGTTTGGGTAGATAAGCTTTTTTTTTTTAACCACTGCTACCAACAGTCACCTCTCGGCCAAATCAAACCAGCATGAAGATATATCACAAAAAGCCCAGTCCTCACCAATTGTTTTGCACAAAAAGGGCTCTCTGCTTCTCCAATTCTAGTTTAGACTCTGCAAAGACTAGGTTGAGGGGAACTGAGAGCAGGTGTGCATCTTCAACAGTGTATCTCAAAATAAAATGCTTTTAGAACTCATCCAATGCCGAGGTAGCTCCCTTCTTTTAAGGGGTGCTACTTATCATCAAGTTTTGCAACAGTTTAGAAGGATTCATTATCATTGTATTTAAGTGGACACACCTCATTGTTAATCACAAACTAGGTTCAGATTTAAAACGGAGGTGGTGGTGGTGGTGGTGGTGGGGGAGACCTAATGCAAACAAAAAGGGTCCCTAATACCCAGGGGTGTGTAGTCACTCCTTTACAAGGATTTGTAAGGATTTCTTGTATACATAACCCAGGTGAGGCACAGGGAGGACCTTGGACCTGTCTAGGAAAAGCAAAGAAACCTGCCCAACTCCCCGTCTGGGCCCAGGAAGAAAAAAAAAAAAAAAAACAAAAAAAAAAACATGCCGCTGGTACTTACAAGGAAGCCACTCTATGGGCTTCAAGAGCTGCACAAAACCAAGGGGTTCTTATCCTGAGAAGAGAGCTATGAGGAGGGGACTTTCAGGGTCAGGGAACTATGGGCAGAACTTAGGCATGCCCGTGGGGGAGGTCACAGCCAGGCCAGGCACTGGGGCCACTAGACAAAATGAAATTTGCAAAGAAATTATATATTCATTTCTAAAATGATTCCTATAGACAGAACGTTTTTGTGTTCCCTGAATCCTTCCATGTTGGAAGGAAGCAGTCCCTTGACAGGTTCCATTCACTTGAGCCTTCTGAGCTCCCATAACCTGGAATGACTGATGGCTGTCAGAGAGGACTGTCACTCCTTGCGCACATAATAGATTCTGTAAATGTTCCCGATTCCTTTCTTTTTCCAGTGTGGGATAGGGAGTGGGAAGAAAAGACCTCCCTTTCCCAGAGTTCCCCATTCAGGTCCTAGAGGTATCCTAAAAGAACCCTATCCTGAGATATGCACAAAGTTTCACTCATAGACAAGTCAATCCATCATCCAATAACAACAGGAAGCTTCTTCATCTCCAGGGAATGCTCTGCAGCCCGAGGCTGGGCATTCTGGTCCGTCCTGGGTCACATAAACTCAGCTGGTTAGAGCCCCAACCTCTGTCCCCAAAAGCACAAGTACCTGAAATGCACACCCAGGTAGCTCAGTGCTCCAGCCATGGCCTCTTTCCAATCTGCATAGCTCCAGAATATCAAAGAGTGGGAGTTTATAAAGGTAGCATAGACTTTACCTGTCCCCAGCCCAGCCTCTGCAATTCCACACTAGAAAAATAAAATCGCATACTGTGTGGTCACATTGACTCAACTAAATTAAACCAGATTGTGAAAATGAAATACGCAATAATTTAGGCCAGATTGTGCCACTGTCAGGGTTTCACAGAACCTAGAGGGTATATGTTGGTGATAGAGGGCTGGCCTCTATTAACTCATATATAACCCTGGATTTGAACTGCAACATAAGAGGAAAAAAAGTCACACGGTTTGTAAATCCAAAGAAATGGACTCACTGTGCCATGGAAATCTATCAGGTCAAAGGTGAACCAGTCAAGGTAGCGGGCGGACGGGGGTTAACTTTAAAACCAGGATTCTCCTGGAACAAGCAAGTGGTGCGGTCCTACATTGAGCTGGGACCCTTAGCCCATACAAACACATTCCTAGTGTCAAAGGTGAGCCTCAAGACATCTAAGTATTTTTCCGCTTGCTAAAAGTGATAAACAAGGCATGAGAACTTGAGCAGATAGAGCCTTTCATGTTCCTAATTGGTTGTTTTATTTGGGTCATGTTGGGAACCCAGCGTGGCTCTTCACGTTCTACAGAGTCTCTCTAGAATTTTCACACATTTTAAAAAGCCCTTGTCCTTCAAATATGCCTTGAAAATAAATATTTTAGTTAATAATAGAGGCAGAACAGAGCGGGAAAAAAGCAAACAATCAAATGTCCGTTCAAATTAAGAGGCACAGAGCAATGGGCTGTGCTCGGGCTGCTTAAGCCGGAGTTCCTCACCCCCGCCTGGCATGGGATGGGTGCTCAGTGCCTAAGGAGCCTGTCTGGAGAGGGGATCTGTAATCTCACCTTCTATGGGACAGAATAGTTTGTCCCCGCTGCAAGAGAAATTTCAGAATATTTTCATTTGACCAGGTAGAGAATGCCACCAATAAGAGAAAGCATACACGATATTGGAAGTTCTCACAGAATGTCTGCAGAGGGGTCACCATACAGTTGTTGGGTAGGAGTGATGACCCAGTACCCCAATGATCACTGTGGACAGAGTCCACAGCCTGTGACAAAAATAAACATATGGCACATTTCCCAGGGTTCATCGATGGGTCAAAGCACAGGTAGGACAACCACCAGCAGCTTGGACCTAGGAGTCAGGCCACAGTGAGATGCCCCAGGCCATGCATCTTGGAGAACATCATGGAGATTACAGGGTAGACATAAGAGGCACACTAGATAATATATCGTTATATTTTAATAGTGAACACGGACTGAAGAGATGGCTCAGTGGTTAAGAGCACTGACTACTCTTCTAGAGGTCCTAAAATCAATTCCCAGAAACCACATGGTGGCTCACAACCATATATAATGGGATTGGATACTCTCTCTGGTGTGTCTGAGGACAGAGACAGTGTACTCATATAAATAAAATCTTAAAAAAAAAATAGTGAACACAAGTCATTATGGTAAAATAAATAAATACTTGGGCTTAGTGTTAAATTTGAACTATTCACCTATGGGAAAATTACTAGTTCTAATACAACTTTGATTCAGTTAAAGTGAACATGTATGAAGGCATAATTTGTATCTAGTAAAGGCAATTTTAGAGGTTAGTTACAAATTACAAAGATAAAGTTTTTAAAGAATCTTAAAATCTTGACTAGTTTTTGCTTTAAACACATCTGCCTCTTGATTTTGGGTTTTTACCAAACCGCAGACGCCCCTGACTGTGCACTGTCAGTCCAATTTGGAAGCACCCTGTCCCTTAAGAGACCTCAGTGGGTTACCTCTTGACATGGTGAGGTCCAAAACACATGTCCCAGTTCTTGCATCTTACAGTCTATACCTGCTTACTATCACAAAAGCAATGGAAAACCAGGAAAGCCACACCCCACTCCAGACCTGTGGCCAACCTGACTTACTGGGAGCAAGATCAGCAGAGGGGAAGCAGGATCCCCCGCAATGAGGCTCTTGATCCAGCAGAGGGCACCGCTCACCCTGCCTGGACATTCCCAGACTGCAAAAGCCTGGATATCTCTGCCTGAGTCTAGAGGTGGACTCTATAAGAACCCAGAGAAAATACCTCAGATACCCTTGATGGAAAGGCCTGAGCTCTCCATGTCGTAGGAAACAAGAGAGGCAGAAGGCACCTGGCCTCCCTTCAAGCCAGGATGCTGAATGGTAGGATATGACTTGCAAAGAAGAGAGTACTATGCCAAACCCTCCCCATCGTCTCACACCTCCACTGAGAGCCAAGGTCCCTCTTTCATAGGGGAGGCTAAGAAGAGGTGGGTGGAGAGGCAGTGAGCTTCCTGACCCATAGGGTGGGGTTTTAACCCGCAGAGGGGTATGCACTGCCCTAAGGGGTGATTTTCCATTGTGCTTGCAATTCTCATTCAAAGATGTGTGAACCCTGGTGATGGATGACGGGAACAACTTGGCAGTGACAGGATTTAAGGCAGAATAAATAGGAGGGTATACAGTTCTGCTAAAGCCTGATAGAGTTTCCATCAGACTGAAACTTGGGTATGGTGGACGGTGCACACAATTGAGCAATTGTTCCTTGACCCTAAGGTCCCTTTGTTGTAAGGCTTCAGAGTGGATGCCCTTCCCCCCACAGCAGACACTAAGCAGGGGGAGGGAAAGTAAAAAGGATTTCCCATTTAGATATAATTATATTCTGTTCATTTACTTTGGAGAGGAGCATATACAACCAGACATGTGGGAGGCAAAGAACAGCTTTCAGGAGTTGGGTTCTCTCCTTCCCATCATCTGGGTCCTGGGTTTAAACTCCAGATGTCAAGCTTGGTGGCATGTACCTTCGGTTTAGTACTAAACTACCTCCCTGGCCTGGATCTCTGGTTTTACACAGGGAGAGGCTGAGGCCAGCAGAGCCTCCATCTGCCTAATCCACCAGCTCTTCCGGCAGAGGAATGGAATGATGCAGGAGTTTGCTCTAACCGAGTGATGCTGCATGAGGAAGGGACACCAGGTACCACCTAACCCCCAGACACTCCATAGGACAACATTCTCTGACCATCACTTCACACGAAGCTTTACTGTTACTGTAGCTACAGGATGCCACTTCGAGCACACAGCTGGGTCTTGATTAGGATATGGCACACTTAGTTTTTAGTAAGAAATGCTCCGAAGTGTGGGAGATGCCAAATTCCCAACTCCATCTCCAAACAACCTCCAAAGGAAAACTGCCTTCGCCTTTGCCATGACTCTTACATCACACAGTACCTGGCAGCCAAAGAGAGGTTAACAAGGACCATCTAGGAGGGGATTTGAACTTGCAACTGTCCTGCCTCGGCCTCCTGCTGGAAAGACAGCTAGCTATGTCTTCAGAAAGGCCATCGGTGAACCTACTGAAGGATTTTCTCTGCTCTTCCCTTATTCTATAGGCACAGTAAGAGAATGCCCTAATCCTTGCTGCTCACCCTATCTGCCTTGTGGCTACGTCACCCCAATGAAAGACGACTGCTTCTCCAGTCGCTGTCCCAAGTTTCAAGAGCAGGGCCCATAACCATGTGTGCCTCCCTGAGCACAATCTCAAGGCCTAAGAAAAATCAAGCCTGGGCCATAGAGGACGAAGGAGCAAAGAAACAGCAGTATTCGACTGGGCTACAGGGCCAATATCCCAGGTGTGTGAGAGGGCGGGAAGAGAGGGCTTCCTCTCTCACCTCTAACACCTGGCTCTGGGGTTGGCCTAGGGACCCGGATGTGGTAGGAAAATCTCAAGTTTTGGCAGGAGGAACAATCAAATGGGAAGCAGACACACAGCCTTGCTTCTGGGAAACGGGGCACTGGCCAGAGGCTGAGCTCGTGCCAGGAGAGGATCTGCTTCCTCTTGGGGGGGCCTTGCTGGGCTCCAGGGACAAGGATGTACTCATCTATCCAGCTCCTTACCGCGGCCAGACCCAGAAGGGCAAAGATAGCAGGGAGAAATAAAATCTGCATCTTAGCTTAAGGACCAAATCCTTCCTCTGCCTGAGGCAGAACCCAATTTTCCTATAAGTTGCAAAACAAAACAAAATCCAAAACAAACAAACAAACAAACAAACACAGAACCCAAGCTCTTGGGCTGGGGAGATGCCTCCTGCGTTATAGAGAACCAGGGTTCAGCTCCCAGGACTCATAAGGTGGCCCACAGTCTGTGACTCCCAATTCCAGAGGATCTAAAGCCCTCTCCAGCATCCACAGGTACCAGGCATGTATGTGCAGACATATATCATACATACATGCCTGTGTGCACACAAGCACATAAGTGATGATAATTTTTTTTAAAAGAGAGATTTAGACCTTGTTGCTGGAACACTATTTAGGAGTTGGGGGTTGGGGGGGGAGGGTGGCTAGAGAGAGGATAGCTCAGCAGTTAAGATAAGTTAAGGTCCTGAGTTCAAATCCCAGCAACCACATGGTAGCTTACAACCATCCGTAACAAGATCTGACGCCCTCTTCTGGAGTGTCTGAAGACAGCTACAGGTACTTACATATAACAAATAAATAAATAAATAAATCTTAAAAAAAAAAAAAGTTCTGTAAGATGGTGAGTTTGCACAGGAAAGCCCTGCCTTTTGAATTATTTACAAACAAAACTTTATTATGAAGAATACTGAGGCTCTTGGCCCCTTGGGGACTCCCACAGCCTGGCATCTGCATCCTTTTGCAATATCTGCTTGTAACAAGCAGGAGGACACCAACAGTGACTTCTAGCACGGCCTTGCTCTTGCTGTCACTCTGGGGAGGGTCGACAGCAGCCATTGGTTAAGATGTCCTATGGAGAGGCCTGAACAATCAAGCACCAGTGGGGACCAGGGTGCCACAGGCACCCAGGAAATGAAGGTGAGCAGACCTTGTGGTTAAAATCTCTACATTCTGAAGTAATCTGTCACACAGCAATAGCTAAATAAGTAAGAGAGCTCTTTATGCAACCCATCCAACTTACTATGCTCACTGATAAGAGTGCAGTTCAACAGGAGACAAAGCCAGGGATCCATCTGCAATGCAGGACACCAAGCTCCATGCACCTACAGGCTGGAGAACGCTAACAAACTTATGCAAGGTTGTAAATCCCGGCAGCCTGTGCTAATGTTAGGTCTGTGATATATCCACTCTGTGAGCTCCTGGGTAAACTCTATTCTGCTCACATCAGCAATGCCCAGCAGCCCCAAGAGTGGAATGTCTGTTGCTATTTTCACTTACCCCAGACACTTTAAATAAAATTCCAGGGCTGCACTTTACGTGTATATGGTTAACTAAGGCACCCTAGGGTCTCCACACTTACTCACGTGCACCCATAAATCTGGGGGACATTAGAAACATCTATCAGAGCCTGGGCCCTACATTAAGAATGCATCTCCCAGGCCACCCTCTGCATGATAATATGCTGGGTAAACAGGCCCTCTGGCTGAACAACACCTGTTAGCAAATATGAGCTCCCAGAGTCAAAAGATACAGGTAGCAGTCCATAATTCTGCAGTCCCAGATACAGCTGGTTTTTGTGATGAGAAACCAGTGTGAACTTAAGAGATGCTGAAAGCCCCACCTGAAACCCAGGAAGAACCACATGCACAAGAGATATGTGTGCCCAGAGTAATGATTAGTAATACAACCAAGGACCTCAAGGCCTCTGTGCTCTTCACAACTTCTTGGAAACACAGCATCCCTAAAGCCTACTCCCTCTTAAAAGTCACCAAACCCAACAGCTGGCTACCTTCTAATAACCAGACTTCATAAGACCAGCTCACCCATGGTCTGTGCTTTCTTCTAACCTTACCTCTCCCAGGAACAGCTCTGCTGCAAAAGCCTGGATCCAGCCCAGGGGACCAGGCTGAAAACACAACACCCTGGGGCTTAGGACCACTCAGGCCATGGTCCCTAGAACCCACCGGACTGGTTTGAAAAGGCAGTGACAGGAAGGCAAAGAAAGGCCAGGCGGGCACAGACCTGATGTGAAAAGGAACTCTCTCTCTCTCTCTCTCTCTCTCTCTCTCTCTCTCTCTTAGCTGTGAAGGACACGATTGTGGGAGAGGGGGACAACTCCCAGCAGTTGTTGGAATGCTTTATTTTACACAGACAAGCATTCTTTTTAAAACTCAGTATGCAGAGATGCTTCAAAGTGGGTCCAGGTGCTCAGCCACACGTGTGCAATAGCAGCCCATCAGACTCCGTGCTGATAAACCTGACACCTAAGACCACCCGACACAACAACCATCTGGGTCTTTGTATCAGTTCTCTAGCTGAGCCTCCCAAATTTCAGATGTCTGCAAAGCATAGGCATCCAAACCCTACCCCAGAATTCTAAGTTGGTCATTCTCAGATCCTGCAGGAACCAAGGGATGGATCCACTAGGGTCCCAGATCCCAAGCCACATCCTCACACATAGAGTTCTGGGAGGTTTTCTCCTGGCCCATATTATAATCTGTGTTTGTCATTCTGCACTCTACCCCACTGTGGAAAACACTAGTACCCCTCTATTCAGCGGTGGGGCATGTAATGCTATGGGACACGGGTCAGATCCCAAGCTCCACAAATACACTGCAGGGCAGAAGCCAGGCTGCTAACTCAGAAGGCAGGGCAGTAAGAGGGAACTCGGGAAGGGTTAAATGGGTTTTAAGAACAAAATGGATGAAAATGGCTTCAATACAATTTGATGAGGTCAGCGAGTATGGAGGCCTAATGACAGTTGTAAGAAAAAACATCTGGCGGTGTCAAAAGGTCGGCAGGAAGTGAGTGGGGCTTATATGGCTCTGATTGGCTGGACTGATACTCCTGGAAAGAGACACACATGGCTTAACTTAGCCCTAGAGGGCCAACAAAACCCCTTTCAATTGTCCTCTGACCAGCTCCGCCTCTGGGGTCCCCCGTCTGGGATCCTGCCAGGCAAACTGTCTTTGTTCACCCACAGAGGGTCACTGGGTCTGCAGCCCTCTGAAGCAGTAGTCTTTGGGGTGTGGCAAACGGCAGGTGTTCCCTCCCTTCTGGGTCCCAGCATCTCTAGCTTCATTTTGTCCTGGAACATGCTTGGGTCACTCCACTAGCACATGCTTCCATAAATCCATCCTCATGAAAACCAAAACAAGAGCTTCCTTTGGAATAACAGGAAGTGCTGGTACACAGCATGGCTTAAAATAGGACTCATTTCATCTGCTGACAAAGCCGCCAGCTCACCTCTCAGGGCTCCTGCAAGAACCCAGGCTGTGCCCCCAGGGCTCAGGGGGCCTGGTCTTTGTTATGATCAACCCTGGCCCATCTCCTTTCCTGTTCATAAGCCCCAAAACGGCCTCATGGGAAACCCGAGCAGCCCTGCCGCAAGGATCAGGTCTGGTGCTTTCCATAAGCTTCAAGGCTTTGCTCCACCTTCCCGGAACATTCGGCAAGATCCACGGGCCTTCGGAATCCACAGGCCCGGAACAGCCTTTGGACTGTTCTCTCTGGATTCTTAGTTTTTATGTGAGGGATTGAGACCCTGCTCCTCCCCACCCTCCCTCAAAAATTAAAATATATAAATGCAGAAGGCCTCTGAGAGAGAGGATTAGGCAGTTGGGCTGCTTGCAGGAGCATGCACAGAGTGCCACAAAGGAGCGTCTGTCTTGCAAGGATCCAGACAAGTTCTGTGAGGTGTTCCGGCTGCCTGTGGAAAGGTCTCAATCCCTTGCTAATAAGCATGACCTCGAACCCCTGCTCTTCCTGAGCACCGGGATTACAGGCATATGCTCCATTTATGCAGCACTGAGATCAAATTCAGGGCTTAGTAGCTGCTAGGCAAGCAAGTAGTCTACCGACTGAGCTACAGTGACAGACAGCCCTGTTACCTTTTGAAAAGCTAAAAGACTTCACAGACAGTGAATCCTGTCAGCAATGTGAAGCCAGTACACACATATACAGAGTATCAACTGCATCGCCAAAGTCACTGCTCAAAGTTCAGGTGGATTCTATGTTTCTTTACCATTAAAAAAGGAAAGATTTGGGCTAGAGAGATGATGGCTCAGTGGTTAAGAGCACTGGCTGTTCTTGCAAAGACCTATTGTGTTGTTCCCAGGACTTGCATGGTAGTTCAGTACCACCTGTAATTCTAGTTCCAAGAGTTTCTGGCCTCTGAGGGCACTGTATGACACCAACAGACAGACAGACAGACAGACAGACAGACACACACACACACACACACACACACACACAGAGACAAAACACTCATATACATAAAACAAAAATAAAATGTAAAAAGAAAAGAGATTCTGTAGACAGAGGTTCACAGTGTCACCTATCTGAGGGTAAGACGTGTACTTTTATTCCAGGAATTGAGTCATTAAAAAATATTATAAAATAATGAGGTGGTGGGTGGATAGACAGACAAACAGTGTGTGTAACACTGAGCCAGATGTTGGCAGACACTGGTGGTTTCTTCTGCTGGCTTATTCAGGAAGACAACTATAGAAAGTTACATACAAGATAACATAATTTCATATCAGGCAAGTGGAAAATTGTCTCCAGAAATGTAAAGCAAGAGAACAGTCTGTAGGAGTCTAAGCCACAGCATTCAGAGAAAATTTTGCTTGGATCCAAGAAGTGCCAGCACCTATTCAGATTCACAACTATTCTGATTCACAGGGATCCTGCTGGGCCCATCAGAATGAGCCGGAACCAGATGCCATCACACCTTTCCCTACTCAACAGTGCAAAATCAGGGCTTTACCTTCAACCTTGACCTCCGGAGCAACCATCTATGGGAGTTGAAGATACAGGGTAGTGGCTGGCAGGGTGTTGCCAGCCTTTGTCTCTGTTTCTTGTGTATGTGTGTGTGGGTGTGGTGTGCATTTGGAAGACTGTGTAGGGTTTGACTTTACTGATCTGTTGAGTGAGACACTGACACAGAAAACAGGCTCATCTTTGGGTCTTTGGGACTTCACAGTTCACTAATGAGTTCCGCAAATAGCAACACAAGGCCTGCTGCCCTGCCCTGGGACCATCTCTCCCAGGGAGGGTTTCCGAGATGCCAGGCCTCCGTCTTTGGAACTTGTGGGGTGGGTGGCTATGAACATACCACTCAGTGGTTCTCTGACTTAACGTATGTGGCTGTGCATTGGATCCACACAAACGCTCCGCATGGCATTTATTTTAAGGCCCCGCCAGCTGTTTCTACCCTCCCCAGAAACACTGGAAGGAAAGGGAATCCACACAGGAAAACAAAGGCTGCGAGCCTCTTGAGCTGCTCCACTTCACCACCATGGTGCACACACTCTCTGCTCCTTTGCTTCAGGGACACATCTCACAAACAAGTCACCGGGGATTGAACCTCAGAAAAGCCAGAGCCAAAAGGGGCTTTTAAATGACGACACCATTCTCTCCGGCAGCCATGATGCTCCACTGGCATCGCGGGGCTTGGTGCTGAGCATGTGGCAAAGGGGATGCTATTGAACCCAGCGCCCATGCTTAGCATGCTTAGATGAGGCTCAGAAGCTCCAGGACTCCATCTGGCCGCTGTCTGCAGTGACATGCAGGATACGCCTATGGGAGCAATGCTCAAGTACCAAGCGGGCCGACCATGACTGGGAGACAGGAAGCTGTAAGGAGGGTCTTAGAGGAGTACATTAGTTTCACAGTGTCCTATGAACCAAACTAACCCACTTTCCCACAGGAGACATAAAGCTTGGCCCAGGACTAACCTACCGGAGGAAAGGAAAAGGGAAGAGGGCACATAGTGTGACATCGGTGTATGATTTATGCTCTTCTGGAATCTTCTAGCTGGCCCAGGAGGTATGCCTGAGGGCACCTCACAGCCAGCCCTATTAGACCCTGGCCTTGCAATGCTGGCCTCTTACTGGATTCCTGCAGAGGCAAACAGCCCTGGTATGTATCATTTTATTTGTACTCAAAACATCCTTCCTGGAGCCAATCCAACACGCTGAGCACACTGTTCTCGGCTAAGGCCTTACCAGTATCTGGGAATGTGTTAGGGCTCAGCAGCTCACTATAGCAAACATCTTATCCTCTGCTGTTTAAAACAAAACCAAAAAAACTTGCTGGTGGCCCATGAATGGAAGTGCCCCCTCTGGTGGAGCAGCTGGCAACAGGCTCAGGGGCATCCTCCGAGGCAGTGAGTGGTTCTCACCCCTAGCTCATTCAATAGCCACACTGCCCCTCCCCTAACAGCCTGTGGGCAACAGGTGTGGTGATAAGAACATTCCAAAGCCCATAACCCCCAGTGCAGCTCAAGTGTACTAAGAAATGGGTATTGTTACCCTATTCAAAATTGCAGACCGTGGTCAGATATATTGTCTAGGGGTGGAGGTGAGGGCGAGGACCCTGAACCTTGGAGGTCCGGCTGTGTCTAGGGTTAACAGGACCCGTACTCTCACCGAAATTTAAATTCGAAGAAGGGCCTCACACAATTGCAGAGTAAACCTGCAGCAGGGCTCAGAGGGAATCCGGGACACAGGAGCCAGCTGAGGCCGGGATTCCCCATCCTGAGAGTTCTAGACAGCATAAAAGAGGGGTGACCTGAACTGGGAGGTATACAGGTACCCTCAGAACTCACACTGAATTTAATCAAAGAAGGCTATCTTTATCTTTTAATAATAACACAGAATGCAACATAACCCTGGTAGGAGACTATGGGTGAGATTTGCTTTTAAAAAAAAAAAATAGCAGGGCAGGAGTTTGTGACACAGACCAGGCCTTTAGCTTCCATAAACAATGCTTTCACAAAGAAAAAAAAAAAAACCTGCCCATCTATGGGCTGAGGAGAGGGATCTGCTGGCGAAGTGCTGGCCTTGTAAGCAGAATTCCCAGAAGAGCCAGGTGTGGTGGCATGCCCTTGCAATCTCCGGAAAACCTGTGGATTCCTGGGTTAACCAGCCAACCTGCCTAGCCTGCTTGGCCAGTCCCAGGCCAATGAGAGAGACCTTATCTCAAAGGGGGGGAAGGGTGTGTCTGAGGGCGGAGCTTCAGAACAAAACCTGAAAGGGTGTCTAAGGAACATGAATGAACAAACCAAAGAGAAAACATACACACAGACACACATTCACACACACACACACCCCTCTCAAATAAAACCTGTGAAATGGGGAAAGTGCCATCATTTCTGTGAAACTGTTAGGAAGACCCTGGGAACAGACACAACTCTTCCTTCATACAGTAGAGTTTCTACGAAGCCCACTAGGGCATGTAGCTGTGGTGTGCTATGAGCATGTGGAGCCTGGGGAAAGGGCTCACTGAGCACCCACTTTCCTGTTGGGCCTCTGGGAGGCGGGCTGAGCTCAGGTCACTTTTTTGGACCAGACCCCTGCAGAGTCACTCCCAGCCGGGACACTCAGACCCTTGAGCAGTGCCCTGGGGAGCAGTGCTCAGCCTCTAACAGCTACCCTGACAGAGCTTAGCTGCCACAGCCCCACTACACTGCACAGCTTCCACTAGCCCCAGCGAGAACGAGCCACAAGCTACCTTAGCCACACAATCACCCTCCACAGAAAGCTTGCCGGAAGGCTACAGTTATTCTGGGCATGTCTTGAAGACATCTGGATTCGGTTTACCTTCAAGCTACATCTGTGAACACTCCACAAGGCCCATCCTATCCCAAAGAGGAGCGAGTAGGTTCACTGCCTCTGCCCTTACCAGGGGAAGAGACCAACAGAGCATGCTAGGCCGCCTATGCTTAACACAGCAGTCCATATGGTATTCCTTACACCAAAAATCCCTTACACACAATTTCCTGGTTCTTCTCAATAAGCACAAAGACAAATTTCTCATCCTTTGGCCTCTGTTGAGTAGAAAAAAATTAATTGCCACATAAAATTGCTGATTCCTACCAAGTGAAGCTATATGATTTATCAACTCACGGAGAGCGCAAACCCGATAGGGGTTTAGCTACATCACCTGAAATACTGTGGTGTTTTCTGTGGATGACGGTTTTAAGAGGAATGTAAAGTTTTGTGAATTCATTCAGATAGGACAAACTTCCAACATAAACAAAGACATTAGACTCCTCTCAGAGCTTTCTCTGACAAAGAAACCCAAGGATGTGTGTGGGGGGGAGGGGGGGACACTCATTTACAACCATCACTGGCCACTTCCCAGGCTGCAGCATGGCCCTGCATGGGGATGCTAAGGTGACCCAGTTCTCCACCCCTAACTGTATAGATCATGGTTTCCTTTGTATAGAAATCCAGTTTCTTAATATGCATAGAAAGTAAACCTCTGCCAATAGATTGTCTTAATTTTCTGCAAGGGGCATGAACTAGTCAACTTCTCACAAGACATTTAAGCAGGGAGTACCTCAGGATAGAGGACCAAATGACAGGTTATACAAGAGGGGGTGGGGCAGGTGGCATCTCGCTCTCCAAGGACAGAGTGCCATCTTT
The DNA here is from genome assembly GCF_947179515.1 of Apodemus sylvaticus. Taxonomy (NCBI): domain Eukaryota; kingdom Metazoa; phylum Chordata; class Mammalia; order Rodentia; family Muridae; genus Apodemus; species Apodemus sylvaticus. The sequence goes on along the minus strand of NC_067472.1, from coordinate 72,543,035 downwards.
ACTAGACTAGATATACCTCATTTCGTGGACTATTTCTGTCTACTTGTCTCTGCCCCATGGTTAAGGTGCCAGTGGGCCATTCTGCAGGGAACTTCTCACATGAACAAGGCCAAACATGAGGACCGGAATTCCATTCTCTCTTTCCAGTTATGGTGAAAGACTAGGAGTTAGACTCCTGGCAGGCAACAGACAGGGAGAGGGTCCACCATGTCTAAGGTAATAAAGGTGACGAATCTCCAAGAAGGCCAGCTTCTTCCTCAATTTCCTGGCTTCAGACCAAAGCCTGGCAATTTGTGTCTCCCACCCGCCGATGGTGAAGCAGCTGGTTCAACAAGTCCAAGGCTGGTCCGGTGGGTGTCATGCACAGCTGTGGACCAATCAACCACTGGGCAGCCCTAATGTGGGGAGGAAAACTGCTAGGCTTTAACCCCCAACCCTCAAGAAGAGACTGGGGGTCCCCCCTTGGCTTCACAGAGGGTCCTTCGCTCTGCTGTGTGTCAGTTGCATGAGTGGCTCCTCGTCCCCCAGCAAATGTCTTTCTTCACCCATTGATTCTGTCCAGTGTTTGAGATTGCTTTGCAATCTGCAGCATTTTGGATTCTTCCTGCCTTTTCAGTCTCTAACTGGCAGAGAAAACGAACCTGAATCAGACCATACCATTTGCAACAGAATGGCCCCGAATTTCCCAACAGAGGCAATGCAAGCCTCTGTCCTCAAGAAAGTAAACGGCTCCAGCTGAAGGTAGTAGGCCAGCCGTGAAGTCCAACAGTGAAGACGCACAAGAGGATGGCATGACGGGGGCCATGCTTGCTATACACCCTGTCCATGAGCTCTGACCTGTGTTAGGACTGTGTTCTTTAAAAAAAAAAAATCAAACAAAAACCCAAAAACCAAAACAAAACAAAACTTATTAATTTAAAAAGTAGAAGTAGGCATCCTTGCATGACACCGTCTACAGGTGGAATAGGAAGGAAATCAAGGGAGTTTCTCTCCGTCCTTCATATGGGTTCTGGGGACTGAACTCAAGATCTTCAGACTTGGTGGCAAGCACCTTTACCTACTGAGCTACCCAATCAGCCTCTGGTTAAATAAAAATTTTACTACATTTATTTATGGGGTGAATGTGTATATACCCACATGTAAGTCACAGGATAACGTGCCAAAGTATTTTCTACCACATGCTCTTGGAACCAAACTCCCATCACCTTTACCCACAGAGCTGTCTCACTGGTGCCCCAGGATCCTGTGATCCTGTTAAGTAGAGTGGGAACAACTCAACTTGGGTTTCCCTGTGATCACAGGTACTAACCACATGTTGATTTTTCCCATCTCTAGCTACTCTGGTTTGTCCCTTTGTCAACCTTGGCTTCCACAGAAGGTGGGAGGCAGGGGTTCTGCCTAGGGTCACAGAAAGCAGGATGAAGAATGAGCCCTTTCTGGTTTAGTTGCTTACCTCAAAGACAGTTTTGTTCTTTTCTTCTTTCTTGGTGAAGTTTTACAAGTTTTAACATTCCAGTTTCCCAAGGTTCTCCACCCCACTGGTTTTACTACTTAATGAGCAGAGACTATTCTGGAATGATTATCTTAAGTGCACCTGCAGCTAACCTATGACTGCTCTGCATAGAACAAGACATGCCCAGGAGAACTGCTGTTTGGTGATGAAATGCTTGCTTCTAGGAAACAGTCTGCTCTCTCCACAGCCCCCACAGGCTCCTCTGTGGGTCAGGCAGCTGCCTCAGAGAAGCTCTCTGATAGCATCCCTGGGATCTGGCCTTGCTGGGGAGGTAAATCCCTCAACAGAACCCAAGGGAAGCTGGGAGGCCCACCCGATAAGGGCCTGTTTACACTTTGAGAACTCAGTGTGCTGCACAGCCTCATGATTTATGTGTACTCCTGAATATGTAATAGCTTTAAATCTTGCAAAGAGGGGCTAGAGAGATGGCTCAGTGGTTAAGAGCACTGACTGTTCTTCTGAAGGTCCTGAGTTCAAATCCAGGCAACCACATGGTGGCTCACAACCATTCATAATGAGATCTGATGCCCTCTTCTAGTGCGTCTGAAGACAGTTATAGCATACTTAGATATAATAATAAATAAATCTTTTAAAAAATGTTGTAAAGAATCAGGGGAAAAGTCAACATTAGAATGCACCCACCTGGCTACTTAGTCCCTTCCTCTCAAAGGAGGGGCACTTTTAGGTAAATGAGGTTTGTTCCCGTGGATTTTGCAGCGGGAAGGAAGCAGGAGCTCCAGACAAAGTGAAGAGCAGAGACTGAGTCATTTGTCTCTTATGCTACACGCAGGACCAAACTACTGGAGAAGGAAGGCATCCTCCCAGGCTCTCAATGGAAGGCTGTCAGAACTTGCCAAGTCCTTACTTCAGCTTCCATTAGCATGGTGGAAGCGAAGGCACAGTGGCCATTCCTCTACTGGGCCACATCTACACTCACAGTCCCAACTTCACAGGGTAAGACTCTAGAGAGAGGAGCCGCACACATTGGACCAACAGAAGTTCAGGCTTTTGTATTTCAAAGGGCATGAAGTGATATCATCATGCATGTGGAGCCATGGGGGATGGATAGCACAGACACAGAGAGAGACTGGCAGGATGGCTGAGCAGCGCTGGAGACATCTAGGCAGCATCTTTACAGTGAAAAGATTATGGAGGAAGACGATGGCTGCACATCTGACAGATGACACTCGGCACATCACCAGAACCATCACATTTGGGAATCCTGAGCTGTAACAAGAACCACTTCATCAAGATTTCTAACTGTGGCCGAAGAAAGACTAGCATGGCATTTCGCATCTCTTAATAAATGCCTTGAGGTGAACAGGAAAACCCAGAACAGGCTGGCTTACTCCTCCCTATTTGCTCCCATAAGTCCTCCCTGGTGACAGTGGAAGGGACTGGTCAATAGCGATGCCACTAAGCTCCCAAAGTTCAGGCTGACCACAAAGGCTTCAATGCAAAGAGAGCTCCTTTCGATGACACCACCACCTCTCTAAGAATACCACCACAGAGCAAGGGCTATGTGAAATGGACTGGCCAAGTTCTGGGTTTTATTCTCATAGGAAAACTGCCTCCTATAAAACTCACACTATTGTCCAGGCTAATCATGAGACATCAGAAAAACTACAGGACAACCACTGCCCAAAGCCCAGACTCCATTGAATAATTGCTCACAGAAGCAGCACACCACTGGAAAAGACTACTTGTTGGGAAACTTGGGTGGGGACAAATTACTCACTACACCCTCTTTAGCTATTTTATAATTCCCAAATCGTTCAAATCTTGCCATCTAGAGCTCAGGCTGCCAAGGTCTCATTAGCAAGCTTAGTTGAAGACTCTGACTTTTCCCTTTTGCTGGATCCAACATGATAAACACCAGAGGGACACCTGTTTCACCAAGCCTGACTCTAGACACTTGTGGCCACTACCCCACACCGCAGCGCCAACCCCTAAGTACTTGCTATGTGTCAGAAAAGGAGTCCAATGTGCACACCCCATGAAACCGTCTCCCCAGGCAGGGGTCTCATCTGACCACTTTAAAGAGGGCCCATCATTCCAAACGCCCATGCTGTGGTGGCAAGCAGTGTTAGATTGTGTATCCACCACCCCTTACAACTGGATGGTCCTCACCTCAGCTGGCATAAGCAATAAGCAGAAGCCACAGGAAGAGGAAGATGCAACACTGCAGGTGAATTTTGTTGCCAGGCAATAAGCCCTGGTGACCCCAACTCCAGAGGATTCTGGGAAGGGTTATGGTGGATCCAGAGTTCTGCTCCAATGACCTTCCTGGACTGTGGAGGCCGTGTCTCTTCTGACCAGATGAACTGTTTTTAGTTACCACTCTAAAAGTCTTACATCCAGGAATTTATAAAGCTACTAACTTAAAACTAAGGAAAACATCAATTTACACACATAGACCCATCCTCTTTCTCTCAAAAGAGCAACCTAGAAAGCAGATGGGCAGAGTGGGGCAAGCCTGTAATTCCAACTCCTTGGGAGGGTCTAGCAAGAGAATATAGCAATTTCAAGGCCTTGGGTCAACTGGCAGTACTAGATTAGTGGTCAATAAAAATGAAAATGTTCTTCCCACAAGACAGGCTGTGGGCTACAATGAAACAAGGAACACAGGAAGTGGCATGCACCCAGGAACCTTACCTGGGGCTGGCCCTGTGAGCTTGCAAACCCTTCCTACCACTCATCCCTCAGCATCTCAGTCTTAGGTTTTGTGGATTCCTGCATGTGACCTTATAAAATTCAGTTACACTTCTAATCTTCTGTCTCCTGGATGTACAGCTGGAAGACATGCTTACAGAAATGTACCAGAGTTCATGGGAGAGCCTGGGTCAGAGCAGCCTCCACCGCCAGCAGACGCCCTCCCAGAACACCATCCCTGGACAGCCTGAAGGCTGCTGGTCACTCACAGCCAAGTTGGTCACTTCCCCTTCCCTAGGCTTGCCGGGGAAACACCCAATCCCTTCTCAGAACAGTCTGGAGTGGCCAATAGTCCCTTCTGCTGATATTAATCACAGAAATCTTCAGGTTTGAAATTCTTAATTATCAGAGTCAGGAGAGGTCTGACCCACAAACCATCTATGACAACCAAAAGACACATGTTCAAAGTTTCCAGTTACTTCCAAGGCCGAGAGGGAGAGCACTGCTAGCCAAGAGGAGATTTTACTACTGCATAATTCATAAAGGATCGAACTGGATGGTCTACTGATTCACGCCCCCCTTACAACCACCCCCAAACAGGAAGCTGAACAGAAACCAGGGGTATAAAATTATTTCCTTTCCCTCACAGGGCCCCCAACAGAGGGATTTAACAAGACTGACAAAAAAGACCACCCTCTCCCAAATATAATATAGCCTTTAGTTATTAACAATGTGTGAACATTGATTCATTAACTGTAACAAATATGACCTTAACCAAAGAGGCTAGTAAGAAAATTTGGGTAGGAGACAAACAGGTACATACCCTTTTCTCCCAATTGTTCTTCACAAAGAATTTTAAAATAATTTTAGACTCTTTTTTTTTTTTTTAAGTCACCTGTTTTTTCCCACTGTCTCCCTGTGGTGAATTCTTCCCTCAGCTCACTTTATGTAGAAGCTATTCCCTCCACACTCAAATGTTCGGTGTCCCAGGAGGAGTTTGTAAGTCCTGTAGTCTGTAAGTCTGTAGCTGGGCTGACAGACAGTTTGGACATGGCATTAGAGGGCCAGGGGGTTGGACCATGCTGGAGAAACCAAGAAACGAACACCACACACTCTGTGTGACCTTCCTGCTGTCTGAAAAAGGGGCAGTTGGCTAGCAAAAGTCAGCTACTTGTGTGGCTGGCTCCAGTCTAAGCCAACAGGGCATCAATCCAGCATCCAAGACTCCAACCGCTGACCAAAGAGATGGGAGCAAGACTAGAAAGACAGCAGTAAAAATCTGAGGCTCAAAGGAAAATGGAGCAAGTAGCCACAAGAGACAGCCAAAGTACCCAAGAATGGACAAGCAGGCCAGGTTTCCAGAGGAAATCACAAAAGTGAGGCTGGCTAGGGGTGCTGAGGGGAACGATGGCAAATGAAGCCTCTAGCCAACAGGGAAATCCTAGAACCAGAGCCCAGCAATTCCTTCCAAGAATGAAGAGATCAGCACAGTAACTTAAACTTTCCAAATTACAGAGATACAGACCACCATACCAAAACACGTCTCCAAACTCCTTGTTATAGATGGTCACTGAAAGCTAGCAAGTCAGAATCAGAAGGAAGGCTGGAGAGGGAATCTGGCAGCTTTCGTAGGCAGGAGAACTGACTGGTCAGTGTAGTCACCATGCTGCACATGGATGTGACAGACACAGCAGGGCCAGGGCAGTAGATCAGAGGTTAGGATAGGGTTTCTCCCAAGTTGTTAAGGATACAAAATCCCATATGCCAAATCCAGCCCCAAAGCAGCCCATGCAAAAAAGGCAACAAGGAAGTACCAGGTGCTAATTTCTGGTTGCTACCAATGCTACGGCCCACTGAATACCAAGAGGTGCGCCCTACCCCCAACCACCTGCAGGCTTCTTCTGGTCAGGCACATGAACAAGCCCAAGGCAACAGAGAACAAGCCCAGGGCTCTGCACTGCTGCAAAAGTTAAACCAGAGAAAAGGTTGTTCTCTGACACTCAGGATACACCTGCCCTCCCCACCCCCAGCACACTGCATTACCGTACAGGGTCCCAAATTAGTAACAAAAACACTTGGTTACAGTTCTAGAAAGTTATTACTTAAACTGATGGATACAATAGATAGACAGACAGATATAGCAGAATGACAAACAGCTGAGATTCTACTGTCAGAGAACACATCATTAGGAAAGGGAGCACAGCCATGGTGGATCCCAAGACAGGCTCACCCAAGTCAAGTAAACCATGAGTCTCAAGATTTTTTTTCCTCTTTGCAAAATTGCAGAGGCTACTGCTGTTGGTACAGATTTGCAAGCTCATCTACTACTGGTGATGTCTGTTTTATTTTAAAAAAAAAAATGCTCGAATACACCTGATTTAATCTATGGGATGCACATTGCTTACCCATGAGAATCTTACACAAAATGGACCTATGAAGAACCAGAAACCAACTAGTATGGGACAAACACTTTTTTTTATATAATTTTAAACATATACTTAAACAAACAAGCAAACACACACACACACACACACACACACACACACACACACACACACACACACACACACACACGAAGCATGCATGAGGATAACCTGAGGCATTGAACCTAGCTTAAGATGGTCTCGTCTGCTGCTACATACACCAAGCTAGCTAGCTGCCCTATGATCTTCCTGTGGGTCTTGTACCTCTGCCTCTCATCTCATGGTAGGATCACTGAGATTATAGACACGGCACTTTATATGGGTTCTGTGGATTCTAACTCAGTCTTATGTGGCTTTATCTACTGAGCCATCTCTCCTGCTCAGCAAACACTTCTTAGGAAGCAAATCAAACAGCCTTGATTCATGTAGGGATCTATGACATAGAGGGAAGGCTTGACAGAGTTCATCGAAAGATTCTTAGAGAATATTGGCTTGTTGGGACTTGGCATACAAAATGGCCAGTGTTAAGACTTGCTGCCGGGTACCAAGGGTCATGATGACTTGAGTGGTCCAAGAACTGGATGCTTTGCAATCCTCTCTCATTGAACCTCAGTGGCAGGGGCTTCTGCTCTTAACTCTACAGTCCAGATGAGGACTCCTTAGGCCTCAGCCCCAAACTATTTGGTGGCTATGAGATGCTGACAATTTTATAAGCACCATTGGTACCAAAGGCTCTCTCTGCTTAGACACTGAATGTGTCATGTGGGACAAGTCTTTGTGGTAGAGACTGTTCTATCTATGCATTGTGCAGTGTTTGTTAGCATTCCTGATCTATACACCCTAGATGCCAGCAGCAGTCTCAGCTCTGGTCATGCTGCACCATAAACCAGATGTGGTGGTATAGACCTATAACTGCTGGAACTTGGGAGGTAGAAAAAAGTTCAAGGTTATGTTCAAGGTCTATGCACTCTGTGTGTGTGTGTGTGTGTGTGTGTGTGTGTGTGTGTGTGTGTGAGAGAGAGAGGGGGGGGGGGAGGGAGACGGAGAGGGAGAGAGAGACTTGGAATGACAAAGGATCCTCTGCATACAACCTGTTAAAGGTATCTTGCTTGCGAAGTTAGTAAGTCCATAAAGACCTGGCTGGGAGCTATCCTTTACAGTAACCACTGCTCTTTCAACACTAAAATAACTGTGGTTCAGGGAACATTGTGAAACCAAAGCACTAATTTTTTTTCTTATCCTCCAGTAATTGCTTGCTGTCCCTTTAAGAACCTTGCACACTACTTCCTGCTGCCTTAGCCGTTCTACCAGGTATTTCATAGTGCCCTGAGGCTGTTCTTCCTCAACAGTTGCTGATCCAACAAGATAGTGAGGTCTAAGTAGGGGAGAAGTCACCTCGCACTGCCTCTGAGTTAGCCAAACCAGACTGGCCTCTGTCTGGGAATGACATGTTGCATTGAAGCTGGGTCTGCCCGCCCTTTCTTTCGACACCTGGAGGTTCTCCCCCAAACCCTCCCTTGCTTTCTGACACATCTGCAGAGATATGACGGGCCTGTCTACATGTGAGCTCCAAAGACGGCGGCTGTCTGCAGAATCACAAATTCTGACTTTGACCACCACATGCCGAGCCCAGGAAACGGAAAATGAGAACCTGGACTCACCATTCTTCTCTCACTGGTCATGAGAAAAGAATCCAGAAAGTTAAACCCCCAGACTTCTACGTGGAACCAGGAAAATGGCAAGGGACCTCATGTGGACCCACTGACGAAATGAACCACTAAAGGCGCTAACAATTAACAGTAGATTTGGTTCAGAACACAAAACAGGCTCGAGAGATGGCTCAGCGGGAGAAGAGCATGTACAGTCCTTACGGGAACCAAGTTTGGTTTCCAGCATCTAAAATGGGCAATTTATAACTAACCTGTTATCCCAGCTCCAGCAGATCTAATGTAATACCTCGGCAGGCACCTGTACTCATGTGCATAGACTCACACAAGCATATTTAAAAGTAAAATAAATCTTTTAAGAGAAAACAACAACAAAAATGACTTTAAGGCAGCAAGAACACAAGAGGGGACTATTTTAACACAAGCACTCCTTGCAGCCAGAATATGCAAGTGATTCCTACATTTCTAATACAGTAAGACTGGAATTTCTTCCCAAGCACAAATATAGACACGGTTCTCTCTAGACCAATAGTTGGGGGGATGATTCTAGGAGAAATAAGGCCAAGATAAGACCTCCCTCACAAGATTCAGATTCCAGGTCAGGGAAAGGCAAGAAAAGAAAGAGGGGGGCAAGTTCTGCCCCCGCCTTTTATCTGCTTTCTTTCCTTATTTTTATTTTTCTATGAGGCCATCGTCATGCTGGGTGCTTTGACCCTAGACCTTTGACCTAGCCATCAGAACTCTAGGCCAACCAATTTCTGTTCACTGTTACCAGCCTACACCATTCTCTAACAGTATACACCAGATGATGACGACGCAGACTGAAGTCTGGTGAATACTGCTCAGGACACTGTCAATGTGGCCATAAAACATGGCCCAATCGTGTCCGGGAAAACACAACAGAAAACGTCTTCAAACACTTCAAACACTACAAATCCACAGAATCACCAAAAACCATCACAGGGGTGCTAAGAAGAGGGAAGGCTATATAGGTGACAAGAGAATTCTCTCAAGTGGACACTTGTGCCTCAATGCTGCCTCCACAAAGGACAATGAATAGAAACACTGATGGGAATACCGCCACAAAAGCAGATAAAATGACCAATGAGCATTCTATTTCCATTAAAAGAAAATCCAAGATGCCTGACCAAACAGCCCACAGCCAACCTTCCCCTCGCCGTTTCACATTCAGGAGCTCTACAAACCAGGGAACCTTGTCAATGGGGACATAACACACCAACCCTGACACCTTATATCTCTTCCCCAATCCAGGGTTTTGGCTTCCAGTTCCTTAACAAGGACCCCTTCAGTCAGCTCAGGACCCCAACACCCTCTATAGCTTGTCCTAAAAGATGGGCCAATGCTACCTTTCGGTCTTGGAAACCAGAGTTTGTCCCAGGAACCTTCTTCATCTAGTTCCTTTGTGGGTACCTCATTCTTCCCTGCTCCTCCCCTGTGCTCACCCACCCAGGATCTGAGGCAGAGCCTGTTCCCAAAGCACAGCTCTCTGAGTGATGGTGTTGTACACTGGACATAGCTGACACCAGTGCTAGTCAGGGCAGTATGGCTTTGGGATGACCATGGGAAAGGGGCTTGAGAGAGTTATGCCCATATAAGCAAGAGGCAGCTTTGTTCCCAGGGATGCCCGTGACCCTCCAGATTCTTCCCTGAAGAGTCTGAACTTGCAAACTGCTGTTTCCTCGCCAGGCCTCCTCTTGTGCTTCCTTCTCTAAATGGTCTGTTCTGCCAAGAATCATCTGTCCAGCGACTTCCTGCTAGTCTACTAATTACAGCAACAAGAAATAACCCCATGGTGATGTCATGCAAACTTTCACTTCCTGTAGTGAATGAATTGGTTGGGCCAACAACCATGCCCAGATGCATCATGCCTCCATTTTGGAAGGACACCAAGATGCCATATGCCATAAAAGCTCTTCTGTTTACAGAGGCATTCTGAAGGTTTCCTAGGTTAGACAGAAAATGAGGCGTGTGGGATAGAGTAAATGGCTCATTTGGTGAGGTGCTTGCTGTACAGACATGAGGACCTGAGTTTGAATCTTCACATCTTCAGCACTCACATAAAAGCCTGGGCAAAGACTATGTATGCTTGCATGTGTGTGTGTGTGTGTGTGTGTTTGTATGTGCCTGTATGAAACCACAGCGCTGGGCCACTGGGCTATGCTAGCTGACAGCCTAACTCCATGTTCAGTAAGAAACCCTGCCTCAAGGGAATAAAGTGGTGAGTGATAAAGGAAGACCCTGGTTTCTAGGTACACATGGTAGTACTACGGTCCCTCCATAAACCCTAATACCACACACACACACACACACACACACACACACACACACACACACACACGCCAAAGGTACGGAGATAAACATGTTCTCCATGCATGTGCGCCTACATACCCAAGTACACTTTTACCACGCAACACACATATATACTCATACACAGACTCATGCACCACCACTACCAACAGAAAGAAAAAAGACTGATCATATATACCAAGAAAAGCTATAGTCTCACAACACACGTCATGAGATGCAGGGCAGAAACCACCACCAGCTCCTGGTATGTACAAGCCGGGGAGTTCCTTCATGCATAGGAGCACGGAGGCGAGAAGTGTGGGTTGACAAGGACACAAGGGCAGGTGTCTCTTCTTCTCAGCCAGGTTCCTAGAGTAAGAGGAGGAGCTAAAGACAGGGACGGAAGGACGGAGTGCCAGGCTCCAAGCTGCCTGGACTCAAACAATGGCTTTCCTCACTGCCCCCCAACCCCCTTCGCTTGACCTGGCAGCCAACACCAGCCAGAGTTTAATCTTCTGAAGGGATCAAAGAATAAAGCTGTGCCCAACAACACATTCTGGAAAGCTCTGTGCTTGGGATTTTCAACAAAAAGGCCTTTCTCTGTAGAGGACAAACAGGAACTTGCCCAGAAGAATAGATCAGGTTAGCTGATAAAATTTACCATGAAAAGGCTGTGAGGATGATGTGGTTGGTAGTGGTGCTCCGCAAACACACCCAAACTAGCCTCTTGGAACCATCCTCAGTTTACCTCTTTAAGTAGTTAGTCCGAGGAGTGCTACCAGCCATCTTGGCCTATGAGGATTAAGAGCCCCAATTGACTTTGGAGACAGGCACAGGGAAAGGGTTGACTAGTCCACTTCTAAAATATCCTGTGAACTTGTGACAACTTCTCCAGACACAAGCAGACTTTCATCTCGGGGATGTCACCTGCTTGGGTACTGAGAATGACATTAGAGGAAGCATCTGGGAAGTGTTTCCCGTGAGGCTATATAGGTATCATCATGCCTGAGAAGAGGGGCTTTTTGTATTATTCAGGGCCCGGGTTTTGGTTCCATTTCTCTTTTTAGAATTTTTATTTATCTTTATATTTATGAGAATCTTGCTGGAATGTTTGTCTGTGCCCATGTACATGCCTGAGGCAGAGAAGGCAGTAAGATGGCATTGGATGGCTTGAACTGCAGCTACTGAGTCAATATGTAGATGCTGGGCACCAAACCCAGGCCCTTTGTATTAGCGCTCTCAGCCATTAAAACTGATAGTACCAATTATCACCCACTCCTCTGACCAGTTAGTCTATGGGCCAATGCCATCCCAGTTCTAAGAGCTATTGGCCACCCCAAGATTCTCCTAACTTCTACAGCTTTCTAAACCCAAAATACATCTCTAGTCTCTGTAAATTTGGCCATAACTGACTTCAGGACTATGCCGCCTTGAGATGTTATAAGGTCGTAGGCAGGCCAGGCTATGAGAAAGGTAAAGGCAAGCAGAGTCCACACTGGATGCTACAGAGATGGCTGCACTCATGATAATCTTTAGATACCTACAGGTATTCTGACTCCCTCCTTCATTTTAATCTGAGCTCATCAAAGGCAAAGCTCCTTTCCACCTGTTTTCCAATCAATTTTCCCTGGAAGTTCAGGAGCCAGTAGAATGTCACCTTGCTCTGTGGACAGGTTCCTGGTTCTTTTGCCCACCTGGCCCACAATAAACAGGAAGCACCATCTTGCATACCTTTTAATTCAGAGGCTGGTAGGGCATGCACACCTCTAGCAGGACAGAGGGACATATTTGAAACCCTGTCAAGTGGTCTGTAATCTACTTGGGTAACCTTCCAGGCTTTAAGAGGTAGGTAGCCCCCTCAGTACTTGGGACCCAATGCCAGCAGGTGATAATTATATTTACTCAGATTGAGACTTATACAAATGGTGGCTAGCTTTCCCTGAGATAACAAAGAAGAGGGGAAATGTCATTCTGAAACAGCCCACTAGATATAGAAAAATCAATGTCTGGATGTGAACACCACAGTGGGTGAAGAACCAGCTGTCTACTCATTTCGCTGAAATGTCCCAATACAGACTCCCTCACTAGTCCACTGACAGAAGATGGAAATAACTATCAGGGTAACTCATTTACATAGAATCAACTCCAAAATCAGGACAAAGGACTGCCCTCAGCCGTGATTAACCAGGCATTCCCTCAGATGAAGCAGAGCCTAACAGAAACCACAGCTCTTCTTCAATGAAAACCACTTCCACTCCACCCCAGCAAAGAAGCACTTACACCTTTTCCTGTTGATGTCCAATGTTTTAGGCAGAATTTTTAAAACCCAAGCTGGCACTCTCTGTCCATTACTGGCCACCATGCTAAAATGGTTCTGAACCTGTCTGTACCTCAGCACTCGCTGCGATCCTGTCAAAATCTTCCCCCGAGTTAACACTGCTGAATATTTATGCATCTAATATTACAGCTTTCTGCAAAGTGCACAAATCATTTTAACAGAGTGTAAATTCAACTACCATGAAGGCATTTTACACTCTGCTTAACTTCACTAAGGGGCAGGTAAATCAAGCTTCCATAAGTCTACTTAAGGAAACAGAAGTCAAAACTTGTAAAGGGAAATATACAAGTCTCTGGATTGGAGAGCAAACACATGCCCATACCCAGCAACAAGAGTGTACTCCCTTACCAAGCACAGTGCAGCCCAGCAGGGTCAGGGTAGTTAGTGGGGCGAGAGGCTGGCTACCGTCTGCAATATAGAATGATGGGAACTGATCACACCCCAACATTCCCTATAGCTGATATATGGGCTGTCTTGAGTGTTCCCCTTGGAAACACTATCCCCTCTGGCTCTCTCCTAAAGTGAACTCAACGGCCTAAAGCCAAAAGGTCCCCAGATGCACTCAAAGAACATAAAAATGGAAAAAGAAGGCAGAAGAAGAAACCCATGCCCAAAGCAGCTGAAGTCATAAATTATTTACCGAATGAGGGAACTTTAGCCATGGCCCATCTGGAAGGGCCTGACGTGGCTCTCAAGCTGTGCCCCAAAGGTCAACAGCAGGGGCTCCTGTCTGAGAGGCCAAGAGCCTCTGAATCCACTGGGAACTATGACTTGCTGTGTCCACGGCAGGTGATCCCATGTGGGTGACACCCATCACCAAGGATGGATCACTCAAGCCACACTGTCTGCTCTGTCCCAAATCCAGATGCAGTGTAACCAACACATAAAGCCAGGGAAGGGCACTGCACACCTTCTTCAGTTCTGGTCAAAGAGTTAAGACATGACCAAGAGACACAAGATAATTCAGCCCACCCAAAGAAAGCATTGTTCACATGTGAACTAATCTGAAGGCCAACACCCAGTATAACACACTAGACGGAAGAACCCAGGAATCCCCAGAAGTTAAAGGAATGTCTCCAAGGAAAGAAACGTGAGCAGACAAAGCCACATAGTAATACCTGTCCATTTAGCAATCATTTTGACTACAGATGAGGCGAGCAGGATCTGTCAAGGTTGAAAGTCAGCCAGAAGTCACATGACATTGTGGCATAGCCCCAGAGCTTTACAGAGAAAGAAAATGGTGAGGTGACATCTTTATCATGTGGTTGGAGTTAACCTCTCCAGTAATCAAACCAAGTGAACCATACAGCTAGCAAGGTGGGATCAGGGACAGGGTCTGCCCATGTGCTTTGACCAGGCTCTGACTGTCCCTGGGGAGCAAGCAGGACAGCAAATGACTCAGCCCCTCTGGTCACTCGGGCAGACCAACAACAGTAGCACATCCAGGACTTCTTGCTTGTGTAATGATTTTTGACTTTACAATATAATCAATGCGTAATAAAATACCCTTGCCTCAGGTACCACTTTCAGGTAATTATGACTATCCCGTATGACTACGGTGACTGTTCAAGCCATATCTGCATACCATCTCCACGATCACTGTACCCAGCCAGCTGATTGTAGACAAATTCTTCAGCATTTGGCCTCCACTGCAGTATTTAGCTCAGAGGCCAGAGAACCAGGAAAGGTCTGCATGAGGCCCAACAAGCAAGAATAAAGTACGTCTTCTGAGCCAGACTAGGGGCCAGAGCTAGGACAGTCAGGAGGTCCAGGAGAGCCCTGGCTACCTCTGCATCCCAGCTGCTGATCCACAGCACACATAACTAAAGGCTGCTCTAATATTTTACCTCAGAGTTCTGAGCTATAACTCCGACACCAAATCCACCAATGAAGCAGTCTGGGCAGCACACATTCTCCACCCACTTACACAAAGCTGAAGAAGCGTTGCTCCTAGTTGCCCAGAACAGCTCTCCTGGTTTTCACATCTGGGAGCAAAGGAAAAAGTGCACCCTGCGCTGGAAGGAAGGATGTCCTGAGGACATCTGCTGCCCATCCCACAGCTCCACCACCAAGAACATGTCAATGACTGCTGGCCAACACTGGGTAGGCTTGGGCTGTGCAAATAAACATGTCCTGCAGAAACATGAGTTGCCCAGACTCAGTTTCCTCATCTGGAAGAGGAAATGGTGCCATGTTACTGTGGCTATGCAATCCAATGACTGACTGGGATAAAAGATAAGGCTGCCTTACTCTCCACAGCCCAAAACCATGCACCAGAACACAGCTCCGAGAAGCTACCTCCAGCAACACTGGAGTGATGCAGCCAGGGAGACTGGCCCAGTCATCTTTCTATTTTGAGCCCACAGCGGCCACAGAAAAATGACTGATTGATTGAGTTAAGAGTCTGCTTCAGCAGGAGGTAATCTAGAGGCCACCCTCGCTTGCTTCAGAGGGGCTACCTTCTAAGTAGAGCCTCTAAACCCAATAGCCACCCAACAGTCTGGGAAGGGAAGACACTGAGAGGTGGTATTCTGGAAATGAACTCCCCAGCCCCACAACTTCAATCTCAAAGGCCCTCAGCAGCGGCGTCAGAAGCACCTCTGATAGGCTCTCCGCCCATCCTTTGTTCCTGGCCTAGTGTACAGTTAAATGGGGCAGGTCAGACCCACCCAGGATGCTGCAGTCACCTCCGGGCCCTGCCTACACTTCCTTCCTTTACTTTGGCCTTCTTGACCATTGTTACTTTTTCTCATAGAGGTGTTTTGTGGTTCCACATCAACTGTCCCCCTCTCTGCTACCAGTCCTAGGTTGTTGACCTTGCCACCTGTTACAGCTGGTACTCAACACCTAACCCCGAGCTCTGTCTCTTCCCCACATCAGCAAATCTTCGTCAAAGTGTACTTGTCCTTGAACACTTCCCAGGCTCCAGGAAAACAAAGCCCACTTCTTAGCAACGGCACACCAGGCTCCTTGACCAGGGACATCCGACCCAGGAACGACAGTCCAACCTGGAGCTCCTCCAACAGCCAGAGTCTTGGCTGGAGACAACAAAAAGTACCTTCAGCCCTTAAGTCGCCACCTATCACCTAAACCTTCATTCACACTAATCCATCAACAGGAAAAAGAAGGCAGATTGCAAACAGCTGCCTAGTCTGAAGATCAAGAGTTTTATAAGAAACGCCAACATTTTTACTAACGGCATAATCATATCAGAGAAAACTCCCTCCTCTAAGATTCCTGTGCTGCCCTGACAGCAATTTAAGCAGCTGAGAAAGATGGTGTAGACAGTGATTCCAGCAGGATCCTGTCTCCTCTTCACGCACAGGGCTGACTCTCTTTAATGACAGTGAAAGAGAGCTTCGCAGACATATGGTGAGGGGAGCTACCCTGGGTGCAACAGCAGTTACATAAGTGTTTAGTGGAGGATTTAGCTGCTGTAAAGATCCTATTAGCCGGAGACAATTTCCATCTCTGACTCCAGGGAGAACTGGAAGCTTTACTTCTGAAATCAGGGCAAAGAGCCTTCAACAGCAGTGCTGAGGGAGTGCTCCGCTCCAAAGGAGTGCGGCTCGGAACAGCACTCCAGGATGCAGTATGGTACCTTCCCCTTCCAAGCTGTTACCTCCGCTGGAGTGTTCTTATTCATTCATATTCTCTCTCTCTCTCTCTCTCTCTCTCTCTCTCTCTCTCTCTCTCTCTCTCTCTCTCTCTCTCTCATATCCATCCATCCTCTTCCTCATCTCTCACCCATCCCCTCTCTAAAGTACCTACTGTGTGGTCCAGGCTGGTTTTGAACTAAGTCCTTGCCGCAGCCTCCAGAGTGCTAGTATTTGAGATGGCTCCGTTTCCATATGCACCTCATCAATCATAGTTTTCTTTGCTCCTCTCTATCCCTTTATTTACACCATATGGGAACCTCCCCCGCAAAAGAAAATAGCAAGTCTGAAAAATATCATGGCCACCTAGTAATTCACTAAAGACACCTCAATGTACCTTGATGGCAACATCAAGATTTGTTAGGTTGGCTGCCACTCATGCTCTCTGCCCCTCCCCCAGCTCTCTGCTCATTGGTTCTCTGCCTGCTCTTGCTAGGGGTTCCTTCCACACATCTTCCCAACAGTCTCCTTTAGCTCGAATCTAGTGTTCCCCTTCAGAGGCCCATGCCCAAGGACTATCAAAGAGGCTCCTGGCCCAAGGTTTGTGTCCTGGTGTACATGCTCAAGTTCCTATGGAGAAAGCTCCAGCCCCAAGTACAGTATTAACAGAGGTGGGCCATCAGACAGTTGATTGTACAATGACTACAAGCCATCAAGGTGGGTCCGAGTTCTCCCAGGAAAGCTTCTTCAGCCCTCCATCTGAGTACACAGTAAGGAAGTGCCACTAGTGGGGTCTTTAGCAGACACTGAATCTGTATGTCTCTTTATCATTTATTTACTTAGAAATATTGAGAGTTGAACCTAGATTGTCATGTGTGTTAGGCAAATGCAGAACCACTGAGCTAGTTTCCAGCCTGTTCCCCACCCTCAACCCCCACTAATTCAGACAGGCTTCAACCTTATAGTTTTCCTGCCTCAGCCTCTTGAGGAGGTGAGATTATAGATCTATAACACTTCTGCTGGCTTTAATCTTGGGCAGCCGAGCATCCAAAACATTCAGATTTCTGTTGTTCACAAGCTGCCTGGTTATGACTGTTTCCTGTAAGAGCCCAGCAAGTCAGCCTGAAGCAACCTGTCAATTTGACACCAAGACAGCAGGAAAACAACCCACCTGGAGGAACGCTCTGCCTCTAAAACCGAATCCCAGGATAAGCTTGCCTGGGGCTGCTGCAGAGCTTGAAGAACTGTGCCTCTCAAGCATGTGTGTGCACATCAGCACATGTGTGTGAGCCAGACACACACACCCACACACAAATTTCTGAATGAATGAATATGTAGCCAGAACATGACCTCATCTTTCAGGCCTGATCTCAACCCTAAAGAGATGAGGGCCAGTCACCACCATACCTCAACAGACTGGTCCTCAACAGACCGGATCTATACAGAAGGAATAAAGAGGGACAGGATGTCCTGCTGGGACACCTATCTCAGGCTACTTCAGTCATTCCTTTCATTGACCCACTACCCCATCCATAAGCCTCATAATCCCTATCAACACATTTCTCCTTGAGTTTTTCTGCTGGGCTAAGAAATTAAATACCAGGAACACATGTAATTCACTTGAGTATTCAAGACCTCCATGTTTCAAATCCAGTTGCCAGAAGTACACAGATCCCTTTAGGGGAGGCCTGGTGCCCTGTCACACAATTCACCAGCATGCAAGAAGATCTGCCTCAGAGGTGGATTGGTGTTGGTCTCGGTGTCTTTACCTCTGAACTAGCCGTTTTTTTCCTGGTCCCTAACTAAGCTGTACTTTTGAGGACAAGTGTTCTTTCCTCTGCTCCAGGCCTTAAGGGAACTCTGCAAAGACCAAGGTGGCGCGGACACCCAGCCCTGGAATCTAAGCATGGAACTACTCGAGTGCAAAACAGTGCTCCTCTTTGACTCCAAATGTTTCGAATTGTGGAGCCATGAGGGAAAGGTTAACAAGCCCAGAAGCCAAAGGAGAAATACAAAATGCCACTAAGACAAAGACGAAAGAACCTAGTGTGTTGTGTGTCAAAGATGCAGCCACAGACTGGCAGCAGCTAGTTAGTAGGAGTGAAAAGCTAACAGATGAATAAGAAGCCAGCCGGCCACAGGCACGGGCTGCACAGCTACCATGGTTATGAAAAACCAACAGGAAGGATGTAAATTATAAACCACAACCTAGAGAAACATGTCTCTTTACCGCCCAAAGAGCAGCTGGAGGCATAGCTGCAGTACCTTCTGGAACTCCTTGGCAAATTGAGAAGTCCTCTGAGACTGGCATCACAGACCACTGTAAGGCACAAGCAGTGTTATCACCAATCCAATGGGAATGTTGAAGTCACTCCAATGACCAGGAACTGCCCGTTGTTTCCCAACTGTAGGAGATGAGTCAATACATCTGAACGTCTCTCCTGGAAAAATACCTTAGTGCTTCCAGTCCCTAGATGTCAACAGCCCTGACCAAGACTTCACAATGCTGTCTTGCATTAAAAACAGAAACATGAGGATGGGGAGACTCTTCAGTAGGAGGATTGGAGATCGGACCCTAGCACGCCCATGGGCCATCCTCAAACTCCAAGCTTGAGAGGGGAAGACGGGATTCAGAAAGCAAGCTGCCGGATCAAGTGAAAGGCTCCTCCTCTGTATGTCGTATATAGGTGAAGAGCAACTGAGGAAGACACCCACCCAGTTAAGCACCAGCCTACAAGTGCAGATGCTCTTTCTCCACAGGGGAGTGATAGCACTTTCAGAATTCCCACTTCACAGCACTGTGAAGTGTACAGTACTAGCCACCTCCAAATATGCTTGATGGAAGGGGGGCAGCGGAGGCCCTTCTGAGCCCTCTAACCTCCTCCCAGAGTTCAATCACCAGAAGCTAAATGATAAGATGCCAGATTAAATCTCTTCACTCTCCTACCCCAAACCTGGCCAGGTGCATCACATAGTTCTGTGGGTTGATAAAGAGACAGACCAGGCTTACTCCAGTTTCCCTCTCAAGCAAGCAGCAAGATGGGCGGCAGCTCCCATAGGGTGGTTATTCACACCTCAAAACAAGCTGAAAACTACAGGGGATATTTCAGTGCCCGGTAATAGGATGTTTCCTTTAACAGATCTGATCTGCCTCTGACAGATTCTTCCATCAGAATTAAATGAGCATGCAAACACAAACACACACACACACACACACCAATGTGTGTCCACAAAAGGATGCATGCAAAAGGAAAACAAACACTACTAACAGGAAACTACTTCTAAACTTCAGGAGACTCAAAAGAATATGAAATTGACAGAAAAACTCGAAAATCAGAGGAACAAAGCCCAAATTTTCCCTGAAAGTTGACCAACTATAGTGACAGCTACGCCTTACAAAGAACAGTCTGGCTGGCCCAGAAAGAACAATGTGAACCCCACGCAAGCCAGAGCACAGGCAGACACAGCCCCAGGACCTGACCACCTCAGGAATGAACAACTAGGAAACAAATGGGTATTTCACACAGGCAAACTCCCCTAGTACAACCCCCAACACACAGTAGGCCCTTATAATGCTCAACCAAAGAAACCACTCTTGGCAATCTGGCTGCTTAGGGGACGCTCACAGTGAGGGGAATGGAGTAGCAGGAAGATCAGAGTCTTGTCTGCTGCTGGCTCAGCTCAACTAGCCGATTCTGGAGGATGGCTTCCTTGGAGACTGGGGTCCCAGGGTCCAAATAGTTTCAGGACTGAGCACCCCAAATCTATCACAAATCAAAGATGACTTGCTACAGACCAGTTAACACACTGGTGTTAAGGAGGAGAGGATGGAAGTGCAGCCAAGAGGCTGCTCTTTGAATAGAGCATCTGGGAAAAACACCAGGGAGAGAAGGACTTGGCTGACACCTACTATAGAACGAAATCTTGATTAGGAACAGAATTATCCTCTGGGAACATTATATGCTTCTAGGTGACTTCTGGGAGAGGAATAATTAAAGACATAGAAACAGGAGAAAAAGCAATGAGAATGACCACAGTTAGCAATGTACTTCTTAATAGGTCTAAAGACAGATAGATGGAACTTATAAATGTCCACTCATTTATTCCTTCTAAGACCTTCTTTCTTTCATTTTGAGGGCTGAGTGTGGGGCGAGCCTTGTACGTGCCAGCTAAGTGTTCTTCCATGTGTTACACCTGCAGTCCTAACTCCTCACACTTAATCCTCCTGCCTCCACTTACAAAGCACTAGGACCACAGGCCTGTGTCACATCAGCTAGTTTTATGCAGTGCTGCAATCAAACCCAGGATTCCATGCATGCTAGGTAAACACCTGACTCCGAGTTACATCTGCAGCCCTGCTCGTTTCGTTCTACAAGCCTATAAGACAGAAGGAAGAAAACAGAGGCACAGAAAAGAGCAGTCATCTTCTCAAGGTAGCAGAGCCAGCACACAGAGGTGGGCTTAAACCCAGGCAGCTGCAAGTTAGGGGAGAAGACATGAAAACAAGAGATTCCTCTGACGCATACCAAGCCAGTGCCAGGAAATCCAGAGTCCTCCCATGTGCTAAAAGGCCGAAGAGAGAAACAAGAATACCATCAGTAATGGCCACCTACTGTCACAAATGGGCATAGAGGATGAGCCAGTCTATGGCAGGAAAATGAACACAGCCTGGCTTCTGTACGCTCAGAGCTGATCAGGTCTCAGCCTTCAGTGGGTGCTAAGATCACTGTAAATGTTCAAGAAACTTTAGACCTTGAAAAGCCAGGGAGAGAGGCACTGCTGGGATCCAAGAGGTGGTGGGGGTTGGGGGTATGATTTGTTTTGCCTCTGTTTCACGTTAGGTGGCTTCCCTCTTCACACATAAGCAGTAGGTAGCCAATATTTTCCTCCACCAAAAATAACGGGCATTCATTGCAAGTTTAGGAAGCGAGAAAAGGAATCTAAAATGTCAAAGCCACCCAAATTCTACCATATAAAGATAAGCACACTATTCACCAGGCAAGAGCATCTCTCTGAGTTCCAGGCCAGCATGGAACACAGTAAGAATCTGTCTACTCATTATCTACCATCAGATGGCCTCTTGAGTACATTAGGCCTCAAGAGCGAGTCTTTCCCATTTCTTAAAATCATTCAACTATGCATTTTAAACTGGTCAGTGCTTGAGGTCTTGAGGAATTTTTGCAAGATGGTAGGTACGTCTTATATCCCAGGCTGGGTCTGAATTCCCTATGACATCAAGGATTCCAGATTCTTGCACATCTGCCTCCTGAGTGCTGGAATTGCAGCTTCATGCGATGCTGAGGACCAAATGGCTACAACTGAGGTACTTCCGCAGTCAAATGTCTCCCCCTTTGCCATCAAAATCTACAATGGCCAAAATCTTGGTTTCTTTTTAATGTGTATGTCTATTTGACCTGTATGTATGTCTATGCATCATATACATGGCTGGTGCCTGCAGATGCGGAGAACTGTAGTTACAGGGGTTGTGAGTTGCCATATGAGTGCTGGGAAGGGAACCTGGGTCTAACACATGTTCTTAAATGTTGTGCCATTTTTCTAACCCTAATGTCTTGGTTTATTTAAAAGAACCACAAACTAGGTATAGTGGACAACACCTTGAATCTCAGCTCTGAGGAAGCAGAGAGGCAGGTGGATCTCTGTGGGTTCCAGAATAGCCAGGGCACAAACAAACGGTTACACACACACACACACATACACACACACACACAAGCAGAAAGCAAAAAGAGCCAACACTTAGTAAGTAGGAGATACTGGCTTCCACATGTGCTTGAAGTTCTGAGGATTAACTTCTCAGGGACAGTACAAAACCTTCCCCCAGCCTACCTAGCAAGTACTAAATAGACTAGTACTAGACCCAGAGAGGGAGGGTCCTCGTGCACAGCAGCAGTCTCATCTCACCAGACTTAGCTCTTTGATGTGCAAGTCAAATGCCCATACACATAAGTACAAGCCAGGCCCAGCACAGGCCTAAAGCAGAACAGAGAGGGCTCATCACTGTGTGGCCAGCATCTATGTCCAGATTAGGCCTGAGAGGATGGGGGAGGGGAAGCTGTTTCTTCTACAAAGTGCCAAGCAGGCTTATTTATTTATGTTCAGGGGCCAGGGTGTTTGCAAAACACTCATTTTTATCCGCTAATGACACAGGTATTCACACAGCACATAGGGCCAGTGATCCCCAAAAGGCTAGGGTGGCAGTGTTACTGTGCCCTGTTCCTCAGGGGCAGCATGTGCTCCCCAACTTTAGCAGGTCTCACATATCAGGCCTTGTCCCATCCCCAGCACACACACATGAAGGCTTGAATGGTGCCCAGTACTCGGCAGATGAGGCAATGGAGCGCCAGGTAACCCCTGTGGAGTTCCTCCTGCCTCAGTCTGGGCCCTTCACCTTTAATTTTGTCTATGTACTTCACCTGAGGTTTCCAGCCTATCAGGAAAACAGCAGACAGCCTTGGTAAGGAAGAGAATTGTCAATGAAGAACACTAAAGCCTAAATGTTCTTTCTAATCCTGCCTGCTGCCCGGGAGACCATTTTACCACCTCCAAGTACACGGGACAGCCACCAACTGTGACAAATCCTATTTTGAGCAGACTTTCCACATTAAAAAGCACAAAGGTTAAAGATGGTTTCACGATATACTGCCATCCCAGGCACATTTTAAAACTGAGTCAAATACCACAAGCGGGAGAGATTGTTTACCACATTTGGATTTATACATGGTCTTCCCAAGTCACACAGGCTGCCCTGCCCTGCCCCCACCTCCCCCCACATACAGCTGGGTGGGAATTCACTGACCTAATATCATTGGACAGATAATTCCTTGCCTTGGGGAAAGACTGGCAAAGCCCATGGCATCTGCCGTTTCCAATCTATGCTTAGGAACACTAACTAGGAGCTTGTGCCAAGAAGGGAGGGGGAGGGGTAAGTAGCACAAATGCCTGTGACAGTGGCTGTATGTGAAAACTTAAAAAGGAAAGAAAAAGAAAGAAAGAAACAAAGAGAGGAAGAAAGAAAATGAAAAAAAGAAATCCGCCCCCAGCCTTGTGGGGAGTCACTGCTTTGCAGTAGGAAAGCCCAGCATTTGATTCGTCTAAATCAATTCCAAGCCTGCATTAGAGAAAATAATTGAATTAAAGAGTTGCCATAACTCACTCAACTGAGAAAAAAACCCAGCCAGTGGGAAGCAAGGGGGCCACGCAAAGACATATCTGCAAAGATTCACCATCTTCTCGAGATAGTAAAGGGGGTGGGGGGAGCAATATAATATGGTTCAAAGGACAGATGGGACTTTCCTAATTGTCCCCAGATTCCTAACAGCAGGGGTGGTAACTAAGCGGTTTCAATTAAAAGTTAAAGAAACAGGGGAAGCAGGCGGTGAAGTTATGCCTGCCGCCGATAAGCCTCTCCTCAGTCTGAGGGATGCGGCATCCTGACTTCAGACAGCCAAGTGTCAATGGCACATGAGCGGCAATGCCATCCCGACATGTCACCATGACAAGGTGATAAATAAATCTGTCTGTCAAAGGCTCTGCCACGAGCAGTCATGGGAGAGTAAAGGAGCCAGGCACCAGGCGGGAGGTGATGTCGAGGCAGGGCCTCTGTGTAAGTGCCTTCCTCCCTCACAGGGCCCTGCCTCTGCCTCTGCCTCTGGGATGGCCAGAGAAGACACAGCACTGCTCTGAAAGCTGCTGACTGTGGTGACACAAAAGGAGCTCCACTGTGGAGTGACTCCAAGAAGCAGAATAGGAAAGAATAGGAAAGACGGCCCTCAATACATCTCAACAGGCCTTAAAACAGGGCTGCTCGGTGGGAGCTGGCCGTACTCAGGGAACCTACGGCAATGTCTACAGACAACTGACTATATACTTGGGGCTCCCATGCTTCAACTAGGGGCAGTGCCCTCAACAGGCCCATAATGAGATCACATCTGCCCCAAAATGTCAGCCAGGGAGGCCAACCTCAAGAAAGGTTACCTTAAAAGAATCATGAAATTTCTAAGAACCAGGAACCAGGCGCTAGACAGTGTTGATTACAGCCAAGTTAATTTTTTACTGATGTAGGATACCAGAGACTTGCCATCTTGAAGGCGCCTGATGAAAACGGGCAAGGGAAGATGGAGACAAAGAACAAAATCAACTCCTCACATATAAGCAGTGGTGTGTGTGTGGCAGGAACACTGGGGTCATCCTCTGCTACATCATGAGTTTAGGGCCAGCCTGGGATACATGAGACCCTGTCTCAAAAGAAAAAAAAAAGAGGGAGAGAGAACCAACACCTGCAAGCACACATGCTCTACATAGGCATAGAAACGCACAGACACAATCATTAAATAAATGTAAAATATTTCTTCCACGTTTGGTCCACAAGTCCAATATGGACCAATCACTAGCTCTTGCTTCCCAGCTGGGAAGCAAAGAGAATCTATATATTCAAATTCGTGGCTAACAACAGACAATCAAGTCTAAAAGTAAGTTCTCTGTGCTCAGAAGGGAGGTGGCAGCCTGCGGTCACTGACAGGTTGAGTTATGGAGACCCAGCTCCTCTGACAGATGCTTGCATAAGACAGTCAATCTCACATATGTAGAGATTGAGAAAAGGGCGGATGCAGGTAGGAAATACCAACATCACTGCAGCAAGAAGCATGTCTTGTTTAGTGAAATTAACTAGTGGTTTAATGCACACACGCATGGGGATGGGGTGAGGGGGTTGTCTGAAATACTAAGAGTGGCCCGATTTCTTCAGAGAAATTAACATTTCAATCCTGTTTTTATCTAGAAGTCATTAAACTGTGCAACATGAATTATTGGAAGTGTAGCAGCGAATTAACTCTATTCATCAGCGAAGTCCAAACACTTTAGAGCGCATCGGTAATGAAAAAATAGCTTCGCATCCTATCTCTTCTCATTAAAGGAAACCAGTTTTGCCTCTCTCAGTATATAAAGCTGTCTTCTCCTCCTGTAATTTATATCACCGTAAGCCAGTTCACATTCTAAACTATTACACGTCTCCAATTAATTTTTGCAGCTTTTGCCTGAAAATTTAATGAGATAGTAGTGTATGAACCTGCTGACTCCCTGATTATGTGTGTGCTACTGATTTTCACATTCGTGTAATAAAATAATCTGATCCGGACAGAATGAGAGAACATCTCTCCTGGCCAGAGTGCTGGAGGTAATGTGTAAAACAGGGGCCACACACTTGACTTATTTACATCCAATTATAAAACTTACTGGCCTCAAATTAAACTGGCCCCACTTATCAACCTAGGCGAGAACAGCACAAGGCCCTGGTGGAATTATCACCTGAGACCATTTCTAGAAGCTTCTAAGTAAATGGTAAGGATAAATGACTGTTTCTACAAGAGTCAAGTTCTCTGTGGGGCACAAGCAAACTGCACGGTGGCTTCTCACACCCGGCCCCCAGAGGCTGCAAAGGCAAGTGTGGGCTGAAACAAGAACTACTCTGTCCAGCCTCAGGGACTCTGCAGGTAGACAGACCGCAGGCAAACAGCATCCAAGTCACACATGGCTATGTACAGGGGTGTCAGAGTGTACACATATCTGTGCATGTTCTGTGATACTGAGCATGTGCAGGTGTAGACATGTAGGCTGTACCATCTCCACCTGAATAAGCAAGCACGCCCATCCATACATTTGGGTATGTCTGAGCCTGTGTGCATCTGTGGGCATATGAGCATGCAGCCATGTGAGTCTGTGTCTAAGCGTTTGCACATGAGTGCATCTCAATGTGCCTTCGGGAGTTGGGACAGAAATAACAGGTCAGAAACGCTGGAGCTCTAATCTCGGTCAAGGCTCCCTTGTTACTTTCTTTTGCCAAAAGATCTAGAAAGAGCCCCTCAAAAAGCTGATAATAGCTAATAGCTGGCAGTCACTGTTCATAAAGGACCTACCATGTTGTCTCTTTATTTTTTAAGTCAGTCTGTGCATATGATGTATGTGTGTGGGCATGCAACTTTGTGTGTGCACGAAGCAGGGGCCAGAGTAGGGCACTGGGTATCTTCCTATATTGTTCTCTAGTGTGTGTTCTCTAGAGAGAGACAGAGAGAGAGACAGGAACAGAGACAGAGAGACTCTCCCATAGCTGGTCTTCAGGCTCCAGCTCTGCCCTTCAGTGCCCATCCCTGGTTTCTCACAAGAGTGCTGAGTGTTCTAACTCAGGTTCTCGTGCTTACAGAGCAGACCCTAGACCACTAGGCCATGTCTCTAGCCGCCGCCCCTCCTTTAAACAGAACCCAAACTTCACACAAAGGGAAGTACACGGCCAGAAATCTATTATGAACCAGAGTGTTGGAATGCTCTGGAGAAAGTTGCTGGGCCTTGGGAACCAGGAGGCCATTTCTTCTTATGCTGCTCATGGGGGTGATGTCAGTGCCCCCTCACTGGTCACTGATACTTGTCTAAGAATGCCATACAGGCTGAGCAGTCTGACTATGGTCGCAGCCTTTACTGTGCCTGATAGTTGCCCTTAATAAAAGCCAAGACCTGGGGGAAGAGAGGACAGAATTCTAAAAAGTTATGCCCAGAATAATCCTGGGGTTAAAGGTGTATGGTGAAGAGACAGACAGACAGACAGACAGACAGGCAGGCAGGCAGGCAGACAGACATAGCATGTGACCTGCCCTTTTATGGTGAGCCATCTGAGGCTCTTGCAGTAGCTGGCAAATCCAAAGCTTCTCCTAGCTTGGTGTCACCCCTACCAGGCTGGATAAGAAAAGAAAAAGTTCTAAACTCCATGCAGTTAGAGTCACAAGCTCAAAAGGTCACACAGCTCAAAAAGCTGGGAAATGTGGGGTACCTCGGAGGCAGAGCAGAAAAGGCCATCCAGGAACTCGCAGCTCTCACCCTCCAATCCCGGGTTACATTCAAAGTCCATCTGTGAGAAGCAGAGTGGTTCAAACCCCACCTCTGCTGCTGTCTGCCACCATGGAGTCAGCATGTCTGTTCACTAACAGGAATGCATGGTATAATCCCAATCTTGCAGACTGCACCACATACGCAGGCCACTGTCTAGCTCAGAAAACACATAGCAAACTTTTAAAAGCCAGTGGTTGAACCACTTTGGCCCTGCAACAAAAAAATGTTTTTTGTTTTTAATTCTCCTTCACACTTGGCTTTCTGGCCAAGAAAAGCATTAAAACCCCAACATTGGAAAGTGCACACCACCTCTAACTGCAACTGAGCTGCTACGCACCAGCCCCTGTGCCACTGTCTCCACCCTGCCCTGTACCCACAGAAGAAGAAATGCTCCTTTACCTCAAGGAAAGAAAGCCAAGCCTCAATGCCTAGAAGGCCTATCAATGGATTTGTACGAACACAAGCTTCTGAGTTCCCAGACGCCCCTGGCTAAACGCGATTATAAGGAAGGAGCATTCCCAAATGGCAAGAATATCCCTAGGACTACGTGGGCCAGGCTGGTCTGCATAAACCAACATAACCCATCCCACTCTGGCCAGAGACCTCTTCAAAACACGAATCCACATGGTCACAGGTCCAGGTCAAGCACTAATAAAAAGGACCATCAAGTTTGACAGAACTGAGCCCTCGGAAGACATAGCAGGCCTCCCCACGATCATGTGAACAATCCAAATCTTCGCCTGCTGATGAACAGAGGCTATCAACTATGTTACTGGCACACACAGATGTCTGTTTCTAAAATCCCCAAATAGGCCAATTAGCATATTATAAAGAATTTACTTCCATTTTCCCTTGACAGATCATAAAAACCAAAACACAATGCTCAGTTTGAAATTGACAAGCGTATATAGCAGGAGAGTCAGGATTAGCAGCAGACAGCAGCAAAAGAAAACGGTATTTATAATGATTAGACACCTAATTAATTCTAAGAGTAGAATGTCAAAAGCTATACATGCATGTCTTTGGTTACCAAAGCTCAACATCAAACAAGTCACTTGTGCTGTGTGAAGGGGAGCCTTAACCAGCTCCCTCACACTTGCCTGGAGGCTGCTGCACTGGCTTTCCACGTAAGCTATTGGGGAATGTTTACAGAAAAGGAAGGGAAGGGATGGGAGATACCTCAGCTGGTAAGGTGTTCTGCTTCTCTTGCAAAGCCTGAGAACCAGAATTTGAGTCCCCCAAACCCACATGGAGACAGCAGGGCATGGTGGATGTGTCTGTAATCCTAGCACTGGGGAGGCAGAGACAAGAGGACTGACGCATGGGCGTGCTGACCAGCCAGCCTGGCCTACATGGCAAGCCCCAGAGAGACTCTCTCAAAAATAGCAGAGGGCATAGTGTGGCGAGGGCTGTCCTTTAGCACACATACAAGCATGAACAACCATGTATGAGCGAGCACACACACACACACACACACACACACACACACGGGGTGGGGGTGGGGACAGGGTGTAGGGTGAAGAGCCAGGAACACACAAAATCCAGAGTATCAGATTTTAAAATTAAACTAAGCTTAAATAGGCAGAATATGTAAATATTAACAGGGTTCTAGGATGTGTGTCCATCCCCTACTGTGGCAATTAACTCAGTGTAAAGGAAGAAATTCACAGGCTCCTGTCATGTGAGAAAATCCAAAGCCTTTTGTGTTTCTTCAACTTGACTGTGGATGGGGGAGGGGGAGGGACAGCGGATAATGCTAAGACAGACAAAGGTATAATAACATTATTATTCTCTGAAACTTTTAAGCTCCCTCCTTTGCTTGTGTGTCTCGACCTGACCCTTTGGGGGAGGTGTGAGGAGAGCACAAGAGTAAGATGTGAACCCAAAATTAAGTTAATACATGCAGACTTGTCCTGCTGCATTCTTCCAGAAGTCTCTTCCTAGATTGCAAATCAAAATCTGCATTTAAATAGATTTTTTTTTAAATGTAGAAAAGAGGAAGCCCCAGGGCACAAGGTATTTCATTCAATACCTATGGGCACATCACATTCAAAATGAGATGCAGCATTTTCAAAGTTACTGAATAGATTACACACTCCAGATTGTCTAGTTATTACTGTTTTTACTAAATTCTTCCCTTAATAAGTACGTTTCTTTTACGGCCAGGGATGTTAATAAAAGTAACTCTGTATTACATCATTCTATCAATTTAATCTTGAGAAAAGATTGCACGATCCCAGATCTCAAAAGCTGTGGGCTCTGATAATTCTAGCCATTATTCAGCGTGAAATTCAAACAGTCTGAATTCATTAACGTTCGTTGTCACAAATCTGCATTTTTAGACTTTGCCATAAAACGCAGGAGTCCAAACCCAGTGACCTGAATCTAACAGCCTTTCATGTCTAGTGGTGGGTGCTCCCCAGCGCTTCCCCGCACGCCTCTCAGATAAAGCCCCATCAGGTCCTCCTCCTCCTCTCCCAGGCTGGAGAGAGATGGGGGCTGCAGCAGACCTCAAACCCTGCTAACTAGGAGTTGAAGGTAGCCCCTTCCCATAGTTCAAGTGTTGGACGCTTGACCCTAAATTCAGATGAGATCATGTATTTGGAGATGTAGCCTTTGAGAAATAAGCAAAGATCAGGGAAGGCTAAGAGGGTGGTGCCCTGCGGCAGTCTGAATGGCTCTGTGCCCTTGTGAGAAGGTCTCCCTCACCCTATGGCGCACAAGGCAGCCCTCTAATGACTGGGTTTCCAGGGTCCTTGGCTCTGAGCAGATTGAATTTTTTTTTCTTTATAAGCCAACACTCTTTAGTATACAGATAGAAGTTTCAGGCAAATTGTGGGGTCTCAAGCCATCAAGAGGGGCAGGAAGGATGCACAGTTAGATGGGAGGTATCCACTCTACTGCATTAGAGCATTACATTACCTGTCACAGGAACAGAAAGCTAAAGCAAAGCATCATGGTGCCAGCATAGCCCCACAAAGTGAGCAAGAATTAGACTTGAACCCGGAGACATCCCAAACCTGCCATTGCCGGATGAAGACACCTATGTCCTATGTCGCTGCAGAGGAAGGACGCGGCCGTCCCGTCCCCTAAGTCTCACAAAGAAAACAATCATTCTGTATTCTTTGTTGCCTACCAAGTTTTTATTCTCATTGACCACAGGTGCTGGCACCTTGTGCGGTGTTGTCTCCAGATGTGGCAGCCCCTCCTATGCTGAACCCATGACCCTGCATGTCCTGTGGCTGCTACTGGTGTATCAGGTACTAAGACCTCTTCAATTCACTTTCAAGGAATCCCAACTGCATGGTGATTAAATACTACCATTAACTCCATTTGATAGTGTGGGGACTGGATCTCAGGAATTAGGCTCAAAAACTATGTAACTATGTAACTTTTCCCAAGGCAATTGTCATCAAAGGAAGTCAACGTCCAGCTGTCCCGGGTTTCTTGGCCACAGTATCAGGACTCTGCCCCTCTACCCTCACCAAGGCCTTGGAATTTTTACCTTCCCTTGCAAACACAAGTCAGAGCAGCCAAAGTCCCCAGGCTGCTGGAGAAAGACTGCTCGGGTGCAATTCCACAAAGCACCCGAGCTGTTTCCTGGCCAAGTCTGATGCTGCCTGCGTCAATCTGCTCCGTTTAAACAGAAGGCTTTCTGGCTTGAATCAGCCCCGTAAGCCCAGGGGAGACCAAGGCACAAATCAATATGGATATTCCTTCCTAGAGGAAGCTGCAGCTCGGCCCTGCGGCTTGGAGGTCATCCTTCGCTGTAATTAGGGAGAGGTAGCGATCCAATCATGAGCCCCAGTACCGTGTGCTCATCCAAGTGAAGGTTTCAAACAAATGTGGGACTGGGCTGTCAGTTACACACAGGAAACACAAGCTTCCAGGCCTCTGATGGTGACAACACAGGCAGCTGCCGCCCCTGAAGGAGAGTCTGATAATCATCTGGGTTTCACTCTCAAGGGATCCAGGGCTCAGGGACGCAAAGCGCCTCTTAAAGGGCTGTGTTGTCTGCACAGTTACTACTTGGATCTAGTCCAAGCAGAACCATAATGCCCCTCCCTCATCTATGAGGTAACACAGCATCCCCAGGACGGAGACAGACAGGCTCTCCACGCAGGAGACTCCCAACCCTACCTACATGCAGGAAGAAGGCAGGTCATGCCTCTCTACTTTCTGGTGGTGGAAAGTATGATTTTTACAATTCCCTTTTGGACAGTCTCAGTCTTGCTCACCTTCTAGATGAATCAGAAAGGATATCACAAGACAATCAGAAGAGATGTGACCACAATAGGCTATCTCCCTGAATTCAAGGAACTTTGGTGATACAAGCGTGTGGTAAGGGTAGAGGTGACCATTCCAAGCCATGGGCTGTCAACACTGCTGGAGACAAATGACCACGGTCTCCATGGGATGAGACCCCATCCCTCTCCAGTGAGTCCTGTCTGAGCTGATTACCAAGTCCCTGGGTTATGGAAATGGATTATGTCTTAACAGTTAACACTGTGACTGAGTGCTTGAGAAAACAACAACTCTAACTCGGACTCTGGGACCGTTCTCCAGGGAAACCCACTTGTCCCCATAACCTGACCTATCAACAACATGCCTCTGATTCATTCTCTGAAGAACTACAGGGGCACTGGCCCAGGGCAAGGCAGGTTTCCTCTGAATTCAATAGTGTACATGTGTGAACTATGAAAGACTTCCCAAAAGCTGTGCAGTTTCAAGGCAAACAGGGAACATCACCTATGTCTTTTTCCAACCCATCCACACACAGCACAATGGCATTTGGAGAAATCTGGTCTTTCTCAGAATGCATCCGACCAGAAGTTCACAGACAAGGATGCCAGAACCAAGCCCAGACAGCAGGATGGAAAGGACCCTGAGAGGCTGCCATTGCTGACAGTAAATACATCTGTGGAAAAATGGGAATTAGATACCACTATCTCCAGCCACAGTTTTTGATAGACTGACTGCTTTTGCTTTTAGAGACAGGGTGTCTCTGTAAAACCCTGGCTGTCGTAGTAGAATTCCCTCTTTAGCCCAGATCTACCTACCTGAAGTGCTGGTTTTAAAGGTGTGTGCCACCAACCACCTGGTGTTTTTTGTTTTCTTAATCCTTGCACATCTTGCCCATTAGCAATTTTTTCTAATGTTCTTACATATACATATGTCTGTATGTATGTAAGTATGTATGTGCATGACTGATTCATTTTGACAGCTTCTGCAGTTTAACCCTACATGTTGTTGCTATTTCAACCGTCCTCAGCTGAGAAACCAGATTTGTCTGCTCCTCATGCTAAAACAGCCATGTTCAATAGTATACATGTCACTATTAAGGCCACTTCTCAGGCTGATGAATGGCTCAGTGGTTAAGAGCACTGACTGCTCTTCTAAAGGTCCTGAGTTCAAATCCCAGCAACCAAATGGAGGCTCACAACCATCCATAATGAGATCTGACTCCCTCTTCTGGTGTGTCTGAAGACAGCTACAGTGTACTTACATATAATAAATAAATAAATCTTAAAAAAAAAAAAAAGGCCACTTCTCAGAGACATGTCCCACTTTCCTTCATGAAGGGTCACTCACACAAGACATTTTCACGGACTACCGCACCCTGAAAGGGCAAATTACACAGCATTTTCTTTTTAAAGCCTGCTATTTATCCTTAGCTGTTATAAGTTTAGGGGAATTATCTTAATTGCTATGTGGAAAGAATGAATTGCAAAATGCATTTAGTTAGCAGGAAGACTTTATTTGTAAGCAGCTTGGGGCCAGGTGAGAGTCTTGAAGTTTGCCAAAAATAAACGAATCAATCAATAAAGAAGTGTGCTAGACTGGGGTTAGGCGGGTGCCAAGGGAAGGATGCAGCCATGGCCCAATAGCATCCTCCTGTCAGACCCAGACAAAACATTAAGCTAAGCTCAGGTCTAAGAGGGCACGGGATAGCTGGTGGTTCTTGGAGCACTGCTTTGGAAAATGCACTTGAAGCAAAGAGAAAGCAGGAACCTGAAACTTGTTTTTTGTTGTTGTTTGTTTGTTTAAATCTCTGGAGTTACCTAAGCTAGAGAGCCACTATTAAGATCTCGCTAGCATTTAGAGTTATACTCCAAGTTCAAATTTAAACCCTACTGTTCTCTAAGCTGGGCATGTCCAAGCACATTGTGTAGGAGGTCCTGCCTAGGAAAAAAAAAAAAAGCCCAAACCTCGGAGGCTGGAGAGATAGTTTTGTAGTGAGAACACTGGGCTCCCAACACTCATGTCAGTTAGGTGGCTCACAAACGCCAGTAACTCCATCCCCAGGGATTCCCACTTTCTCTTCTGGCTTTCCTGGGCGCTGCACACATATACAAACCCACACTTGAGACATACATGTATATGCAAAATTAAAAAGAAAAACAAATTGTTAAAGTAGATGTTACTTGTTGTAGCATGCATTTATGAACAGTCACAAAGCCAGTAGCAATGGTAACACTTAGATGATAAACCGTTCACAGAAATAAATAAGCTCTGTTCTGCTCTATAAATCACATGTGAAACACTCCATTTGAAAACCAGCTCCAATTTTAATAAGAAAGGCATTCTCCTGCCTCCTTACATAGACATTAACATACACATCTGTAAAACCCCAAACTCAACAAACAAAATACCATTTCTCCCAACAAATCTGATCCCCTCTAGCCACACCCTTCTCCTTTCTACTCTCAGGAATCCAGGCTCCTCAGGCAAAGGGCACTGATACTTGCCTCTAATATCCCCGCAGAATACATCTGTGGTTCCTCACCTACAGGGGAGGAGACTTTGGGCGGACCATAAGCCTATGTGGCCTCCTTGTCTGGCTAGTTCAAGCTTCCACACAGCTGGCTACAGAGGGAGCGACAACACGAGTCCACCCAAAGCTAGCCCTGGGAACCATGCACTGGTCTCTCAGAAGCTTAGGCATGACCTAGTACCATTATATACTTGAGAAATGGACCTTTAGGAAAGTCAAAGTCTTCAGAATGTCCTCCCTGATTACAGACTTTCCCTAACACTGGCAAAAGCTGACCAAACCACTTCAAACGCAACTCGGGTTTGGGATGATATCACCACCATACCTCAACCCAAGGTCTGCAGAAGGCTCCACG
The DNA here is from genome assembly GCF_947179515.1 of Apodemus sylvaticus. Lineage (NCBI taxonomy): Eukaryota > Metazoa > Chordata > Mammalia > Rodentia > Muridae > Apodemus > Apodemus sylvaticus. Next base: position 72,508,516 of record NC_067472.1, on the reverse strand, counting down.
TGCAAATGAGTGGAACAAATCGTTGAGTCCCCTCACACTGATCCAAAGGTCTACAGATGAGGAGGTAGGTATACGCCCAATTCAGCCCCAAGGCTCCCACATACAGATCAGCCTACCAGGGAATCTCAATCCTTGTCATTTGAATCTTGAGCAAAAAGACGGCTGTATCTCTATCTACCAATGTCCAAATTGTGTGTGCCCATACAGAAGACAGGTGACTGTGGGCTCAGTGGCTATGCTAAACTAAAGCCTGCCAGGAGTCATCTTCCAGAGGGCCTACAGCAGGAAGTCCACACTGGCAGAGAACCCTGGAAAACAGAATTCTGCCCCATGCGTGACAAAGAGAATATTTATTTCCTTTTCATCCTTGAATAATACCAACTGGATTTAGCAGAAGGCTAAATCCTGGATGGAGCAGGAGGCAGAGAGACCAGTTAACACTCGAGATGGCCAAACCCACCAGGAACAGAGAGCCCTGGAGTGCTAGAGATCCTGTAGTCTAGGCCCATTCAGGAAGTGACACTTGGACTCTCAGGAAGAAGAGGTGTGGTTTTTCCCTAACACTTGCCATTTATTCTTGGGAGTGGCTATAAAGTGCTTGGCTCCCACTGGGGAAACCAAGTTAAACAGGAACCAAGGCTCCAGCTGCAGTCCCTTCCACAAGAGGGAGTCCACTCCTTCTGTCCAGCACGCCCATCCTCACACCCAACTCCTTGCTGCTTACAGATCTGCACATTTCCCTTTTGATTTTTGGTTTCCCACCCTGACAGCGTGAACTAACAACCCACAGCAGGATCACACACCCTTCAGTAGCCACTGAGACATTTACTGGTGCTAGCAACTTCCACCCAGGACCCTGAAAACCATCATGTTGACACCTTAGCCCATACCTTTGGATTATCCTTTGGGCATTTGTTTCTAATAAGGTAAGACTTATCTGTTCTTTTCTGTTTTTCATGAAAGAAAGGTAAGTTCCTGCCAGAAACAGACTGGAAGCCCACTGACAGATACCATTAGACAGCTGACCCTCAGCTCAGGTCACCTGGACTGGTTCGTATGACTCTGGCCCTGGTTCACAAGTCCCTTTTCCACTACATTGAGAGACCAGCAATGGTACTCTGTTAACTCTAATGGCCTCTCCAGGGGGGTCCAAATCACAGGGCTGGAGAGGGGCGCAGTGATTACAAGCACTTTCTGCTATTGCAGAGGGGCATGGTTTGGTTTCTAGTCCACATACAGCAAGTCACAACCATCTGTAACTCTAGTTCCGGTGGACCAGATGCCCTCTTCTGACCACCAGGCAAACATCCATAAATATAAAATATTAAAAATTAAATAAATAAAAAGCAGTGTACGTAAGCAGCCAGATCCAGGTCCTCAGCCACCAGGACTCTGATACTGTTTATATAAAAACAGCTATGGACTCTAATGTGACTTCCATCGTTTTTACAGATATTTATTTACAAAACTGCTTCTTTTCCAAACCCCAAGAGTATATTTTATGAGGAACCATAAAATGTACCAAGTGTCCATCTGAGGAACTGCTCTCCAGCCAAGGAGCTCCCTGATCCAGGTAAGGCTCAGTGTCTGTCTGTGGTAGGTACATCCAGTTCCTGGATGGGACTTCCAACACCACAGTTTACCCTGACAGGAAATCACGGCAGGCACCCGGAGGCAGTCACTGAAGCAGAGGCCATGGAGCAGTACTGCTCACTAGCTTCTTCATCAGGGTTTGGTCAGCCTGCTTTCTCATTATGCCCAATACAGAGGTGCTACTACCTCCCATAATGGGCTGAGCCTTCCCCACCAATCACTTATTTAATAAAATGTCCCCTCAGGCTTGCCCTTTCCAAACAACTCTAGCTTGTATAAACTGGCATAAAAGTAGCTGGAGCTGAGCCTGTTACGCTTTCCTCAGAGGTCCCCCAAAGAAGCTTCCTGGAGACTTCTTTTTTTTAAGATTTATTTATTATTATATGTAAGTACACAACAGCTGTCTTCAGACACCAGAATAGGGCGTCAGATCTCTTTATGGATGGTTGTGAGCCAACATGTGGTTGCTGGGATTTGAACTCAGGACCTCTGGAGCTCTCAACCTCTGAACCATCTCCCCAGCTCCCTCGTGGATACTCTTAAGGCCATTACCCTCCCTGCTGTAATTGTCCAAAGACCACCAAGCACTCCTGTGTTAAGTAACCGATGCGTGTGCCTGCCCACTTTATCAAAGAATGTCTGGGAAAGGTAAACCAAATCTTTAAGAGGGCATGCAGGGCAGAGGTAGGGCCTCTCAGCCAACTTACCCTCTTCCTCCCTTCATGTATCCCAAAGTGATATGATTTGCTGGCGGGCACTAAACTGGAGTGGCATCTGCAAGCCTAGGCCTGGGCTGGCTACACTGATCTTGCCCCAAGAAAGGGATTGGCCCAAGCAAACCCTCTTGCAATCTGTAACACTATAACCTCCCTCTGCCATTTTGTTCACACTTGAGACTCAGCTTGGTCCCCTGTGGGTCACCAGTTGCCGCTCCCAGAAGCTGAGAAAGCTGGGCTAGAGGCCACAATGCCAGCTGTGGCCGTCTTAACCACAGCTCAAACCTCTAAACTACTGAGCTACACTCAAGGTTGACTCCCTGTTTTTGAATGATATTATTAGTTCCAAGGGAAATACCTTTTTCCTTTTTTTAAAGCAAGGGTTGGGGAGGGGAAGGGTGTCAATCCTATGAAGTTGACTTTCGAGCAAGACCCATTTTTTGGGTGCAACAGCTAAAAGCACACTGAGAGGAAACGAAGAACCAAGCCTCATTGCTAGTACCTGATCAATATTCTCTCTGCCATATCCCTCCTCCGCTACACCCACAGTCCCCATCGACTCTGGGGTTGGGGTGGGGGAGTCATTAGATGCACAAGACATCCCCAAGGCTGGAACTCCAAAGGCATAAGCATTGCCGCCATTGCCAGCCGGCTACTACCTTTTAACGACGTCCATCTACCATCTTACAAAGTAACTGGATGGCAAGAAACCATCTCCCTAATTCATTTTTATTCTTTTTAATTAATACATCAAGAAGTCCTACCATCCTGGAGTTTCCTTGTAGGATAATTTCCGCTGACTTATCTCCAGAGCAGCAGCAGCAGGGATCTCTTGCCACTGGACTGTATTGCTTCAGAGTTAATTACATGTATTTTGCTTTTGATAAATGAAAATACCAGATGCAATTAATTGAAAGACAATCAATATGCTCCTGCCATGGGACATCCCAGGGAAGCATCCAGAGGCTGCCAGCGAGCCATCGTCATCTGCTAAGTGAAAATACCTTCCAAGGGGGTTTTTAGAAAACTCAACTTTTACCTGGAGATATTTTACAGTAACTCACCAGTAGAAATGCGTCCACAAACTCTACAGCTCACTCGATGGGCTGTCCGTCTTTCTCAGGAGGCGCAGCCTCACCCACTCGAGACCATTTACAGTGACGAAGCCCTGCAAACACAATGGATGGAGTCAGTGAGGACACAGCACCGATCTGTTTACATCCAGCCATTCTTTAATTGCATTTTCCCAATGCCTTCAACTCAAAGCTACCAGGTTATTAAATGGTTTCATTAAAAATACTATTTGTCTTGCTGTAGCCGCAGAGCTGATCAAATTAAACAGTAGAGCACTAGAACAAATGGACCCTTTCCATCCACTCTGACACAAAGCCAAGAGTGCAGAACCAGAAAGGTGATCGTGTCATCAGCATGAAAATGTCACTTGGCTTCCTTTACAGAGCCACATAACACACCAAAGGACCAAACAATCAATACCTCCAAGCAAAAAGTGTTAGCAAGTGTTCTAAGAAATACAGAATTATAAAGTGCATTTCATAAGCTCCTGGTTTATAAGTGCCATTAGCATAAATGCTGACAACTGCTAATCTACTGGAACTCTGATGAACGGCTGCCGCTGTCCATTAATAGAAGGCATTTTAACTCACTACTGAAATTGATTACCCAGTTAAGAATTCAATCCTAACGTTCAATAAAACCGCACTTTCTTGGCAAATGCAATACGAAGCTAGGTATTGCATTAAACAGTACTCCCATCCATTTTACCCAGGTAGAGCAGGGGGAAATATATGGTAGCATCCCAGTCACCTGACCTGCGGCTCAGACAGGCAGAGCAGCAGGGGGAAGGGGGGGTGGCAGTGAAGTCAGTCCTGCAGCTGAGAGAAAAAGCCAACGTCTGGCCTGAAAGCGTAGCCAGGTGTCTTTCTCTATGGCTTTTCCATGAAGATGGAATCCCATCAGTGGGGGGTTGCTATGCAACTACAGAGCTCACACACGAAGGCACCCTGACAGAAAGGGGAGAGCCACACTTTACAGATATGAACTCCTGCCCACAATCTTAACCAGTCTGCCCTCTCCCAAACCCAGTCAACCTGGTCAATACAGTCTCACCATTACCACAAACAAACAACCACCACCCACTATCAAAAGCCATAAAATCACTAACTAGCTTCTCAACCAGCCATGATGTCCCCCATCATACAAACTTGGGGGTCAGGGAGGTACTGTCCACCTCACAAATGCTAGGATAAAAGGCATGCACCAAGTCCTATTCCTCATTCAAAACAAGGGGGCCTGGCTACAGGCAAAGGAGCAGTCCACTGTCCACTGAATCACCACCATCTTACAAACCAAGTACCCAGTTTAAGCATGTAGACATTCCAGGCTCTCAAGCATCAGGAACAGAAGGGCGTGCACACCTTTGAAAGGTCTAGAGCTTCCATCCAAAGCACCATCTTCCTCTGTGGTGGCAGCTCTAGATATCAATCTATACACTCTTTAAAGCCTATCTATCTATCCAACACCTTCCCTTCTTTTTCGTCAGTGTTCAATATTCCTTAGCCTCTGAACATAGGAGGGAATCAAGTATTAATTGTCAAAACTCTGGGTAGTGCAACTTGTCCTGGTGTGCTAAAGAATCCTTCCCATTTTCCATTATTCACTCGGTAGAATACAAAATGTTTATGTTTCTGTCTCTGTCTCATACATACACACTATATATATATGTAAATGTGTGTGTGTCTGAAGAATTTCCAATTGTAGTAGTAACCACCTTTAATCCTAGCAATTAGGATGCTGAGGCAGGAAGATCTGTGAATTACTGGCTACAGAGTGAGACTGTCTTTAAAAAAATAAATAAATAAAATAAATAATAATAATAAAAAGCCTGAAGCATAAAGAAATAACACACCCACTTGACAAACCCGGCCCTTTAAAAAATAAGTGGATGCAGTCAGTCTAATGTTGCTCAATCATGAACCCTGTCTGAGGAGAACAGAAGAAACACTCTACCCCTGCCTGATCTGAGTAGGTAGTGGCACAGGCTGTATAGCAGGTAGGCCACAGTGAGGAGGGAACACAATGGTACCCGGAAGAGGGCTTCATGGAGGAAGCCACACTTGGTGGAATTTCAAGCTGGAGATGCGGCAGAGCCTGCAGCCTTCAACCAGAGCAAAGGATGACAGCTTATTTAGTGGATTAACAACGTTAAAAGGCCTGGAAGACTGTCAGAATCTTTCCGGCAAGTACCCATTGTTACTTGAAGGTTGGACGAGGTACTTACAAAGAGCGAAGCTGCAGAACACCTATGAATTCACACACTTGTTCCAGCAGATACTTGCTGACAGTGCAGCCTTGAGAGGTGCCCTGAGGAGGCACCAGGGGAAATTCTCTTGGCAGGTTTCTCTAAGAACTTCCAGGAGCATACAGCCAGACACAGAAATGACTTAGCTGATTAAGATCACCGCCGTTCCTACAGCAGGGACCACAGGATCCCTATCAGCCTCGGTTCAGACTTGCATGGCAACCTTTCCTGCCTCAGCAAGGCCCCTGCTGACCTGGGAGGGGCAGTCCAACCTTCCCCTTCTTCCACTTGGGGTTAGAGATTGCACGCGCTGCTACCCACTGAATTGCAGCCATGACCTGAACAGTGGGCGTCATGGGAATTTGTACCAGCCCAGTAAGCAGAGAAGGGATGTGCATACTTGGGGTTGAGGGTCAGACAGGACAACCAGAAATAAATGGGGTTCAAGGGCCAGCAGCTAAGGAGGTGCAGTCTCTTCTACTGAGCTCAACTTCTGGGTTCTATCGTGATCCAGGTCCTGGGGCTGTCACGGCTCCCGAATTACCACTTTGGGAATCACATGCCTGGCCCACTAAGTACAAGGCTACTCCAGGAAGGCCTGACCTATTGGGCATGCAGCAATGTGTTTTGGTTGTTCCATGGGGAAAAGCAATTTATACAACAGTTCACTGCAGGTCAGAATTAAGTAACCCATATCGGACATACCAAACACGTGCCAGCATGGTGCCATCTGGGAAGGTCTGGAATGCTGTCACTTTTGAATAGGCGGGTTCTCAATTCCATCAACCACTGCCTTCATAATAAGCCACATTAATTAACTTGGAAACAATTTCCTTCATTGAGAATGAAAATGATCCTGTAAACTAATTCTTCTGGTGTCCTTTCATAGCCAGGTGGATATCATCACACTTAAGGTCAACCTATCCTTACCTGGGAGGTTCAGGAGTGCCAATTGCAAGAATCCTTTGAGTAGTACTTTACATATCCAGGCTTTGTGGAACACAGCAAATTGAGGAACAGGAAAGATGTTCGGCTGGCTTTAGGTTGTAAGAATGTGAAAAGCCTCAACATCTCTATCTTGGAGAACACTTGTCTTCAAATAGGACAACCAGTGACAACTATAGGCCTCGGACCCCCTAAGTAAGTAAGGGCAGTAAAAGAGACAGTGTCCCAGTGCTGAAACAGACATAGCCACTGAAGTACCCAAGCCTTGGCTATGTCACCACAGACTACTAGGTGACAGGAAGCACAGTCAGTCCTGGGAGACTCAAGGGGGCATTGGGTGACAAGAGCACCCCCACCTCATCGGCTCCTAGAGGGGGGGAAGGGCAGAAGGCATAGCAGGTGGGGAGTCTCAGCAGTCACTGGAAACAAGGACTGTCCCTTGATTACTGCTAAGTATGACTGCTTGAAGCTAAGTTTTAAAGGGAATGTAAATTGGACCCATGAACATCAACAACCCACACACCGATGTCATTTTATAACCTCAACATGAGTTGCCCCACCCAAACCTGCCCAGCTAGCCAGGAAAGAGAAGGCAGCTGCTCTTATCAGCCTGACCACGGGCTCCCCAGGATGGGGTGGGAAGCAGTTTCTATAGGAACTTGGAAGACTACAGACTGTACAACCATCTTTTCTTGGAATGAGGACTTGAGGAGTGCCTGCCAGCAGATCAGGAGTCCCTGAAATCCAACCTAGCTCAAAGAAGTCTGACCGCCAAAGTCTTCATCAAAAACTCACTAGGGCACCTTTCAACCTCTAGCCAAACACTACCTAAAGGCATCTCACCTCGGGCCTATCATTCCAAACAGTACCCGGCTCAAAATGATCAGTGAGGGCCAAGCTATTGTTTGAGAGATTCAGGAACCTGCAAGGAAGAAATAGATACAAGAGAAAGCCCATGGGCTGGAGAGATGGCTCAGCAGTTAAGAGCCCTGGCTGTTCTTCTTGAGGTCCTGAGTTCAATTCCCAGCAACCACATGGTGGCTCACAACCATCTGTAATGGGATCTGGTACCTCATATACACAAAATAAATAAATCTTTTGAGAGAGAGAGAGAGAGAGAGAGAGAGAGAGAGAGAGAGAGAGAGAGAGAGAGAGAGAACTCGAGAGCGTACCAGCCCAGGTTAAACTAGCAAGTGACTGACTGAACCAGCAAGGCATCCTGTATACCGTGGCAGTCGGCCAGGCGCCTAGGCACTAGGCAGCCACCAACACTCAGCTGAACAAAGGACAAGGGACACAGAGTGCAGTCCACACAGGTGTCTCCAGATGTTTGGGGCAGACTGTCACTACAACAAGATAGAACCTGGTCACCATCATTAGCTTCAGTGTAAGGCTGAAGGCCAGAAAGAGGCATGTTGGAAGCTATGAAGAATCTGTAGGGCAGAGTTCTCACACAGCCATTGGAGGAAGCACTGATCATCTAGCCCTAGAAACCTTCTTTGAAACTCTGGCATATTTTCCCTAGTCCAAGACAGGTAGTCAATATTTACAGAAAAGTAAAGAGTTATTACATGGGAGGTTAGGTAACATTAGGGATATTGTGTTCCCTATACCATATATTATGTGAAATGCCATATAGTATGGTATGATGAGAGATAGATTTCGAGCATTCCAAAATATGTAAAAAATATAGGAATATCTATAGGTCAAATGGGAAATGAAATACAAAAACATATCCAGATTTTTTTATTTAAAAATATTCTCTAGTGAATGAATTTAATCTTGATGCATACATATATGCATGAGACACACACACACACACACAAAAAAAAAACCCTAAAGTGTTATTTCTCCATACTATGGTTGAATGTGATTTTCTAAAATAAATAATGGAACAGTTTATTTGTTCTCTTTCTTCCCACTGCCCTGTATGTGGCCATGTTCTGCACGAAGCATATGCTTCCTGACATCAAGAAAATGCTGCAAGTTCCCAGGACAGCAGAGACAGAGCTGAAGCTAGGAACAGAGACGGGGTGCTCCCCAGGCTGCTTCTGTCTGGTTTTCCAGCCACCTGGACCCTCACTCGGGGTTTGAGTCCTTAAAATAGCTACAGTACAAGTAGGTAGATTATCAAAGTGGAGTGTCCTTCAGAGTTCAAGCTACTACAAAAACGATACCTGTCCCCTCCTGGGAATCTCAATTCAGAAGTCAGAATTGAAGTGGCCTATTATCCCCAAGATGGGGAGAGAGAGAGAGACAGCCTTGGGACACTGCAATCATGAGGACACTAATTTATAAATGCTAAATGTTATCCCCCTTCATACAAGGTGCCAAGGCATACATGTCTAAAAGAACCAGCTTGAGCTGGGTATGGTGATACACTCCTGTAATCCAAACACTTGGGAGGTTTTAGATGGAGCTACAGAGATCAAAACAGACCAGCCTGAGCCAAACAGCAAGTCCAGGGGTAGCCTTAACTATCCATATATATACAGGGTCTCAAAACACAAACATACAAACAGCACTCAAATATTTTATGTGGAATTAAGGTTTCCAGAACTTGTGGTTTTTACGGTTTTCACTGAAGCATGACACTGCCAGAGGGCTGTGGGACTTCTACAGGAAAAAGCAAGCACAGGCAGCCCCTGCTGGACTTGTGCATCAGTCGGCACTCCTTGCTAGTCTCAGGACATAACTGCTGCTAACAATGTCGAACTCTATCAGTCCTGCAGACAGGATCTGTTTCTTACTAGTTGCCGTGCTCTATACAACATGAGGAAGAAAACTGACAAGACTATGGGCTTAGCCAAATCATGGTGGCACAAGCACCTGAGAAATGGGACATGGTGTGCAGGGGCTATAAAGATGTCCAGTTCCCTAAGACGCCATGCAAGCAAGGCTGCAAGAATGTCCCACTGAGGAAGCCATCAATGCCTATATCCAGCCTAGGTTACGGTTACTGATGGGGAGAGAGAAGAGGGAGGAAGTAATTTGACATCTCACCGCATTCATTAATTCTGCTACACCTCTATGTGCACCTAGCAAGAGAAGAATGAGAAGAGGTTGGTGGGTAAAAAACTGCCTCGCATATGTAAAGACCTGAGTTTACATTCCCAGAAGCCAAGTGAAGTCAGAGAGGTAACATGAAGTGTAATCCCACTATTCTGAGGGTTGAAATGAGAGGCAGACACAGGAGAAGTCAGGGTGGGGCGGGTTGACAGAACAGGCACTGGTTCCTTCTGGCACCTAGCCTATAAGAGCACACAGCTCCCGAACTCTGACCTTCCATGGGAGCTGGTACTTCTCAAGACAGTCTGCCTGGCTTGTTTTCTTCCAGATGCTATACCCCAGTCACCCCCAAGCCACACCTGACAGAAGGCTGCTGATCTGGGGCCTAGGGTGAGGGGAAAAACAAAAGGAGCCCTGGGGCAGCTGGGTGAGTGGGCAGCTTGGGATCGGAACTCCCTGATCCAGTCTGGGTGAATTGAAACTACAGGCAGCAAGCTGGAAACGGGCTACAACTGTCCCAGCCACCATGTGTACACTGGGCTGCTTGGCTGGCTTCCAATGCCCAGCTCACGCAAAAACAGTTCTGGAAGTGGAGTGCTCCAACAGACCGCCGGCATGGGCAGAGCTGCCTGGCCCAGAGCAGTCCCACGGTTATGTCCCTATTCAAGAAGCTCTGGGACCACAGTCAGTGGCCTCAGCCTCTGTACCAGCCCTTTATACCAGGCAAAAGGTCTTTTCCTAGCTCTGGGTCTGCCCTCCCACGCCCTCCCTTTTAAGGAGCGGAGTGCTGGCTCGGTGGCTAGCACTCACAGTAACTCCCCGCTGATTCAAAGACTCCAAAAGAAGAAAATTACAGGAGCGTCCTTGCTATTTCCGCCTTCATTGTCTCCGGGCTTGCACTTTTCTCAATTCACCCCAGAGTTTGTCCTTACTATCACCAGGCAACAATCATGAAAAAATACCCCTCTCTCCAAAATGCTCCGTGACGTACAGTGTTCGGTTGAAAAAAAGATTTCAATACTAATACTGCTTCCCCGCCCCTAGATTTTTATGAAACCTTAAACGGCCGTTTTCTTGAAGAAGTGAGCCATTTTCAAACACCAGCATCACTTGGCTCCAAAGCTGCTGCTGAGGGGGGGAAAAAACCACCCATGAATCTTCCACATGAATAAAAATTACATTCTACATAAATTAAATATATAATTTGATTAAACATGTTTATGTCTTTGTGATGACATTTAAAATAGAAGTAATCATTCTCTTTTTTTTTTAAACAAGAAAAACTCTTTCAAATATAATTCGAAGCTGTCAAACCAATCTTCTGCTACAGATCTTTTAAATGTCACACACCTTCAAAAGGAGATGGCAGTCTCCTTTTAAATATGCAATTCCAAACAGTGTGCTCTGAATCAAGACTGTATTAAAATACACTGCTGGCATTTATCCCGACTTCAGGAGCGCCCTTTCCTCCTCCTCTGGGTGGATGGGCTTCCATGCTGGATGTGCTTAGGAGCCCCGCAGGTGTCCCTCCCCTGGACAGCTCTCTCAGTTCAGGGAAGAGCAGTTGACTGCAAACCACGGGGCTGGACACCAAACCCACTCTTCACACCTTAAGAGGGCAAAGGTGTCCTCTGCTGAATCTGGCTCCTCCCCAGCCCAGATGCCTCACTGAACTCTGTGTAACCCAATTTTGGCATAGCGTTGATGACCCATTGTAGACAGTGTTAATCAAATGCAAGAAAAACTCAAGCTCATTCTCAGAAGTCAATGACCTACATATTCAATTGCTTATTCACCATCTCGGTAGCAAACACTGCTATATTTAAACACGGCACAGCTATATCTTTTTGCTCTAAAATGCTTAGAGACAAATAATCCTTATGCTCCAGCCTTCTTCCTCTTGTCGGCATCAAGCATTTGGGGAACTCAAAAGAGCCCGCTGTTCCATCTCTCTAACCAGGGATAGAAGAGCCATTTCTATAAACAGCAACAATCCTACAGCAACTCCAGCACCTGGCTCACCGTAAGTGCTCAGGGAATAAAAATGGATCAGATGACTTCAAGTTAGTTAAACACAGGTGACAAGCAAGTCACATACAAAGTGTGCAGCATATATCACGGCAAGGACCAACATCTGAATTATCTTGGGCCACAAGAGATAAAAGGAAAAGAGAGTTTGATAATGAAATGAAAGACTGGTAGGAACCACAGCTCGGCCACTCCCATCCTTAACTCCCATCAAAGCTTTAGGAAGAGTTAAGTCATCCAGCAACCGAAAGCCCAAGGGTGATGTAAAGGGGCAGAGTGTCTGAAATAACACATTCTCCCAACTGAAAGGCAGATATCTGTAGCACTAAAGGTGGAACCAATAGGACTGGGCAACTTCAAGACAGCCAATCAAGTAGAAGGAGTGGGAGTGGGCGGAGCCTCCCCTAAGGCATTCAGGTACTTGCCAAGGGAGAAAAATCACTCATCAATCCTGAATGGGAACTAACCACTTACAAGCTCCAAGCCATCACCTTGAAGATAACAGGATCTAGTGGGCAGTAGTTGATCAGACTTGTAACCCTAGTGCTCAGGAGGGAGGTTGAGGCAAGACAAGAGGATCGGTTTGGACTATATAATAAGATCCATCTAAAACTACTTTAAAAGGTTGCGAAAGGTCAAAGAGGTCAAAGGAGGAGGGAGGGCGAGGGAGGCAGGAAAGAGCAGTCGCAATGACCACCAAGATTCTTACTCCAGTTCTACACAGGCAGCCACGAAACTTAACAGCGAACACTGATTCCAGTCAGTCACTGAGGCTTGAAGTCCAAATTCGAGAAAGTCCAGAGACGCTGTTCTCTTTAGAATTCTGGCAGATTTCCTTTCCAGGGTGGTGAGGCTCTCACTATCAGCCCACGAGTCAGATGGTATCTAATATTCACACATAGCATATGAGTATATGCTCTTATGCTGGTTTGACCTTACCATGGCACACCTTCAATGGAAACTGCTTGGAATACAGAAAGCTGACCTTTCCCCAAGCCAGACATGCTACAGCCTTCTGTTAAGATGGCAGCAAGCAGAACCAGGCCTCAATTCCCTCCCAGGTAGCAACAGCTGGGACACCTAGCTTTTTAGAACAAAATGGAACCATCAACTGAACCAGTGCTCAAATCCTACTTGGAATCAAATGAGACAGGGATCCTCACAACACCCTTTCCTCGATACTATGCTTCTGACTTTTTAAAAGAGGTCTCAGACACAAGCCAAAAATGGCAAAAATGCAAACCTAGCTAAGTTCCTGGTGGCAAAGGACCTCACTGCCACTGTCCAGACACAAGCCCTAGGGAGGAGTGACAATGTTAGGGGGAGAGGCACAGGGAGCAGGTCAGAATACACCACAGAATACACACATCAGAATACCTCCTTAGTTTGGGGACCTCAGGCCTGAGCACACCCACCTAGCATTCTGTGGTAAGTCCTTAAGGTGGAGTGTGGAAGGTCATAAATCAGTAAAATAGAATCCATTCAAGGACATTCTGCAACTCTATAAAAACATCTCTCAGAAACTAACAGCCCCACACAAACCTTCACTGGGTCTCCGTGTGCTTCACTGGGGAGCCTGGCATTTTGATGGGAAGAGGCAGCAGGAAAAAAAGAGAACAGAAGAACCAATCATGTTGAATAAGTAGAAAACGTGAGTGCCATCCCCCAGGGACTCCACACCCCACTTCCAACAGAAAAAGAGTGCAAACTCCACAACCATCTTGATAAAGGCAGAATCCTGGACTTGATCCCCAAATCCAGCCAAGCAGAAAGTCTGAGTTCACCAAGTGGCTTACAAAACACCTGTTTTTTGGTTGGTTTGCTTTTTGAGATGGGGTCCTGGTATCATAGCTTAGCCTGTGACTACATAGTGATCCTCCCTACCACAGCATCCAAGCTACTATAATCACAGAACATGTGCCACCACATGTTTTACAACTTGAAAAGGTGTATTGATTGAAAGGGAAAAGAGCTTCAGGCAAAGTAAGTATACACAGTGCCAACGTACACCATGCTGTGTGGTTTATGTGTGTGTGTTGCATAAAATATACAGATGAAGTATTATAAGGAAAGTTCTAGAATAAGTAAGGCTTATCTTGTTTGGGGGTGGGGGGAATCAAACTAAACCTACCAACCAGCTAACCAAACAAATAAACAAAATACCTATTGGTTGCATGTGGTAAACATGGAGGTGGTAAAGGACATGGTCCACACAAGGCCACCAAGAAACTTTCTAGATGGAGCGATTAAGTTCTCTTGATAGGGTGCACATGTCAGAACTCATAGAGGGCACAGCGATGGCCACCGTAGGTCATATGGCTGCTCTTTCCCAACCAATCCCCATTGCAGCCCATCAATACATCCTCTACATGACATGATGCTGAAATATTCTTGGTGAAGCTGAGGTCTGAAAGGCAGCCCAGTGATGTAGCCAAGACTAAGGAAGGGCAGAGAGAGCAGGGGTAGTGGGGGAGTGCGAAGTGATGTCTAGAGAGCCTCAGTAGGCTGATCTGTGCCAAAGGTCAAACCAGTATCAGCTGATCTAAAGAAATCTCAGCAGCTCATTAGGGGAATCTTCCACTCCATCAGTTCAGGGCTTGTCTTAGGAATGAACACCAAGAACCAAAGCCTTAGGACCAGCAGCACTCTATGATGAACAGACCTGTGACTTTCAAGGGCTCCTGCTCACACATTGAAGGCCATACAAATTCAGGCCAATAAAACTCAAGATTCCAGGCCTGGGGAGATGGCACAATGAGTGAGTATAGGGAGGAAGAGATGAGATTCCCCAAGACAACTGGCTATCCAGCTGAATCGCAAGCTCTCGTAGAAAGCAGCAATGGAAGATACACACTCTGCTTCAGCCTTGTGTATACACACACACACACACACACACACACACACACACACATACACATACACACACACACACACCCCCCCCACATACACATAATATATGGGAGAATAAAAAACAAAAACAAACCAACTTGGGATCTCATCCCAGAAAAAGGACCAGAATATAAGGATGAATTCACAGGTCTCCACATAGCTTCGAAGCTCGTTAAGGTTGGCCCACAGGGCATCTGACTCTCTCATTCCAAGCCTTGTCAGGGAAGTACAGCTCAACAGCTTGTCAGGTTCCTTTGGAAGGATGCTGCTAAACAACACGTGATTCTAACAAGGTTACCATTAAATAAAGTGGGATTTCTCAATCTGAAGTTCCCTTACCAGAGTAGGTCACAGGCAGCTGTACTTACAAGCCTCTCTTAGTACCCAAGAGGCTTTTTAAAGTATTAAGTAGAGAAAATGCATGTAACTTCCCAGTTAAAATATAGTGCAGACACTCTAAAAGGTTGAGGAGGCATCCACTCCATTTTCATTGCCAGATGGCAGGACACTGTGATAAAAAGCACATACTTCGATAAAGACTCAACTGCTGTGACCCTTGATGGAATACTAGCTATCTCTCTCACATCGGGGAAGATCCTGAAATCACTTGGTAGATAGAGGATCCTCAATTTTGGAAAGAGGCATCCTGAAATCCTAGGGAAGAAATTAGCTTCCTGTCCAGACTTCAGGGGCTGTGTGTGTGTGTGTGTGTGTGTGTGTGTGTGTGTGAGTGATCCGGATTCTCTAACTCACTTGATTATAAACAGATGTGTGTTGGAATCAGGCTCTTCCACAGGCAGACTCCAAGCCAACAGACTCTTGGAGGAAGCTAGAGAACCTGGGAAGCAGAGGGAAATGACCATATCTGCAAGGTAGTCCAGAGATGGCAGGGAGCTGGGTAGGAGGCTAAGACAGGGGGGATTACAAACTTAGTTGTGACCCTGTCTCAAAATAGAAAGTA
The DNA here is from genome assembly GCF_947179515.1 of Apodemus sylvaticus. Classification (NCBI taxonomy): domain Eukaryota; kingdom Metazoa; phylum Chordata; class Mammalia; order Rodentia; family Muridae; genus Apodemus; species Apodemus sylvaticus. The sequence goes on along the minus strand of NC_067472.1, from coordinate 72,493,056 downwards.
AAAAAAAATCTCCCAGAGCAAACCCTAGTACATGAGAAGTCCTGGGTTCAGTCTCTGGCACCATAAAATAAAACTTAGACCAGAATGACTTTATAAACCACAAGCAAGGAAAAACAGCTGTCAAGATATGGCATAAATTGATTTAATAACCATGATTACAGAGATGTTAAAATGTTATCAACCAGTGAAACAGAGTACTCATTGAAGATCTTCAGTAAGGTTAGAAACATGGGAATCCCCACTTCAGATAAAAAGCCTGGGGCTCCTCAGGATTAGACTTGTCTGCTACTCTACTGGCAGAATGGGGAAGGGGTTTCTGGCCAGCCTCTGAACCAGTGCCTGGAGCAGGTTAGTTCTCCACAACTGCCTTCTGCCACACAAACTCCAAACAACCCTGCCAAGCTCCAAGACATCACACCAGACACTCCACGCGCTTTTGTACTGAAGAATATTCTTATCACCTCTTGGGGAAAAAAAAACAGAGCTACTAAAACATGAGTTTTCAAAGTTCCATGACATTCAAGTGAGAATGGATGATGTACAAAAATGATCAAAAACAAGCAGCCAAGTTAGTAAACTGCTGAGGGTTATTTTCACGTCCTAATGAATTTAGTTTCATAAACACAAATCAAGCAGACACTCTCAAAATTCTAATGGTATGGCACAAAACAAAACTTTGAGTGGCAGCTTAAAAAACAAAACTTTTTTTTGCCAGAGTATGGATGCCACTGAGAAAAATATGGGGGCTGGAGAGATGGCTCAGAGGTTAACAGCAAGTCAACAGTAGTCAGAGGTTGACTACTCTTCCAGAGGTCCTGAGTTCAATTCCCAGCAACCACACGGTGGCTCACAACCATCTGTAACGGGATCTGATGCCCTCTTCTGGTGTGTCTGAAGATAGCTACAGTGTACTCATAAATAAATCTTTAAAAAAAAAAATGCCAGGCGGTGGTGGCGCACGCCTGTAATCCCAGCACTCTGGGAGGCGGAGGCAGGCGGATTCTGAGTTCAAGCCCAGCCTGCTCTACAGAGTGAGTTCCAGGACAGCCAGGGCTACACAGAGAAACCCTGTCTCAAAAAAAAACAAATCCAAAAAACAAAAACAAAAACAAACCGAAGAAACTGTCCTGCACGGCAGTACTCACCACCACATTCTCAAGACTAGAGCTTATTTAGCATGAGTAAAAATCTGGTTCCTAAGAGAACACATTTCTAGGCTGGAGATGGCTCAGCAGTTAAGTATTGCCTGCTCTTCCAGAGGTCCTAAGTTTAATTCCCAGCAACCACATGGTAGCTCATAACCATCTGTAATGGGATCTGATGCCTTATTCTCTTTGTCGGAAGACAGCTATAGTGTACTCATAGAAATAAAATAAATAAATCTTTAAAAAAAAAAGCATTTCTAGGCAGCAAGACCAGAAAGCAACATCAAAGCTGTCCCCTAGGTTACATGCTGTGAAAAAATAAAAAATAGAAGAATCAAGACTGTCCCAAGGGGGACTGGAGAGATGGCTCAGTGGTTAAGAGCGCCCAATGCAAAAACCAAAAAGGAAAAAAAAAAAAAAAAAAAAAAAAGAACCCAAAGCTATTGAGCCCACAGTATAGAAGTAATGACTACAAAGCATTTCCTTAAGAAGGGAAGATTTCAGACAGGTGGTGGTGGCGCATGCCTTTAATCCCAGCACTTGGGAGGCAGAGGCAAGTGGATTTCTGAGTTCACGGCCAGTCTGCTCTACAGACTGAGTTCCAGGACAGCCAGGGCTACACAGAACAATTCGAAAAACAAAACAAAATCTTTAAAAAAAGAAAAAGAAAAAAAAGACTGTCCCAAGGACTAGATTAAATGCTATTCTGAAAGAACCTCGTATCAATAACCATTATAATGCCACACCCTTTCTAGCTCTTAGGAAGGATAGGTCTCTAAATGCCTGTGGAAGAGTTTACAGCAGATTCAGATTGAAACTTGAGCTAGCTTAAGCCCACCTTGACCTTTGACATACTCAGTGGTGACCCAACCCAACTAGAGGATCACCTGGCAGAGGATGCAGGACCCTGTACTTCCTGTCCTTCCATGTCTCTGCCCCTCCTCCACTCCCTCACCCCACCCACCACCACGCTATCTGCCAGGAAGACTGTCAATCGAGATCTTCCACCTTCAGGACTCCCCTGAGGAACAGCTTTCTGACACAATGTTCCCAGCATGGGAGTCTGTAGGTTTTCAGTGTCAGGAACCAACCAACTCACCCTCCAGGCTTCCACGCCCTGACACATTCCCAACACCAAAGAACACACCATGGGCCTCCAGCCTTTGCAGGCCAAGGATGAGTTACTGGGAAAAGTTGCCCACATGACTTTTCCCACTCATATCCCTTTTAGCTTGTGCCTCTCTTTAGAGGATTCACACCCCTCCACACAGGTTGGAACACTGGAGGTCCCTAAGGTGCCCAGCCTGAGTCCTGCACTAAAGTTGTTTCCTAGGCAACAGCTGCTTTCTCTTTCCAGATACCCAGGGATCAGCAGGAAGATCATCTCTGCTCCTACATCTGCTTCACAATGGCCATAGAGGGGTCTGGCTCACTTTAAGATTCATGGATCCTGGCTAGACCAACTATCTCACAGCAACTTCATCCTATACAGGGTACACACTGACACAACTACATAAGATGACCTTCACCCTGGACTGCTCAACTGAACAGTCCCAAAAGGAGAGAAGACACATACCACCATTCAGGTATTCTGTGAAGAGCTGAGCTTCTCACAGCAGCCCTGAGCCCCTGCACTGACTGCCAAGCCTGGGAGGCAGGGAAGTTAGGGCTTCCAGTTTGTCCCACTGTCCCTTCCAGCTCTCAGAGGAAGGGAGAGACAGTGTTAGAAGTGTGCTGGTGGTCCACTAGAATAACCTGAAACTTTCAACTAACCAAAGCAGGTCTCTCCCTAGGCCACTAATAGTTTGAGAGCTTGAGCTACAAGTTTTTAAAGTTTCCCAGGCAATTCTCAGATCCACACAGGGATGAGGATGTCTGCGAGCTCAGGGCAATCTGGGCAGGAGATTCAATGAAAGGGGCTGTGGCCTTGCAGCCCATGACCTTCAGGCATGTGTGTGGACACCTCCTCCCAGAACTCCCAATTTCCTACTGCTCACAATTTGACTGCCCACTGCCCTCTGGGAGGAAATGGGATCCTTTCCCTCTGGCAGGCTGGTTCAAGCCACCACCCCCAGTGCCCTGCAGGGGATGCACCAGCTCTCCTACTGGTGCAGCCCTGGGAAGAGCCAGGTGACTTCAGATGGACACTGGGCAGGCAGAAGGGGAAGCCGTACCATTAGCTCAACATCATCACCAAGAAGAGAACTATTTATTAGTCTCATGTTTCTGGGTATTCTTTTACTTTACAATCTAAGTTTTCACTGGGTAGTGGTGGTGCATGCCTTTAACCCCAGCACTCAGGAGGCAGAGGAAGGCAGATCTATGAGCAAACCTAGTCTACAGAGCAAGTTTCAGGATAGCCAAGACTACAGAAAGAACCCTGTTGACTCAGCAAATGAACAGATCTGTTTTTCAGTTAAAGCTTCACATTCATCAGAACCACAGATTCACAGAGATACAAGAGACACACTAGCAATTCTGAAAGCAGTTTACACACACTGAAATCTAAAAGTGGTTTACTCAGAACACACACACACACACACACACACACCCCAAGGTGACAGGGAGAGATCTGTAAAAGATGAGTTTTTCAATGTGTACTAGACCAATCAGAGTTGAGTCCCTTTGCCTGGCGTGGCCCCAGTGGCTACAGGGGCTGCTGTTCTAAGGACCAACACACCAGTCCCACATAGCCCTCATGCCCTGCCCCAGTTAGCTCCAGCCGGTTCTCTTCACGGATGGGGAGCTGTGCATTCCAGGGTCAGACTTTATCTTCTAAATGCACAATGTGCTCAGGCCAAAAGCAAAACAAAAGGCCTTTCCAGGATGCTTTCCAAATTCCTGAAACACACTGGGTGGAAAAAAAAAAAAATGGAGCCCCGTTTCCTCTTATTTTTTAATTTTACACTGGCTGTGTTTATAATAAAATAGAATAACTTATTTATTTGCTTACCTTACTTGGAAAGACAATAAATTGGAAGGGCTTCATAAACCTCACAGGGAATTCCTTTAAACAAGGATCGTCAGCAAAAATCCGTAAATAACCGCCTGGCAGCCTTGAGCAATCACCTCCAGCCAGCATTCTTGTTCCTCCTGCCTTTGTACATAACCACTTGCAAACAAATCAGACTAAGAACTACTCTTGCTTCTTACACCACCAGGTTCCGAAAACATCCCGAGTACAGACAGGGGAGGTCTTGAAGCCAGGCTGTGATGGATCTGAGGAGAATGACCTTCGCAGTTCAGAACCCATGAAGATGGACAGCCTCACGCAGAGGCTTCAAAGAGACTGTGCTAAAAATAAGTTTAAATAAGCGGCACAAGGAAGCTTGGTGGATAATCAAACTGCGCCCTCGAAAAGAGCTGCAGTAATCAATTTACATATCACTCGAAAGGAAAATTACCATAGCTAAAAGGGGCAGTTCTCCAAACCAAAGGTCACCAAGAAATTCAGCCTAGCTAACCACTAACCAAAAGTGATTAAATATGTATTTTCTGCCCGGCACAAACTCAAAACTGCCACACACCTTCCCCTAGAGACCTTGACTTGGGTGTGATATGCACACAGCTTCAGAAAGCAAATATACTTGTCCCTGGACATCTCCTTCCCTCAGTTGCTTAGCTCGATGAAGTAACTGGATGTTAAGTTTCACTGAGGTTCCCATATTGCACCAAAGAGCCAGTAGTAAGTTGGCTATGCATGCTGGATAAGAGTCCAGTCAGTGGGGCATTATCCCGACCATGTACTGAGCAATGACTCAGGTTCTCATGCATATGCAAATGAGGCCATTTGGGGTGTGGTGTGGCTGGAGAGATGGCTCAGAGATGCTTTTACAGGACAGTTCCTATGACCATGCTGGTTCACAACCTGTCACTTTGAGGGAATCTGACCTCCACAGGCACTGCATGCATGTGATCCACAAACATACATGCAGGCAAAAGACTTTTTTCCATGTACTAAGTAAATCCTTTTTTTGAGACACAAGACTGGACTGGCCTCAAGCTCAGAGATCTGCCTGCCTCTGCTTCCCACGTGGGACTAAAGGCCACCTGGCACATAAAAAGCAAATCTTAAAAAATAAATAAATAAATCTCACTATGTATAGGCAAATATTTCCAAAATTATAAAAATCCAAAATCCAAAAACACTCCTAGTCCCAAGCATTTTGGATAAAGGGTACTCAACCGTGACTGGGGCCTGCCAAACACATTTCCACCTCCTCCCTCGAGCAAGCTCATTTATAAAAAGCTCATTTATAACTGGTGTTATTTCCTAGTGGGCATCTAACAAAAGGCCTTTCTAAAGAAGTGCCTTTCGGTTGACTCTGAAGACACACTGGGAGCTTGAGTCCAGACCAGGCACCGGGCGTCCCTGATCCCAGCACAGCTGGCAGGCTGTCTCCCCTTAAGAAGCCAGCTGGGGTTTTCCAATCCACAAGGAATACTTCTACCCAAAGGTGGAGACAGGAGTAGAGGCCTAGAGAGGACTGGGAACAGCCTGTGCCCAGGACACCAGCAGGCTCTGTGGCTGCTGATCCCTGAAGCCGGGCTGTGCTCCCCGCTTCATCTTCCAGAGTACAGCTCTGGCTGCTGAGGTCTGTGGGTTGCTTCCTGTTGGGGATGACAGCTCCTTAATAAGTTTGCCAATGTTCCTCATGCCAGCCAAGCACTTCCCGCCTTATGCTTATTTTTTTTTAAGAGCTTATTTGAGTTATAATTGAGAAAAGGCAAGGATGAATAGAATGTACCTGTGAACCCATCACCACAACCATGGTGATAAACACAGCCCTCTCCAAAAGCTACCAAGTGCTGCCTTGCCTCGTGTGTTCGATTAGAATCGAGTATTGTACTTGCCCCATAAGAAATCCCAATGGTCAGGCTGTCCAGGGATGGAGGACTGCCATGGGGAGCACCACCGTGGAGCAGGGGGAGCACCACTGTGGAGCAGGGGGAGCACCACTGCACAGGAGCTCCCTCGCTTCCATAGCTCCCTCTCCTGTAATTCCTGTTGAGGAAGTAGACCTCAACTCCATCAGTCACACACTTCCAACACTCCTTGTCCCATGGCCCTAGAGCCTTGAGGTATATATGTGCCACCTCCACCTTTTAACTTATAATCCAGATTTCAGCTCACTTTCGTGCCTCCAGCCTTAATTCTGTAAGCAGGTGCCTGGGTCTCCCCATTACCTTCCCTGGACAGCACTTCAGGTGACTACCCCAAAGAAGCCGAGGCTAGTTATATACAGGTCTCAGCTCCCATATATCTAAGGGTTTGCCAGATAACAGCGTAATCCGAGTGAAGGCTGGAGAAGGTGACCGACCAGCCCTGGGCTGCTCTGATGAGGGGGGAAGTAATCACAAGCCCTGAAAAGGTGGTTCCAGCAATAATCAGTAATTTAACAAATGCAGTGATTCCCCAGCTTAATCATCTTAAGAAGTCATAGCCAAACCATGGTGGTGCATGCCTTTAATCCCAGCACTCGGGAGCCAGAGACAGGCAGATCTCTGGAGTTTGAGGCCAACCTGGTCTATAGGAGTTCCAGGACAGCTAGAGCTACACCATGCTGTCTTCCTCAAGCACCTAAACAGACACTTTCCTCTTCTTCCCCTTCCTCCTTATAAATGGTACCCCATGTACACAGGAACCAGTAAAGGACGCATGCGGGCCCCCACTGAGGACTGCACACCAGGGAGCTCTCTCAGGTATTCAATTCTCCACTACCTGCAAAATATCAATGTGACTGACCTGTAAGTTCTCTAGTTCCCAGGGCTTTTCACAAACCACACTATCTGACCCACAGGAAGGCAGCTGGCCCAGCTGGCCTCTACCTTCAATAAACAAATCATGACCCACGAGCCACCCAGGAGTCCTGGAAACACAGGCAGGCCCCGGCACCGTGAGCAGCACCACCTCCCAGCTCTCTCCAAAGCCACTTCCCTTAAGAAAGGAAGAAGCAGCAAGTGTCCTGCTGACCACTCTGGATACGGAGCAATGGCAATCAGAACAGACACCTGTTCCCAGGCCCTTCCAAGAGAGGCTGGCAGGGACCCTGTGGAGAGGCTGTGGAAAGGCAGTGAGCAGCTGCTGTGTGTCCCCAGGGAGCCCAAGGGCCATGGCATGGCCTTAGATGCACCAAGTTCTCAAGTGTGAGCCCAGAACTGCCCACTTGAGATGGGAGGGTACTTTGAGGTGACAGGTGCTTTAATGAGGCACATCAGACTTAGGTTTCAGTAACTAGCTTGATGCTATCTATCTAGTATGAGCCAAAGTCTGTCCTGACGTCTTAGGCATGCCTGGTATGGCACCGGTGGGAGGTCCCCCAGGCCTGCCCCCCTCTGCTGCCTGCAATCCTTGTGGGCATGCTTAGTTCTTAGTTATTCCATTCTCTTGCATGAAGATCTAAGACTTCTACTAACCCTCTAAGCCTTGCTACTAACAAAAAAGGAGGAAGCAACTGGGATCGGCAAGATGTCTCAACGGATAAGGGTGCTTGCTTGCTGCCAAGCCTGTCTATCTTAGTTCAATCCCTGAAACCCAGATAGTGGAAAGCAAGAACTGACCCAAAAGTTGTCTTTTTTTTTTTTTTTTTTTTGGTCTTTTTTTTTTTTTCAAGACAGGGTTTCTCTGTGTAGCCCTGGCTGTCCTGGAACTCACTCTGAAGATCAGGCTGTCCTCGAACTCAGAGTACTGGGATTAAAGGTGTGAGCCACCACCACCCAGCCCAAAAGTTGTCTTCTGACCTCCATATGTGTGTACTGAGGCACACAGGGAGCAGAATATTTTCCTCAGCACAGAACTGGTTTGCAACGAAGTGATATTTACCTCACTTGCAAAATCTGCAGAACTGTACATTACAAGCAAGTTCTACTGTCCACAAGTATATGGCATTGTAGGGAGCTGGCACCCTTAGAACATGAGTAACAGCAATGACTTCGTGGGGTGAACTGTACAGCTCACTACTACACAGCGGGGGCCTTGCAATCTAGCCCTGCAACCATCTACCCGGAGGCTCCCTGGAAGGCCCTGAAGCAGGGGTTTGGAAAACACACGTGCAGATTCTTCTCACTACAAACATACACAGTGAGGGAAAATCTTTTGGCTACCTCTCGTAATTTGATCACCAGGGAAAATGACAAAGGAACTAACTCCCTTCAAGTCCCTTCCTTACCATTTGACCTCACCACAGCTTTTATCTGTCACAGCTAGTATCATCACACCCCACCAACCACCTCAGTCCAAACCCAGTGGTGTCTACTCAGCAGGAAGATCAATCAAGCCCCATCAGGCTTGGTTGGTCCAAGTCACTTGAGGAACTGCCTACCCCCCTCCCCCAACACACACACAAAGGGCCTGTAGTTGTGTGTACATCAGGACCCTCCACTCCAGAACCTAACTCTGTCCCTCCATGGGCATCTAGAAAAAAAAGCACACATGGGGGGCAGACCAGCAACCCAGTTAGCTGACTAAGGCCAGCCTTCTCAGCAGGACACAATAGTATCATGAGATGAATCATGGGTCTTTTTAAGATAAGCTTCTGCCTTGACTTAAGCATGCTCTGAAGCAGACCACACACACACACACACACACACACCCTCTCTGCTTTTAAGGACTTCATCTATGACACAGGACATGACTCAAAAGGCCCAGAAAAACTCCTGGCACACAGAGCAATCTTCTCTTAGAAGACATTTCAGTCTCTACCCAACAACCAAGGTCCTGGCCAATGTACACAAGTCAGCTGCCACCCGCCAACTGGAAAACCCTAGAGTCCTTTGTCACACAATCCAACCACTGTTCCAGAAGCAACATGGCCAATGTGAGAGTTCCACAGCCTCCCACAGATGCTGCACCTGAGGGCAGTACTAATCATCCCTAGGATTCCAAATGCTTCACACGGCTGATTCCATTTGTAATCAGAAGACACCTTAAACACAGTAGTCAAAAACCTAGTTCACCGAACTCCACAGAAGCCCAATAGAGTCAACTAACCTGGACCCTTGGGTGCTCTCAGAGACTGAGTCACCGACCAAGGAGCAGACACAGGCTAGCCACTGGCACATTTGTAGCGGAGGCACAGCTATCCCCATGGCTCCCCCAACAACTGGAGTCCCTAGAGCTGTGGCCTGTCTGTGGATCCCGTTTCGGCTGTCTTGTCTGGCCTCACTGGGAAAGGGTATACCTAGGCCTACAGAGACTTGATGTGCTAGGTGGGGATATGAGGGGGGGAGAGGAGAGGGGCTCCATTCTCTCAGAGAATAGGGGGGCTGTGTAAGGGGGGAACCTGAAGGATGCAGGGGCAGCAATCAGGATGTAAAGTGAATAAATTAAGAAAAATGCATAAAACATAAAAACAAATAAATAGAAGCCAAGTTTACCTGAGGATCGCAGCGCTCCTTCCGGTCTGCCCAAAAGCCAAGCTTTGTGGGAGCTCTACCACGTTTGGTTTGTTTTTTTTTCCCGAGACAGGGTTTCTCTGTGTAGCCCTGGCTGTCCTGGAATTCACTCTGTAGAGCAGGCTGGTCTCCTGCTCAGAAATCCGCCTGCCTCTGCCTCCCAAATGCTGGGATTAAAGGCGTGCACCACCACTACCCTGCGAGCTTTACCACGTTAGAGCTGAGCTTAGTGAGCTCGGCTCATTTTCCCCAGGCACAGCAAAGGCTTTTATAGGAAATAACTTCCGCTGGGAGGGTGTGGTATCCTTTAATCCTAGCACAGGAGGCAGAGGCAGAAAGGATTGTTCTGAGTGTGAGGCCAGCCACCTGAGCGATTCACAGCAAGTTCCAGGCCAGCCAGAGCTATACAGTAAAACCCAGGCTATCTGTCTCACTTGCTTTGTAGCTGAAGACTGATCCTTTTGACTCTACCCTTCTTGGTGCTTATGTAGAGCTAGGGATGGAAGCAAACACTCTATCAACTGAGCTACATCAGCAGCCTATCTATCCATCATCTTCAAACAGAGTCGAAACTCACAGCCAAACACTCCCAAATACCACTTCTCTCCAGACCATCCTACCCGATGCTCCTTATTCCAGAGCATAGACAATGAGGGCCACCCAAGAACTTTAACAATCCTCAACGCTCACCCACACCCTGCATGAAACCCTAATGCCACGGAGGTGGTATCAGTGGCCCAGCTTCCCCCACAAGTACCTTGAGCACATCTGAAGATGATGCACCTATCCATGCACAGCAGAAGACAATCAAGGCTGTCCTTCTTTTCTCCTAGTGGGCCCAACCCACTACAGCTGTGGGCCTGGGAATGGCCCACCTTTTATTCCAACTGCCCCTGAAACTCCAGGTCCCCGTGGAACTATAGCACATCGTGAATCTACCTGAATTTTTTTTTTTTTCTGTGTAGATTTCTGTGTAGCCCTGGATGTCCTGGAACTCACTCTGTAGACCAGGCTGACCTCGAACTCAGAAATCCGCCTGTCTCTGCCTCCCAAGTGCTGGGATTACAGGCGTGCGCCACCACGCCCGGCTAAATCTACCTGATTTTAATCAGGTCAGAAAAGCATTTATTTTCTAAAGAAGTAATGGAATGTGACACCCCACACTGGACATCTATATTCACTCCATTTACTAAATTATAAAGCCTTTCCAAAGGCTTAGAGGTAGTTCCTCCAGTGATGTCTGTTTAATTGGGATGTGTACAAAACATAATTAGACTGTCTAACGCTACAATATTGCTTATGGGAGTATCCCTGCTCATGCATCGGTTCCATTCTGTACTTAATCTCTATTAAGACGTCTGTGTGAAAGCAGATAGGTGTGTGCACTAGACTTCATAAACACCATAAATCACGAAGTCACTGCTTTGGTAAACCAAAAGCAGCCCCACAGGAAGTCATTGGGCCCCAGAGACTCCACTTTCCATTTATTCCAGAAGGCTGGCCCCTTGCCTTTTCCTCAAGTGTCCCTCCTCCCAGTGCACCCAGGTTTCACCAGTGAGCCAGGTAACAAGAGTTTAAGTCATGGCCACAATGGCTCACAGTCATAGCTGCATGACACCCCAAAACCATCCCGGAAAGCAACTACCCTCAACAAGAGGGGAGCTTTTCTGTCCAAGGTCCCAGTGAAGTCTCTTGTTTTGTCCCTCAGCTCAGACGCCTATGGGCATCATTTTAAATTAAGTTCATTTCCCCTGGTGGATTCAGGAGACTACCACCAGAGGCTTGAAACTCTACAGAATAAGCTCACACATGTAGCCGGGTGGTGGTGGTGCACGCCTTTAATCCCAGCACTTGGGAGACAGAGGTAGGCAGATTTCTGAGTTCGAGGCTATGCAGAGAAACCCTGTCTACAAAAAAACCAAATAAATAAATAAATAAATAAATAAATAAATAAATAAATAAATAAATAAATGGGTGACGCATAGACACACAAACACAGCGCCATTTTCTATACAGCTTGGCACCAGTGGAGAACCCACAAAATGGTCTCACTCTTTCCAGAATTGTGAGGCGATCCACAACGGCTTTGACAGGGTGGAAAGTCCCTTTCTGCATTACATAGGGTTACTAGTAAACTGAAATTAAACCAGCCATAATAAGGCATTTATACAAACAGAAAGCAAGGGAAGGACTGGGGAGATGTCTCACTGGTTAAGGCCACGTGTTGCTCATACAGAGGGCTCATGTCCGTCCAATTGCCAGCATTTGTATGGTGGCTCATAACCACCCATAACCCCGGTTCTAGGGGATCTAATAGGCATGTGCATGATGCACATACATGCATGCAGAAAAAACATTTATTCACATGAATTAGAATAAATTTTTTTAAAAAAGAAATAAGAAAACAAGGTAAACAGCTGGGTGGTGGTGCATGCTGTAATCCCAGCATGAGACGCTATCTATTCAATATTCAAGGTCAAATCAGTAAAATACCAAATTAAAAAGCCAGTCTAGGGCTGGAGAGATGGCTCAGCTGGTAAGAGCACCGACTGCTCTTCCTAAGGTCATGAGTTCAAATCCCAGCATCCACGTGGTGGCTCACAACCATCTGTAAAGAGATCTGACACCCTCTTCTCTTGTCTGAAGACAGCTACAGTGTACTTACATATAATAAATAAATATATATTAAAAAAAAAGCCAGTCTACATGACCTTTGTAGGTAAGTAAGTAGGTAAGTAGGTAAGTAAGTAGGTAAGTAGGAAGGAAGGAAAAGAAAGAATCAATTGACAACCAACCTTGAAAACAGTGATTATTAGAGAGAAGCTGTCTCAGCTGCTTATGCAAAGCCCCCTGCAGTTAGGAAGGCTAAAGCAGGAGGGAAATTTGAAGTCTACTTTGTGCCACACAGTGCAACCCTGTCTTATTTAAGGAAAAGAGAGAGAGAGAGAGAGAGAGAGAGAGAGAGAGAGAGAGAGAGAGAGAGAGAATGCCACAAAATGCATTCAATGTCACTTTTAAACAGAAGGTATTTGTTCCCAAATCTGCTTGAGTGCCTGGTATTTTTTTTTATCAAACAATGCTATCTGCATGGGTAGATAAAGGTAGATTTGGTTTGTAGGTAGAGGCGCAAATGCCCATAATCCATGCATGTTAATGCTGGTATCATCTAGTATTAATTAAGCTATCAACTTCCATGTAGTTCCTATCTATAATCCCGGCACTAAGGAGGAGGGTCCCTGAGGCAGGAGGATTGCCACAAGTTCTAAGCCAGCCTGGGCTAGAGAGTAAGACCCTGTCTCAAAACAAACAAGCTGGACTTCACTCATGGTGCACTTCACCAAGCCAAGTCTTAAAATGTTTCTTTGCTCACATGCTATGACATGACTCTCAGCGCAGGCTCATCTGAATAAACACTGCTGTGTGCAGATACCATTCAAAGTTCATCTCCACATGGAACCAGCCCAGAAAGTAACAGACTGACAGACAGACAGACACACACACACAAACACACACACACACACACACACACACACGAAATTTCCTCTCAAGTTCCTAGGAACGTCTGATGATGTTCTAGAGACGTTTAAAGCAAAGACAGAAAGACACAAATACATGTGTCAAATTTCAAATGTATTCATTCAATCTGGGGGTTATTCAAGCTATATAAAACCTTCTTTCAACCATGTTTGCATGCCAAATGTTCAATAACTAGACTCAAGTGTGTGGGTGTAGCGCTGAGGGAGTGGTTTGTGTTTAAAGAAAGACAGACTGTGTGTGGTTGGCAGGTTCTGGGATGACTGCACGAAGAACCACCTGGAGGAGTTTGCTAAAAATACAGATGTTGGGGTTTGTCCAACACGATGGCATGTAGAGCCCAGGAGATGGACTCCTAGAAGGGGTGCCCCAGGGATCCCCTTCTCTGGCAGCCAGTCTCTCTGGAACCACCCAGCCATTAGGTCCTCCCAGGAGACTGCAGGAGTCACTCATGTGAAAAACCACCAAACCCACAGCTAACTTCTTAACTCAAAATGCATAGGTCACCTGGAGAGCAGGGCAGAGCAAGGGCTAGTTAGATCAAGGGTCCTGGTACTCACCCAGAGGACCACCTCTCTGTGCCACTGGAGGCCTTTTAACTCCATCCCCATGCCGATCTGCAAAGAATGCAGAGGGGCAGGAAACAGCCCAGGGTAGGCAGATGGGAAGACAACATACTCTTCTAAGTTCTATTAACTGTTGTATCATCAATGTTCCTCCCTCTGGGGCACCAAAACCTCAGTGGCAATAGAAACTATTAGCAAGGTATCAGCATCATCCAGGCTTACCCACCCCTCACACACACTCTGGCTCCCACACATGGCCTATTATATATTATAGGCCCTTGCACTGCAGACCCCAGTTTTCCAAAGGCATCTTCAAGAACCATCTCCAGATGAAATTTTGAATGGCATGAACTGAGCAAGAAGAAATAGCTGGTCCATGAAATGACCAGCCCTCCTTGGAGGTAACACACAGCGCCTTCTTCATTTTGCATATACACACAACCTTACACACACCTGAAACCTGACAGGTAACAGAGAAGTAGCACTGCCTAGGAGAGCAGCTCATGCCACAACTGGAATCAGCCTTGTGAACTTGGCATTCAGGAGCCTGATTCAGGCAGGTCAAGAGTTCAAGGCCAGTTGAGCTATGCAGCAAGATTTGTCTTACAAACAAAACACAAAATAAAAGGGGAAAAGAGCTGGGTGGTAGTGGCGCACACATTTAATCCCAGCACTAGGGAGGCAGAGGCAGGAGGATCTCCATGAGTTCAATACCAGCCTGATCTACATAGTGAGCTTCAGGACAGTCAGGGCTACACAGAGTGACTGTCTCCCCCCCCCCCAAAAAAAAAGAAAAGAAAAAAAGAAAAAGATAAAAATTGGATTCTTACTAATCACTCCATAAAGTCACACACATGCCCAGTCTGGGTCATAATGGGTGCGTCAGTAACCTGCTTAGACACACAAAGCCAATTGCTATCCCACTTACCAAAGCTGTTCATTCTTCACCAAGCAAGAACACTACCGCATACCAGGCAGATGATCCACACAAGATCTATGAGGCAATCAACCACCTGCCCTTCCAAAAGTATATAGACCCTCCGCCTTCGGACCAAGAGAATGAATGAGCTAAGGCAGGCCAGTCCACGAGCCAAGGAGAGGCCAGGCTCTGCAGAGTGTGTTGCCTGACTGACCACGCTGTGGCTCCCTGCTCTATGCGGTGCGAGCTGGGCTTCCAGGCTACACAATCAAATCCTGAGCCTTTTCCTCGGCAGCTTCCTCCTGCTGAAAGCACCTGGGCCAGGCACAGCTCCCATACTGGTTGTCCACCAGGCAGGACAGCCAGTTTTCCTTCCTTCCATAGAAAGGGAGTAGGTCTCCAATAACACATGAATATTTTACTAGGCATTTCTTGGACTTAGCTAATACACAGTAACATTCTACTGTCTAAAAACAACTTCTTGAAAGTTTTTTCTTTTTTTAAATTTTATTCACTTTGGCCCCATTAACCAATGAGAAGCAAACCAAACCCAGTACCCTTGCCTAAGCAGGTCGCTACCTATCACCTATCCCGGGTACCCTTTTAGAATGGCCTCCACTAAGGATTCTTTCTGCTGTTGCAGACCCTTCCACCTTCTTGATATTTGATGGGAGCCCTTCAATATCCATCTACTTTGAAGTGCACAATGGGGATTCTTGGCACAAAAGCGGCGGGTTTATTTTATTTTACTATATGGTATTTACTTATACCATATAGTAATTTTTAATTTAATTCGT
Organism: Apodemus sylvaticus; assembly: GCF_947179515.1. Taxonomy (NCBI): domain Eukaryota; kingdom Metazoa; phylum Chordata; class Mammalia; order Rodentia; family Muridae; genus Apodemus; species Apodemus sylvaticus. The sequence continues at coordinate 72,477,701 of NC_067472.1, read as the reverse complement.
CAGCCTGTCCTAAGCACTTCTGGTGGGATCTTATTACATTCCACCATTCTACAGACACGGAAACCTAAGCTCCTATCAAGGGCTTAGTAAATGAAAACGCAGGACGGGTTCCAGCATTTTCCATCCCATCTCTGCCACACGTTCTAGAATAATCTATCCCCTGCGTACCTTGATCCTTCTACTAGGCTCTAGAAGGGTGTATCTCTTGCCTAATGGTATATTTAAAAGAAGTGAAGCCATCTTCGAGGACAGTGGTTCTCACCCTTCCTAATGCTGTCACCCTTTAGTACAATTCCTCATGTTGTGGTGAGGAACTATAAAACATGAAATCCCTCAACCATAAAATTATTTAGTTGCTACTTCATAACAGTAATCTTGCTACTATTATGAATCATAACGTAAAAATTTTTTTGAAGATGTAGGTCTGTCCAAAGAATTTGAGACCCACAGGTTGAGACCCACTGTACTAGAGTTCTTCCTCACCTCAGTACAGGGCACCCAGTGCTCCCCGAAGCAGAGTTTATATATTACCAACTTTAAAAACTGGAATGCAGCTTTAAGCCTGGCCTTACTCTATGTGACAGCAACTGGGAAATCAATCTCTTTGGGATAGCAATTATGAATTTACCTCCAAGCTCACAGGCCTAACTGGCATGCATGGACAGAGCCCAACAAACCCGGAAATCACTCTATATCTCCCTGCAATCCTTGTATACAACAAACTCAGCCATAAAACGTTCCCAGTCATAAAGGAGGGGAAAAAAATGAGAAGCAAGCTCAAAAGAGTTTGGAAAATAGTTCCTTGTGGTACACCTGGCCATTTTAGGAAGAAAAAGAATTACCCACCAGTCCAGTAAAAATACTCAGAATCTCAACTTTCTCCTTAAGGTCCCTGGCTTTTGGTTTAGTCACGTTAGTCTTCCGTTTAAGTGAGTTATGAAAAGATGCTGCATGGGGATAGGAGGGGTAGGGGTCTCCATCCCCAAGTTAAAAGCACTGTGAGAGATCAGCCAACAGAACCGCAAAAAACGCAAGATGGGAAAACCAGATGATCAGGAGACCAGTGTGCCCCACCATGGGGGGCGGGGGGGCAGAACTCAGGTGCCTTGCGTTGAAAGAGTTAAGTGCTCACCTCAGTGGCTTTTCTTCAGAGCAAAGGACCCCTGAACCCTACGAGTATATACTTTCTGCACCCCAGAACCACCCACGTGGTTCGGAGACTACCTGAAACTGTGGCTAGCAGGGAATGACTTCATGAGGAAGTTACATGCAGTCCAGTGGTCAGCAAGCATGAGAGGCTTTATCCTCTCATCCTATCACCTAGGACTGTAGGGTTAGAACCAATACAGGCTTACCACCCCAGCAGACCTGTGCAATGTGAAGTACAATGGAGACCTGTTTGAAAATGCGGGGGTGGGGGAGGCACTTAAAATAGACAGAAATATAATCATTACCCAAGCTGGCCCAGGGCCAGGACACCAGGACAAACATGAGTAATTTGTTAAGAGACACCTCTGGCACATTACACTATCAGGGTTGAACCCACCATGTAGCCAAGCCCCCAGTATTTCAGCCTCATACCGGTCCCCCAACATAACTACAGGGATTTCCCCCAGCTCACAGGCCCACACCTGTTCTCGATAGGGAAGGAAGGGCTGCTGAGCAGGAAGGTGCTCTTAATGGAAGCCTGTTTTTCAGGAAAATCCCCAGCGTATGGGGACCTTAGGTCCAAAGCTCCTGCCCCGGGTGCCTTTCCGGTTGAGTTATTCACCACAGGGGCAGGGCTCGCTCTGGATCTTTGGGCACGCCCTACTTCATGCCATTCCCTTCAGTTCTGATGGCCACTTTGAAAGGAAGACTAATCCTTTTGTTCTGGAGAATTCACTCAAATTCCTGGCTAAGGCCAGGGTTACACAAAAGCAAAGCTTTAACCTAGAACTTCCTTGAAAGGAAGTTTTTACTGATTTTACAGGAGTGGAGCAGACAGAGCATCCCATTGTCCGGAGGGGAGATCTTGCCCAGCTTTCTCCAAATATCTATGTGTAGAAATTAAGGAACAGTGGGATATAGGGTTCCTGTCTCTTAGGCCACTCCCCTTTCAAGGGCGGGGCATTCACCAGAAAGGTAGTGAAGGGAGTGCCTGCTCTGAAGAAAGTTGAGCCTACCTACTGAAACAGAGATGCCTGAGCCTAAGTACAAGGAATTGTTTATGTACCGGGGTGTGTGTGTGTGTGTCTGCATGCCCCGCATACACAGGGCAACAATGAGTCAGTAATCCAGAGAATTCTTTCCAGACAGTCAGCCAGAAACTTTCAGAGACCTCCCAGGTCTGAATAGTCACTTCAAGATTACAGTGAGAGTAATTGGAGAGAAAGCTCAACAGTTTTAAGAGCACTGACTGTTCTTCCAGGACCTAGAGTCAATTTGCACACACACGTGAACACATACACACTCACACATGTGCACCCACAGAGGCTGTTAACTCCAGTTTCATCCAGAAGGTCAGATGCCCTCTTCTGGTCTTCACATGTACTATGTGCACAAAGTTTCAACCAGGAAAACATACACATAAAACAAAAGTAAATATTTTTAAAGTACAAAGACTGATCTTGGGGTACAGGCCTTGAATCCTAGCTACTCAGGACACTGAGGCTGCTGAGTGTATTTCAGAGCAGCCTGGTATCTTAGCGAGAAGTGGGATGAGATATATAGCTCAGTGTGCTTGACTAGCTTATGTGAGAGACCCTAGGTTAGATCTCCATTACAAACGTGCAAGGAACCTACCAGCAGGTGGTGATGCATGCTTACAGACTTCTGATTCCAGTACTTGGGAAACAGAGACAGAAAGACCATGAAAGCCATCCTACAAAAAATAGCAAGACTATCTCCAAAGAAGGTGTGTGTGTGTTAAGGGATAGCTCTGTTGATAAGACATTTACTTCAGGGCCTAATAGCCTGAGCCCAGTCCCCAGAGCATACAGGTTAGAGATAACTGACTCTTGAAAGTTGTCCACCTGCAACCTGGACACCCACACCCATGTGCACACCCACAAATATACACAAATTAATATGAGTCAAATGTTTTTAAGTGCAATAAACTTTTAAAGGTCTAGAGAGTCTACTATAGGAAATGCCCCCTGTTTTAGGATGGATCACTCTATTAAAAAGATCACTCAAAGGGCAAAATGAACACAAGCGGGACTTCTCATGGCTCCAGGGGCTTTGGGGAACCTATAAGCTGAGGGCAGGGTAAAATACAATAATTATTTCTGAAACTTCTGTCTGAATTCGGGAAGAACACAGAACCTGCCCCTCCCCTCTGCTCACATGGCCGAAAGCGAAGGAAGGTGAGAAGAACTCTACCCCAGGCAGAAGGTGTCCAACCAGGAAGTCCTACTCTGACCATCAGGTGCCAGCTCCATGGAGAGGTCATGGGCAAATCACCTCAAAGTCCTTCCTTTCCCAGCCATCATGCCACCTAGAGAGATGGGCCAGCCATAACCAGATACAAGAAGATACAAAAGTTCAACATGGTTGAACTCTTATCATTAGTAACAATGCTGCAAGGAGTTCCGAGGTCGTGAATGCAGTCTACAGAGACAGGTTTAACGTTCAGAAGTTGTTTCACCATGGAGATCCCTCAATTCAAGTCTAGATCCTGCTGCCCCAACCCCTCCAGCTAAGACCCCCAAGGCCCCTCGGTCCTGGCAGTTAATGTGTGTCAAGCTCTATGGCCCTGTTTGTAGAGCAAATAAAACAGCAAACCTGCCACAAGGATGGTACCCCAGTATCCCACCCCTGTGAGCTTTTCACCCTCTAGCAGTCAATCAACAAAACTCCATGAAAGCCCACTGGAGACGCTAGAAACATCTCAACCCCCCAGGTCAGGAACATTAAGGTCAAGATCCCTGTGAGCAGAAAAGGGGTCAGGACAGGATCCCGCCACGCACCTGGCTCAGCTGAGCTGAAGGTGGGAGCCCCCTTGAATGTCCTCTCCACCACAGTGTTTCAAGTCACTCGGCAGCTCCGTCCTGGCCACGGAGGCCTACTGGTGAGAGGGAAGCTGCAGGAGGAAGGAAGTGGGGGCTGGGAAACAGGGTCCATTTCCATCACCTAAAGACTTCCCTGCAGTTCTAGATTAGCAAGTGAAAAGGTGCGGGACTAGGGGAGTATTCCCTGCATCGGATGCCTCACCCAGAGCAGAGATAACCGGGCGGGGTCGCCAGGTGCACACACCCCAGGGGCTAGCAGCCCACTTGGGGTCCTGGGATCCCAGATCCTCAAAAGTCAAGTAAAAGGCGCCCCCCTCCCCCATGCTCCTTTCCCTCAGTTCTCATCCAAACCACGCCCCCTTCCAGGGGCGGGACCAGGTGTGGTCGAGACCTTCCTTAGACCCAGCCTCTCTAGCTCGCCTGGAAGGTCGCGCAGGACTCCGGAAGTTGATGTCCGGCTGGGCAGAAGGCAGAGGGTCCTGGAGGGCCCAACTCTGCGCTACAGGAAACAAGGGGTGGAAAAAAATACAGCCAGCCCCTCGGTGACTTGGAGAAAGAGTCTCTATTTCTTCCTCGCAGATAAACAGGATTATTGTATTTACCCAGCTCGCAGGAGCCTCGTTAAGATCAATGGCTGTAAACTGTTTTTAAGATAAAAAACACTCTCAGATCTTGCTTGTAACATTCATATATGCATATGGACATCTGATGCACTTTTAAAAATCACTTTACCCAAGTGACATCCATCACCAGATCTGAGATCAACAGAGAAAGCTATGGGTGCTCTCCAGACAATATCTGACCATGGCACACACCTGGGCTATCAGCTCTAAAAGGCAGGGGGGCTATCAAGCCAGCGGTGCAGATTGGCATAACATCTGGAGAAGGCAGGGAAACAAAAACTTAAAATATCCGCGGTCCACTCCATTAGGAAAGAAAATAAAACGGCATCTTCCTAATGAAGCCTATTAGACTTGGCCTCCACCTGGGTTTCTGGTGTTTGGAAACTCGTAGCTAAACCCGGGGCCCTAGTAGTCATTCGAGCTCTGCCACTGCCTGGATCTTGCACGGTCCGGTCATATCTAGCCTAGCAGTTCCAACAGCAAACCCCTCTCTCCGAGGAACCAGCGCCCTTCCTGGATAAAGCAAGATCACGTGACCAGCTAGGGCACTTTTGGGCTGGAAATGGGCGTTAGGGTTTCAGGATGTTAACCTCTTTCCTTCAGCCACCCCAAAAGTTGAGTTTTAAGGTGGGCAGGTCTGAGTGTAAGGACATCAGCGTTTCAACGTGTGTGAGGCGTTAAGAGCTTGCAGTGAAGCACTTTACTTGGATTCCTGGGCAGAACACACTAAAATTCTCCCTCAGCGAGAGTAGTCACAATTAGGGTTCATTCAAAGGGAAGGTACAGAGAGCCTCTCCAAACAGGTCATTTTCACCTGCTGCCCCTTCCCCCTCCCACTACTCGCTTCAATCAGATATAAATACAGTTCCAGGTGTTATTATGCCCGTTCCCAACCATAAAGCAGTATTTTGCTGGCCTCCATATTAAGTTTTTTAAAAAACTGTCATAATAGGACCAAGAACAACAAAGTATCCCACTAGTTCACGAGCTTGGTCTCTTAATTCCTTCCAGACAATCTTCCTAGGATTCCATGACTTCAATAATAAAGTTTCTGTTCGTCCTGAGACTGAAGCAGAGCCACAACGAAGCTGAACACAAGGCCTGAGAAGGAGGCCTGATGCCATATTCCACATGATCTGAGCAGGCCTCACTGCGGGCTGCTCCAGTAATACCCAGAGCCACTGCTGCTATCTTCTAGCAAACAATCTTTAAGCCAAGCAGTGTAAATCATAATTAGGATGTTGCAATGCCAGAAGCACATGCTGACCAGAATCCAGAAAGAAAGAAAAAAAAAATTAACACCATAAACCAGGTAAGGTGGCTCATTGCCTGTCTGTAATCTCTGTACTTGTGAGGTAGGGACAAGGAAGGAATTCAAGTCTAGCCCATGAGACTAGACCAAAGGCAAAAACAAAAAACAAGAAAAAGCAAAACAAAACATAGGGTAAGGTATTATTTCCTTTTCTAGCTTACAAAGTATTTGTATAATTGTAATAATAAAGAACACAGGCACACAGGCACGCACGCACGCACCTACCTTACCTTCATGGAGGTTTTCCTGGCCCTTGAAATCTAGACAAACCTAGTCACCAGCTATTTAGGGTTAACATCCTCCAAACACCACCCAACTTGGGGGATGAGAAAGAAAGTTCTATTACCTAGGACAGAAGTCACAATTCCTTATAAAACTAACATGACTGCTTGCCCCATTAGTCAGAACCCAACCATTTTATCACAATTTCTATGAAATTTAAGTCCACTCTAGCAGCTGTTAAATCTAAGTTAGGCGTACAGCTAAAGCAGGGCATTTCTAAGCACCCACCGGGGACCGAGCGAGGTATGGATGGAAACTGCCAAGGGGCCTCAAAGTTATGACTGCACATTGCTAAATACCAGGTAGATGGAGCCCTGGGAATAGACAATTACCCACATGATTCCAGTTTGGATGGAGGTTTTTACGAGGTACCAGGAATGCCTGTCACCTGAGCCATCATGGGTCCCACGTGCAAGTGAGAGGAAAGGCTTTGAGAAGGAAGACTCAAAAAAGCCTCTTCAGAAAGAACAGCAGGAGCCACAAGCAAGCAGCATCAATAGCAAAAACTCAAGAGTAGGATACTGTCCCCTAAAGGCAGAGCGGAAGCATAGGGAAGAATTACAAACAAACACAGCTCCTTCCTGGGGTTTCAGTTGCCTCAGTGTCTGGCACTGTGTATCTAGTGTTCTAATATCAAATTTGAAAGGGGGGAGGGGAGAGTTGTGATTCTTAATGGTTTTCTTGGAAATTGCTTCTATTTACCCTTGTAATCTTTCCTCAAAAAAGAATGCAGATTGCTAAGAACCAAAGCATGTATTCTCCTGGAATCTAGCAAGACCACCTTCTAAGAAAAACTCAGGAAGGGAAGCTGGCCAAATTTCCAAGCCTGACCAAGGCAGATGAATGCCAGGCTGGTTCCCATCCCTGTGCTGGTCTCCTGCAGAAGGGGAAAACTGCCCCTTGGCTCCCTTTGTCAACGTTCCTCACAAACAATGGCCGGCTCTCCCACCACTGTAGACACTACATTCATCTGCGAATCCCCCTCTTCTACACAATGTGCAAAGCCCTTCTTTTCATACAAGTTATGAATGCCCAAGTGCAGCCATAATTTAGTCCTTCCACATTAATAATGACATCTAAAAGCAAACTCCAGATTAGGCCCAAACATTCATTTGTGACTATCATTAAAGTCACACTGATAGCTTTTGGATACTTTTCATTAAATCATGATCAAAAGAGCCACTGAATGCCTATAAAAATGGCTCTGAAGTTTTTGGCGATTATTAAATATAATTTTCTGAACTCAGAGATAGGGCTTTAAAAAAAAAACCCTTTCATAACTCCATGACACATATTCCATTAAAGCCAGACTTGAATAAAAATTAACATCAAAAGGTGGGACTGGGGAAAGCATCGGATATTCCCAGCTCTCCATGGGGGCTGTAACTTTAAATTGGGACATGCTTACCAGCTGTAATAGGTAAGGTAATACGCCCAGGCAATGCGCCTAGAAGTTACCCACCAAACATTTCTGTACCCCCCTAACTTCTCAGTATACACAAACCTCATGAGCATTCATTCCTGAGCTATTAGTCCATGGAAAGATTGTTAGTAAAAGATCCCAAGATTTCACCAAAAGGTGTCATTTCTTTGTGAAGGATCAAGCTGGACTGTATTTTTTTTAAGACTACAAAATTGTGTTCCACGCTTTGTAATGGAGCTGTTATCACTTGGACATGGTAGTAGCAGAGTTGTTCATACCCAGCACAATAGGTCAATTAGTCCCTTCCCAACCATGTGCCATGTGAATGCTTGTGTTTCCATGTGGCCTGCTGATTTCTGCTGATAGAAAGATTAACAGAGGGACCCAAACTGAACTCACATAGATTATGATGACAGCCCCTCTATATTGAAGAGACAGTGGGAAAAAGTGAGAACTGGGACCACCATTCCATCAATGCTGCAAACTCTTTACATTTTTTTTCCATTTAGCAGGGGATAACTGTGCCTTCAAACTTGACTCAATGATGCTGGGATGTGTGGTTGGCAAAAGACATGCCCCTGCTACAACTCAGCAGCAGCCCTCCCTGCAAGATTGAAAGGTATCCTCTTGGAAGTCCTTTTTCATAAATCAGTAAGAGTAAGGAAAGCCAGGAGTAGGTAGGAGCTTTACATAGGAGGCAGAGGCTGGAGGATCCCTGAGTCCTAGACCAGCGTGGTCTACAGAGAGAGTTCTAGGTCACCATACATAGTGACTTCCAGGGAAGTCAAAGTTAGTCACAAACAAACAAACAAACAAAAAAAAAAGGAAGAAAAGAAAAGGAGGGAGGGAAGGAGGGAGGGAGGAAAAGAAATTAAAACAACACATACCACCCTAGGCTTGCTTTCCTATACTGCTTGTTCAGTCAGTATACCTCTGATCTGACTGCTTTCTCAGCACACCAGAAAATGGTACACACCAAAATAGTTTGTTTTCATAGTTTAGTTTGTTGTTGCTACTTGTTTCTCTGATCCAATTTTTCTTTAAAACGCTTTCTAGACTTACAGGACAATTTCTACTTGGAGTTTAAGTCAAGAGTGAGTTTATTGATTATTCCCTGAAAGGGTAACGGATGGAGTAGTTAATAATTATTCCACTAGCAAGTTTTACTGTTTCATCTTGTGTACAAGGGCTAGATTAACAATGCCAGGGAAATCAAAACGACTCAGCAGGGACAGGAACAGGTGTGCCTGAGTCTGAAAAGGCCAAAATATTTCACAAAGTATGTCACCGGTTTTTTTTACAGTGGCAGTTGTTTGGTTTTTGGTGGATACACTTTTTTTTTAAACTTTCTTAACTCTGAAGTGACACTCTTAAATTTTACAGACATTTCTTCACTTAAATTGACGACTAAATCCCGCACATAAATTGCAACTCAAGCTCAGCAAGGAAATGCATTTGAGGGACAAAGGGTTTTTTTTTTTAATCACTGCTAAGAAAAGGTAATTCACCCTGCCCCTCCCCCACAAGAACACCCATTCAAGGGCCCAGTTTCAAAGCTCACTAGTGAAACCGTAAATAACTCACGTGGCAGGGAGCTCCCCTCAGCAGGGCACGCCACACCGCCCTCCACTCTCCCTTATTAACGTGCCATTACCACGGGGGAGGGAGGCGGGCATTATATTCCTTCAGCTTAAGTATCGCCCCAGACTAGAAACCAAAACGCACCTTGTCAGGTTCGGAACTCACTGCAAACCTGAGATCTTTTAATTCCCTCTAATAGCTGCTTTCCACAGAGACGTACCCGTGTCCCCTACCCCTGGGGCACAGAAAAACCAATCAGTGTCATAAATCCCCCTAGCTTTCAACCCTCTCTCCCTCGAACTAGGGCGGAGTGGGGGGAGGGGCGGCCCAACATCAACACTTACACTAAACCCCCTCAATGCACTACAGAAATATGCTGGCTTATTTCCTTTGTTTGGTCATGTTATACTTGATCAAGTGTGAACGATTAAACTGGTTTCATTAAAGGCAAGTACATTCACGGCTAACATTCAACCTCAATGGCGACTATAAGCATATTCTGCAAGAGGGAGGACCTGCTTCTTGCTTGAAACCTACCAGCTCATTAACTTTTCTTTGGGGGGCTATAAAAAGGGCACTGGGGGTTTTTCCAGGAGTGTGTCAGAGCCAAACAAAAGGATATTCAATGTTCCAACTTTAAGATACAGTTGCTATTTGGAAAACTGAAAAGGAAACCTTGTTTTCACATTAAAGTTGCTGGGGCTGAAATTGTTGAATTAGCATTTAAAATATTACTTTGTAATTGCTGTTAAGTACTTTTATGTGATGAATTATAAAAACAAGATCCTTTTAAAGTCTCATTACTAAAGATGTAAAAGATTTTTTTTAAAAAAATGGTTCAAAACAGAATTTTCCGAAGTAAATGGGAACTAGTTCTTGGAGACTATCTAGAAGCAAACAGCAGGCGCCTACCCCGGGAGCCGAACGCGAGGTAATTTTAAAACTGACTTTGAACCTAGCACGCGGAGAGAAAGCCGTATCTTCTTCAAAAAGAGGTCCCACCGCTGATGCATCCCGTCAAAGTTAGAAAGCAGAACTACTTTTTGTAACCGCTCTACCCCCAGTACAATGTTCCCTCAAAAATCACTCACCTCGGATAAAAATATACATGTCCCAAAGAACTGCAAATAAAGGCCTTGGGATTTCAATTTTCCAATGCATGGAGTTCTATTACCACTCGCATCTAAGGACTCTCTCAAAAGTTCCCTAGTTTTTAAAGAAAACAGGGCAAATTTACAGGAAGGTCTGTCTATTTGCCCGAGGTTGGGAGCCTAGCGTGGCGACGTAGGCCATTGGTAGCAGTCTCCAAGCAGCAGAGATTTCATAAGATATTTCCTCCCGTCCCCTACAATAGCCCAAACCTGAAGGTCCCCTAAAGCCAACCGCTGCTTGGGCCGCATCTGAGAAAAGTAGGGGGTGGGGGCTGGACAAGGGTACCACACACACGCGCGCACACGCACTCTCGGTGTCGGCGACTACCGTCGCTTGCGTTAAGCAAGCCACCGGAGGGAGTATGTGTGCGCGAGGGTTTGCCCGCGGTGACCGCGCCGAGCTCTCGGGCCCGCGGCCTCCGAGCCCCTGGGCGCAGCGTGGGCTGCAAGAGACCGGCCACGCCGCGGGGCCTCCCGCAAAAGCAAGGCCTGGGCGCGCCGGCACTCCCGCGCTGCCCGGCCTCAGTCGCCTTAGGCAGTGGGAAGGGCGCGAGCCGAAGAAGAAAGGCTCTTCCCGCCGGTCGACCCGGGCTCCCCGGAACACCCCAGGCGCAAGGAGGCGACTGCGGCGGCCGGACGGTCCCCGCGCCACGCTAGGTCCCTGGTGCCCAAGGCGCTCCCAGCCAGCCCCTTTTAGGAAACTTTCTTTTTTGCTTCGCCCCACCCGAAAAGTGCGGTCCCGGCGAGGGCGCCGAGGACAGCGGGCGGAGAGCGAGGAGGAAGTGGTGCCCGCGGGAGCGCGGCTGGGCAGAGGAAATGCCCGCGCCGCCCGCCCCCGCCCTTGCAGCCCGCCCCGGCCCCCCGCCCCGCCGCGACTTTGGCGGGCCGAGCCCCGCGCGCCACTAGCGGCGGCGGCGGCAGATGTGGCCCCGGCTGCCCCAAGGAGCCAACAATGCCAGGCCGGCAAAACAAAAGGGATTCGCTTCGCGTCTTTCCCGGCCTCTCACTTACACTCTCAGGGAACCGCGCGGGATCCCGGGGCGACAGGGGCCGCGCCCCCAGGGGCCCCGAGCCACGCGCGCCCCGACTTGTCCCCGCCGACCCCGGTTTCTACTCCCCCTTGTCCGCCCGCCTCACAGGCGCAAGGCCTGCCGCACCCCGTCATGCTCGGACTCCTGGTCCCCAGGGATCCGGCCGTATTGTCCCCGCGGCGCGCAGCGCGCTCGTCCGAGATCGCCAGCGGCCCCCGCGCGCGCACCCACCGGGCTCCAGGAGCAAGCCCGGGGCGCCTAGGAAACCGTCGCCAGACGCCGCCGCCGCTGCCCTCCGGACGCCGCTGCGCGCCGGGTTTTTCTTTCCTTTTTTTTTCCAATCCTGATGGGAAGGAAGGTGACCGCCTACTTCGCATTCATCAACTCTCATCACAACAACAAAAATCCTAGAGCAAAGGGCGGCCAGAAAGCGCAATCGGTGGCGAGGGGCGAAGGGCGAGAACCCCCAGGCGGGGGTCCACCCCCGGGCGTAGTGTGTGGACACAGGGCTGGGGGCGCTGACCAAAGATGTCCTCGGATGCCGGCCCGGTGTCCTTCGCCCTCCTCCCGGAGTGGCGCAGTGAGGCGCGGGCACGGCGCCCCAGCCAGCGGCCGCAGGTGAGGCGGGGGCGGCGACAGCCCCAGCCCTCCCCGGGTACCCCCGCCCTTACCTCGTCCTGGGTCGCCGGCGTCCAAGGAGAAGGGCGCCCACCCGGGAGGCGGCGGCGGTAGCGGTGGCTCCCGCCCCTCCCACCCCACCCGGCGGCAGCGGCAGTGGTGGTGGTGGTGGTGGTGGTGGCGCTGGCGGTGCGGCCCCCCCTCTCAGCGCGGCATGGCTCCCAGCTCAGTCTCTCGCTCCTCCGGCCGCAGCTGGCTCCTCTGGGCCGCTCCCGAGCCACCTTAAAATGACACACGCACACAGAGACACACACACAAAAACTTAATCTCTCCAGCTCCGCGCCCCACCCCCTCCCGCCCTCCCCTCCCTTCCTTTCCCTTCCCTTCCCTCCCTTCCTTCCCTTCCTCCTCCTCCCGTCGCCGCCGAGCCTCTTCCTACTTCCCCACCCACCCCACCCCCTTCCCCCGCCCACCGGCTCCCGATCCAGTCCCCCCCCCCTCGTCCCGGCCGCGCGCCTTCTTGCCAGCCCCGCGGCCTGGCGGGGGCTGCGTTGGGGGTCCCTGGCCCGCGCCTCTCTCACCCCCCGAGAGGATGCTGGCTGCAACTTGGATCCGGAGAGGGAAGGTCCTGGAAGCCAAGCGCCTCCCGGCTATTTGCTCTTCTTTATTTGTTTTCTCCTCCCGGGAAGGAGGAGGAAAGCGCAGAGAAAAGGAAAGGGAAGGACGGAAGCGGCGCGGGCCGCTGCTCCGGTGCCCTCCCGCTGCGCAGGAGCGAGGCGGGAGGCGAGGTGAGGGTCCTTTCGCTCACTCGGTTTTTTTTTTTTTTTCAAAGGCGGGGTCTCTCTATGCAAACCAATGACACAACCCCACATGGTCCGGTCTCGCCCCTACAGATACTTCTCACTACAAATCGGCTCTCTCCGGGGATTAGCAGCTACACGAAAGTGCATACTGGTGCTGCGGGCAGCCGAGGGGGCCGGGCAAGGCAGACACTCCCCGGCCCAGCCCCGCGCCTCCCTTGAGACACTGGGGACGCGCAGGGGTCCCGCAGCCGGTGGGGTGACTTCACCCTCCTTCCTCCTCCTCCCCTTCCACGTGGGGCCCGCCACGTGGGGAGACGCGAGCTCTGGCGGGCCTCAGCACGGTCCCCCGGGTGGCTCCGGCTCGATAAGGCCCCCACCACGCCCGCTTAGCCGACCTGCACTCTACTCGGCCCCGAGGCTCCAACTTCCTCCTGGGCCCCGCGCAGGCCACGGGTGTTGTCCCATGCTCGTGAGGTCAGGCGCGGGCCGGCCACAGGGGGCACTTGCGCTCCCAGATCCCAGATCCGGGAGAACGTGCCAGGGAGGTAGCGCTGGCTGCGGGGCGCGCGGAGACTGGTCTGTGTGCTGGAACTTGCCACGATGTGTTCGCTGCGAGAAGCGAACTGTTTTTACACATTTAGAAATGTCTTTCTGTTGGCTGGATGTCGCTGGGGCTATTTTGAAAGCCTTGCCCTTGGTCAAGTCACCAGCTTCTCTAGAGGCCTTGCGGGCCCGGGGGTCGCATGTGAGGTGCCCTTTCGCGATCATGAGTCCACAAGTGTTTCGGTGCATTGCGATTGGAATCTGGACTCTTAACGACGATGGGGCACAGCGGCCGCGCGAGACTAGTCAGCATCTGGGCTGAATTCCTTGGCCATGACCCGCGACTTCGGAGCGCTGTCCCCGGAAGGGAGCCTGTTCCTGCGCTCGGGGCCCCCAGGTTTACCAGACTTTAAGCGCGCGTCTCCTAAGGAGCCCTATGGCGCTGAACAGAGCCCTTGGATGCAGTTGTTTTAGAAAAATCTTTGGGGTGCTAGTGACTGGTTTGAGATGTAGGGCTATATGATCGAGAGGGGGTGTCCAAGGTCACAACTTTGAAGACCACAGGGATCGCCATTCAGAGAGCCACGTAGAGTGGTGTGGGTGGCCTCCTCCGGTCCTTCGCGACCAGAGAAATTTATAGCAGAGGTGAGCCTCTAATCTGGAGGCCTCCGAGCCCCTGAACCCATCGCCGCGCGTTCTGGAGAGCTCTGTCGTTCTCGGGCTTTATCTAGGCCTGTTTGCTAAACTGCACACCCACATGCTGGCTGTGAGACTGGAAATGTAAGGTTTCTAAGTTTTATAGTCCAACTATTCTGAATAACAAAGCGAGAACGGTCCCTCTCCAGCACACCTTTCTTGATAGTCACATGCCCTCAATAGGCCTGGGGCTAGTCTTGATGTTCTGTGAAAGAATTTCACAGGTGTGCGCCTGCCTCCAACTCAGTTGTCTCTGTCTTCCAGGGCTTTACGGTCTCATAGATTTCCTCTTAAGAGGTTGCTTCTCCTCAGCAGTTTGCCCCAAGGTCATGGAGCCCAGGACTTGCTTGCAAACTGACTTTGTCCATACCTGGGCTTCTAGGTCCTGCTTTTTTGTGTGTTTGTTTCTCAGATCTTTGCCCTTCATGGTCCTCTATTCTCACCAAGAAACCACAGTCCACTGGCTTTTCCTATCCCTTCTTCAGCTTTCCTGCAGTCTTGAAATTTTGAATTTCACTTTAGAGAAATACTACCGTGGGCCCTGCTCAGAGGGCAAAGGTGCTACCAAGCCAGAGGATCTGAGTTCAGTCCTCAGAGGCCAGGTAAAGCTACAAGGAAAGAGCAGACTAAGTCGTCTCAGACCCCCTGCATGTGGACTACATATCGCACAACAATAAGAGAATACTTGGGGTTGGAGAGATGGCTCAGCGGTTAAGAGCCCTGACTGCTCTTCTCAAGGTCCTGAGTTCAAATCCCAGCAATAACATGGTGGCTCACGACCATCCGTTAAGAGATCTAATGCCCTCTTCTTGTGCTGTCTGAAGACAACTACAGTGTATTTAGAATAATAAATCTTTAGGCCGAAGGGAGCAGGGGTCAGCCAGGGGGAGCAGAGGTCCTGAATTCAAATTCCCAGCAACCACATTATGGCTCACAACCTTCAGTACAGCTACAGTACAGGCTGGGGGGTGTAGCATGCAGGTAGAACCCTTACTGGTATATATAAGGTTATTGGTTCATCTCTTGTTCCTAGAGACAGGGGAATCTGGCAACGACCCAGCTAGGGTTGCACAGCAGATACTTTGGGGCTGGCAAGATGGCTCAGTGGGTAAAGTACTTGGCCCTGAGCCTGACAACCCAGAAAGAGCAACCTGACTTCCTCAGGTTGTCTCTCGGCTCCATACATGCATCATGCAATGCATGCCAACCACACAAGATAAAAAGTGCACTAGCATATTTAAGAAACTAACTCTAGCTACCACCAACATGGGAATTGGTTCAGGCGCTAACCATTTCTCAAAAGATGTCGAATATAAACAACAAAACCAGAAATAAAACCCCAGAGCTGGAAAGATGGCTAACCAGTTAGGAGCATCAACTGCTCTTCCAGAGGCCCTGATTTCCGTTCCCGGTAACCACATCCATCTGTAACTCCAGCACTAACGGATCTGATGCCCTCTTCTGATCTACAAGTATCCCCACCCCCACCCCCATGTACCCACATACACACATGCTCAAATAAGAATCTTTAAAATGTATAACTAGACTCCAAAAGCTGCTTCTCTGAGGATGACGTACAGCTGGCCAATAATCAGACATCACGCAACGTTCAGCCCCAGTCAGTAGGGAAATACAAATAAGAACCACAGTAAGATACCACTTTTTGTCCACTGGGATGGCTGTCATCAACAAAAGGGGAAATGATGTGGAGAAATGGGAGCCTTTGTGGAGGGCTGAAGGGCCGTAAATGGTGCCACCATAGTGGGAAATGGCCTGGCAGCTCCTCTGAAAGTTAACCGTAGAATTGCCATATGATCCAGCCATTTCATTTCAGACTATATGGCCAAAAGAACCGGAAGTAGAGGCTTAAATGGATGTAAGTATACCCATGTTCATAGCAACACTATTCCCAACCATCGGTAGGTCAAAATAGCCCGATGTCTCTGAGTGACAGATGAATAAATGAAAGACTATATTATTCAGCCTTTAAAAAGGAATGAAAAACCAGGTGTGGTGCTGCATACCTTTACTCCCAGCCCTTGGTCGACAGAGGCAGGTGGAACTCAGTTCAAGCCCAGCTTGGTCTATATAATGAGTTCCAGGCTAGCCAGGGATACTTAGTGAGAACCTGTCTCAAAACAAACCTGGAAATGAAGGACTAAGGAGCTTGCTCAGTGGGCAAGGACACTTGCTGCACAAATATGAGGACCTGAGTTCAGATCCAAACACCCAGGCAAAAAGGCACAGCTGCCTGGGTCAGTAACTCCAACAGTGGAATGAGACATAATCGGGGAAAGGAGAGACAGTCACACTAGGGTTTGACTCCTGTAGTGGCTATTCCTGGTTGTCAACTTGACTATATCTGGAATGAACTCTGACCTGGGTCTCAGCATGGAGATCTTGAGGCATAATGGCCATGAATTCCAGAAGATTAAGACAGGGAGATCTCTGAGTTCAAGGTCATCTGGGACAAAGCAAGTCTCAGTTCCTGACCTGGTGGCACACACCTTTAATCTGGGTCACACCTTCTGCTGGAGACCTACATAAGGACACCTACATAAGGACATCGGAAGAAGGAAGAGTCTTTCTTTTTAGCCTACTTGCCTTCTGGGACTGAGCAACGGCTAGATCCTTGAACTTCCATCCACAGCTGCTGCTGACCATTGTTGGGAGTTGAACTACAGACTGTAAGTCACCAACAAATTCCCTTACTATGTAGAGACCACCCTATAAGTTCTGCGACTCTAGAGGAACCCTGACTAATACAACACCCATCCAGTCTAGATGGAAAAAAAAATATACCCAGTTCAGTAAAAGACCCTATCTCAAGCAGAAAGTGACACAGCAGGACACCCATCCATGTCTTCTTCTGACCTATGCAGTAGCAGGGGTCTACAAAGTTATACACATACATGCATGCACAATACATCTCTAAAATGAGATGAATTGTTGAGTTGTCATAATATAATGAACATTGAACAAAAGGCTAAAATGAAGCAAGCATGACACAAAAGAGCAAATGATTTATAACTCCATTTACAAGTGGTCAGCAAATAGGCAAAACCATAAGAGACACCATGGTGGTGATTGGGAACTAAAGGGAGAAGCATAGGCATTATTTTTCAGCATGTACAGCGCTTGCCCTGCAAGTCTGGTAACCTGAGTTGTAGCCCAAGAACCCAATGCATGCTATGGCATGATAGCGTGTGTGTACACACACACACACACACACACACACAACATTTTTTTACAAGATAGAAAAGACAAAAGCAGGTGTGCTGGTTCATATGCACAATTCTACCTGGGGTAGGAGGATTGCTGTGATTTCTAGTTGATCCTGAGCTGCAGAGTAAGAGCCAAGAAATGAAAGGAAGGGGGTGGGGAAACAGATTGAGTACGGGAGTGGTGGCTCCCAAGCCTCCCTTTCTGCACACTGGCAGAGTTGTCATAATGAGAAAGCCAGAGGTAAATTCTGATCCTCTGGGAAAAAACATTCCATGTGTGCTTTTATATTCAAGAGGAAGTAGTAACCTGAGTTCCCAAAGGTTACAGCAAACTTTTTTTTTCTCATAATATTTACTTATGATCAGGCTAGACTTAGTGGCTCACAATTGTAAGTCCAGCTCTTGAGAGACTGAAGCAAGAGGAACCCTGCAAGTTCAAAACCAGCAAGAGCTTGTATAGCAAGGTCTTGTGTGGAGGAATTTTAATCCAGAAACATGTCTGCTTTGGCAAGGGATCATACCTAAAGACCTTCTAGGTCTTTGTGATTTAGTTGGAATACAGACATACCTTTAGTCCCAGGAGACAGAGGCAAGATCTCTGAGTTCAAGACCAGCCTGGTATAGTGCAAGTCTCAGGTAAAGAAAAGCTTAGGTCCAGGTGTGGGGGTACATGCCTTTATAATCCCAACACTCAGGAGACAGAGGCATGCAGATCTGAGTTCAGTCAGTCAGTTGAGTTCAAATCAGTCAGTTCAGTGAAGTTCAGAGTTAAGGAGTCAGGAACCAGTGTGGCTGAGCGCAGGCAGTGTAATTGAGTTCGGTTCAGTGGAGTCAAGTCAGTCAGTTGGGAGTCAGTGCAGTGAGTGCAGTGCAGTGGAGTGGAGTTCATTCATGAGTTCCTGCAGGTCAGTGCAGGTCAGCAGAGGCAGTTGAAGCTGGAGAGTAAGAAGGAGCCAGAAGATTACAACAACTTGACAGCAGTAGTTTGAGGCCAAGTAGAGCAATTCAGTGAGAAACTGAGAGAAGCCAGATTGAATCAGTCAGCTTAGAGAGGAGTTTGAGCCAGAACTTCTGAGTTGAACCAGCCAGCCAGAGATCAGAAAGAACTAGAAAGGGTGAGCTTATTCTGCAGTAAGTCTCAGAGGCTGAAAACATTCTAGGCCTAGGTTAGCTTGTACAAAGACCAAAAGCTTCCAGGACTAGGCCTAGGTTTGCAGATGGAGGCAGTAAGCCTCTGAGACAACAATTACATCAGGCAGACGAATAAAGTCACTGTCTCTAGGCAGATTCTCGATTCTCCTTTTCCTGCTGGTCTTCATTAACTCAGAGTGTTGTGTTTTTTCCTCTGGCAAGTCATTAACCAAGCTTCTGAGGGTTTGCAAAGTCCACACAGCACTGGTACGCAATGGGCTTCCACTTCATTCTGGGAACTCAGTTCTTCTGCCAAGGACTTTCCATTCCCGCTGGCTTCCATCTTTCCTGGTTGGTTGCTTGTGGTTCAGACTCTCCATCCAAGGTTTCTTTCTTTGTTCCAGGGTTATTCATTCCATCTCTATCTTTAGGAACCCAAATTTGGGGTTCAGGAGAAAGGCTTTGAGAGGCCTCGTCTGATGGAGCCTCACAACTCCAAGATGAAGGCAGTTATGAGGGTGCAGACCGGGCAGAACGTGTGCCTGCTGCCCTTACCAACACCACTGGCACTGCCATCCAACCACTCTTATTTCAGATGCCCATTCTATTTCTCTCAGCCTTGGGTTCCATCTGGCCACGATGAAAGGTGGGAGGGACATCCCCAGCGCTTGCATTCACTGCTAGTATCCAAAGGAAGGGACAGTAGCAGTGGCCTAGGGACAAGTAGGATAGAAGGAGGTCCTGTAGAGCACAGCCATAATCCCAGCACCCCTCTAGATGTGACAGCAAGGGGATCAGAAGCTTAAGGTCATCTTCAGCTACATGAAGAGTTCAAGCCCAGCCTAGGTTACCCGAGACCCTGTCCAAAAAAAAAAAAATCAGAACAGGACTGGAGAGATGGCTCAGCAGTTAAGAGCACTGACTGCTGTTCCAGAGGTCCTGAGTTCAGTTCCCAGCAACCACATAGTGGTTCATAACCATCTGTAATGGGATCCAATACCCTCTTCTGATGCATCTGAAGGGAACTACAGTGTACTCATATACATAAAATAAATAAATCTTTTTAAAAAATCAGAACAAACAAAAATAGCTACCTGGAGGTTAGTGTCTGTCACCTCTGTTCTGAATTCCTACCTACAAGAGAAACAGTCCATCTCTGAGGCAGGTGGTGGCAGACACCTTTGATCCCAGCAGGCACAGGCAGTCTGATCTCTGTGAATTTGAAGAGCTGATGAGTTTTTTTCCTAACACACACTTAAAATTGCAAGGCATCATGACTCATTGTTACCTTGGCCCACAGGAAGCTCAAATTAAATGTAACACATAAAGATGCCAGCCATTCTAGTACCTTTTCTAGGAAACCACATTCCCTTTCCTCCATGAAAAGGGATTCCCTTCTTGCTGTGGGAAAGGGATGGTTTGTGGTGTTTGAAAAGTCAATGTAAATTTATTTATTTATTTATTTATTTATTTATTTTTGGTTTTTCAAGACAGGGTTTCTCTGTGTAGCCCTGGCTGTCCTGGAACTCACTCTGTAGACCAGGCTGGCCTCGAACTCAGAAGTCCACCTGCCTCTGCCTCCCAAGTGCTGGGATTACAGGTGTGCGCTACCACGCCCAGCGTAAGTATTTTCATATGATCTGATCATATTTATAAAAGAATAAAGCTTTTTTTTTTAGGGGGAAGCACAGAAACAGGATCTCATGCTGCTCGGGCAGCCTGGCCACGAGCTTCCTGGAATTCTTCTGTTTTCAGTTCTTACTACAGCAGCACCAGGATTACAGACACACATTACCACATCTGGCTGTTTTCTGTAGCTCCTAGGAATCTGAACCCAGGTCTTCTCACTTGTGCTTTACCTACTAAGCTATCTCCCAATCCCCAGTGGTTTGCGTTTAAACTTTGTTTGTTTGTTTGTTTGTTTGTTTGTTTTTCCAGACAGGGTTTCTCTATGTAGCCCTGGCTGTCCTGGAACTCACTCTGTAGACCAGGCTGGCCTCGAGCTCAGAAATCTGCCTGCCTCTGCCTCCTAAGTGCTGGGATTAAAGGCGTGTACCACCACTGTCCTGCTCCCAGTGGTTTGCAAATGTGAAATAGTCTGATGAGCTTATCTGTTAGCAGGTCTGCCCCTCCCCCAGGCACTTGGGATATTGATAGGACATTTGGGTGGATGGGTGGGAATATTAATGGTATGGGAATAGGTGGATGGATGGACAGTTGATTGGACATTTGGGTGGATGGACAGTTGATTGGACATTTGGGTGGATGGGTGGGAATATTAATGGATGTGTCGGTATGGGAATAGGTGGATGGATGGACAGATGAGTGGATGGATGGTGGCTGGGTAGATGCATGGACAAGTAGATAGGTGGTGGATAGATGGATAAATGGATGGATGAGTGAATGGGGTGGTTAGGTGAGTGGTTGAATGGCTGGTGGTTGGGTGGATGGATGAAAAGATAAGACTGAGTAAGAATATAAGATCCAAGTTATTAAAAATTGTATGTTAAGGGCTGGATATCCAAGTTGTTTAACACACACAGCCTAAATCCTTCATAAGTAAAGACAAACTCACAGATCTACAGGCATGAATGACTTTGTAGTACAATTTGAAGAAAAATAAACAAACACACTGAAACACTGTTCCATAACATAGCACAATTGAAAGCCCTGTCAACTCTGACCTGACCCAGGCTAGACTCTTTTTGGGGGAGAGGAGCAAAGGTCAAAGCAAGGCTTCTCTGTGTAGCCCTGGCTACCCTTGGTCTCACTCTGTAGACCAGACTGGCCTTGAACTCAGAGATTTGCCTGCCTCTGCTTCCAGCTGGACTCTTGGTGCAAGCCTCTTGAATCCCAGTGGGTTGATAAGAGTTATCCATCGCTGCAACCTCAAGGGAGAGACTAAGTCCATAGTTAGCTTTATGAAGGGTGAAGCTTCCAAAAAGCTCAATGCTGGGCTGACTGACGGGGCATGTGACCTAGTAATACTGAGATACTCCAGACTCTCATGTAAATTAGCCTGCTCTTGAACTTGTTAGGTAGCCTAGGATGAACTTTAAATTATGATCCCCCTGTCTCCACCACTCCCTAGTGCTGGGATTGCAGGCATAAAGCACCATTCCCAGTTTATGCAGAGCTGCAGATTGAAGGGGCTTCACGCATGATTGGCAAGCATTTACCAACTGAGTTACATATCACCAACCCCTAAAATTCATTGTTAGGTTCTTGGGTTTTGTTTTGTTTCTATGTTGTTGGATTTATTTATGTGTGTGGTCTCTTGCTTGCATTTATGTCTGTGCACTTCTTATGCCAGATGCCCCGGAAATGGAATTGCAAATAGTTTTTGGCCACCTTTGGATGCTGGGAATTGCAGCCAATGTTCTTAACTGTTAAGCCATCCCTTCAGCCCCCTAAAATTTTTATGCTTTTGAGGAATAGATATTTCCTGCATATTTTATTCTGTCTCTTCTTTCTGAGTATTGGGATTACTGGCCTATGCCACCCATGCCTAGTTTAGAGATTGAAGTATTTTGCCACAGAGAGTAGACCTGCTCTGCACAAAGAGGTCCTTAACCCTTTGGAGTTCTTGTACCTCAACTGCCTTGAGAATCTAACTTAAATACTAGATAAAGCAGACCTTATCTTTATCCAGCAGGCTCGAGAGTAGACAACTCCCATGGTGTCAAACAGAAGCCACCAAGAGTCTCAAACATCCTTGCAAGTTAGGCATAGAGTTCTACCCTTGGAATGTTCTTTTTCTGTATCAGGGCAGGGATGTGACACACAAAGCTTCAGACATATGAGCAATAGTGACTAAGAACAGAGTCACAGGGACCACTGGCACCACTCAGTTGGGCCAGCGTGGGGCCGTGTGCAGGAATGAAGTCAAGGAATAATGGCCGAGTCCAGGGCAGAGATAAAGTATTATCTCATTATGAATGGAGATAATACAACCCCAAGTAGAACTGGCATTAGTGTTGTAGACTGTAGTTCAGTCATCTGCAAGACATTCTAGTAGGCTAGAATAGGCTAGCTTCTGTTTAGTTTATCTGGGTGTTCTGTTGAGATTAGCTCTCATATAAGTCAGATTGGCCTTGAACTCCTGATCCTCCTGCTTCTGTGTCCCAAGTGCTGGGATTATACGTAAACACCACTGTGCCCAGCAATATCCAACATCTATAAGAATCTTTACTTTTTTTTTAAGATTTATTTATTTATTTATATTAGTACATTGTAGCTGTCTTCAGACACACCAGAAGAGGGCATAAGATATCATTACAGGCCAGGCAGTGGTGGCACAAGCCTTTAATTCCAGCACTTGGGAGGCAGAGGCAGGTGGATTTCTGAGTTCGAGGCCAGCCTGGTCTACAGAGTGAGTTCCAGGACAGCCAAGGCTATACAGAAAAACCCTGTCTCAGAAAAAACCAAAAAAAAAAAAAAAAAAAAAAAAGATTATTACAGATGGTTGTGAGCCACCATGTGGTTGCTGGAATTTGAACTCATGACCTCTGGAAGGGCAGTCAGTGCTCTTAATTGTGGAGCCATCTCTCCAGCCCAAGAATCTTTACTTTTAAAAACAAAACAGCCAGGCGGTGGTGGCGCAGGCCTGTAATCCCAGCACTCTGGGAGGCAGAGGCAGGCAAATTTCTGAGTTCGAGGCCAGCCAGGTCTACAGCATGAGTTCCAGGACAGCCAGGGCTATACAGAGAAATCCTGTCTCGAAAAAGCCAAATCCAAAAAACAAAACAACAGAACCTATAGCACTGAATGCCCCTTAGATAGAAGAGTGGAGGAAGGTCATTTGCAGAGGTAGCTCCTAAAGGATGCAGTATTGGGGCTGGAGAGTTGGCTCAGAGGTTGAGAGCACTGACTGCTCTTCCAGAGGTCAAGTTCAATTCCCAGCAACCACGTGGTGGTTCACAACCATCTGTAATGGGATCTGATGCCCTCTGCTGGCATGGAGGTGTACATGCAGATAGAGTACTCATACATAAAATAAATGGATCTAAAATTCTTTCTTAAATGTATTTCACAAAGTTCTTACAGTTGCTTCCCATCAAGACCCCCTACCCAATATAATACTCATATTACTTCACACATCTTTAACACAAGTTCATTTGATGTAGTTCAGCTTTGGTCCCTCCTGAGACAGGAGAATAAGTAGTACAAAATCATTCTCAGGTATGTATATAACAAGTTCAAGGGCAGCCTGAGATTATGATACTTAAAACCTAGGAATCACCCCTATTGATACCATTTAATTCATATTCGATCACCTATAGTTCAGCTTTGGTTCCTTTTTATGGAGATACTGTTTGTTTTGTCTTTTTAAGATTAAGGACAGCAGGCATGGTAGTGCATATCTTTAATCCCAGCACTCAGAAGGCAGAGGCAGGCAGATCTCTGAATTCAAGGCTAGCCTGGTCTACAAAGTGAGTTCTGGGACAGTTGGTACAGCCAGAGCTACACAGAGAAACCTTGTCTCAAAAAACTGGAGAAAGGGGGCTGGAGAGATGGCTTGGAGGTTAAGAGCATTGACTGCTCTTCTAGAAGTCCTGAGTTCAATTCTCAGCAACCAAATGGTGGCTCACAACCATTTATAATGGGATCTGATGCCCTCTTCTGGTGTACCTGAAGACAATGACAATGTACTCATCAAAATAAAAATAAATCTTTAAAAAAAAAATGTGTGGGGCTTTAAAAGAAAAACTGGAAAGAAAAAAAAATTAAAGGAAATTTTATTGGTGTTTGAAAGGAAAATAACAGCTACAGGCAAACTGAAAACCAAACAGTTGCTGGGAGGAGGGGAGATGGAGAAATAGTCTTTTTTTTCTTTATAAATTTTTTATTGGATACTTTCTTTATTTACATTTCAAATGGTTTCCCCTTTCCAGGTCTCCCCTTCAGAAACCCCCTTTCCTATCCTCCCTCCTCCTGCCTGTATGAGGGTGCTCCACACCCACCCTTAATAGTCACTTTTTTTGTTTTGTTTTTGTTTTGTTTTTGTTTTGTTTTTTTGTTTGTTTGTTTTAGATTTGGTTTTGTCAAGCCAGGGTTTCTCTGTATGGCCCTGGCTGTCCTGGAACTTACTCTGTAGACCAGGCTGGCCCCGAACTCAGAAATCTGCCTGCTTCTGTCTCCCAGAGTGCTCCACCACCACCCGGCCAATAGTCATTTCTTAAAGTTAGCCATGGAAGTCAGAAAAACAGTAGAAAGCCCAGAGTCTTAGGAGAGCTGAGCCTCAGAAGTGAGTTCAGAGAACACTTGTTTCTAGGCTGTGGTGTCCTAGGGCAAAGCACAGCACCAAGAATACCTGAAATAGAGAAACAGAAAGATAATGCTAATGTTTATTAATAGGTATGGGCTAGTGAACTTCTTGAGGAAAGAGCCCAGAAGACTCCTTTTTGGTTTTGGAAAAAGAATCCCTTAGATAGCCCAAGCTGTCTGTGAGCCCAAAGCTGGCTTTACAGGAGTGTGCCAACATGCTTGTCTACGCAGACACCAAACCATCCCAAAGCAGGTTGCAGACACCCTGATGTTGCACTCTTACTGTGATTTGGATTGGATAAGTGTTCCCTAAGGCCCATGTGTTAAAGGTTTGTCCCCAGAGTGGCCCTGTTGGGAAGGGGTGGAGTCTTTTAAGAGGCTGCTGGGAGGTCTTTAGGTTACTGGAGATATACATGCCTTTGAAGGGGCTAGTATATGAGTTACTGACTCTTCTCTTTTGCACCTAGCTGTAAAATATAGGGGCTTGTTCCTTTCATGATATGCCTTACCAAAGGCCTCAACTGACCATGGGATACACACCTCTAAAACCAGCCATAATGAATCTTTCTTCTTTATAAGTTAATTGTCTCAATGTGTTTTCTATAGTGGCAGAAAGCTAACTGACAGTTGGGTGTAGTGACACTGTTTTGGGTTTTTTTGGCTTTTTATTTATTTTAATTTTTATTTTTTTCAAGATATGGTTTCTCTGTGTAGCCCTGGCTGTCCTGGAACTCACTCTGTAGAGCAGGCTGGCCTCGAACTCCGAAATCTGCCTGCCTCTGCCTCCCAAGTGCTGGGATAAAAGGCGTGCACCACCACTGCCTGGCTTAATGACACATCTTTAATCCCAGTACTTGGGAAGCAGAGGCAGGGGCCAAAGTGAGTTCAAAGCCAGCCTGGTCTACAAAGCTGGTCTACAAAGGGAGTTCCAGGACAACCAGGGCTGTTAGATAGAAAAACACAAAGTGTCTCAAAATAAAACAAAACAAAACAAAACAAAAAAAAAAAACAAAACACCCAAAGCCAGGCAGTGATAGCGCACGCCTTTAATCCCAGCACTTGGAAGGCAGAGGCAGGCAGATTTCTGAGTTCGAGGCCAGCCTGCTCTACAGAGTGAGTTCCAGGACAGCCAGGGCTACACAGAGAAACTCTGTCTTGAAAAACCAAAAAAAGAAAGAAAGAAAGGAAGGAAGGAAGGAAGGAAGGAAGGGAGGGAGGGAGGGAGGGAGGGAGGGAGGGAGGGAGGGAGGGAGAGAGAGAGAGAGAGAGAGAGAGAGAGAGAGAGAGAGAGAGAGAAAGAAAGAAAGAAAGAAAGAAAGAAAGAAAGAAAGAAAGAAAGAAAGAAAGAAAGAAAGAAAGAAAGAAAGAAAAGCTGACTGGTGCATGATACAATCTGTAACTATACTTGCACAATATCTAACAAAGAAGAATTCCTACAAAATCTTAATACTTTACCATATCAGCACCAGGCTGTTCACTCTAAAGTCATTATACTGTGACTAACTTTGAACTACTTATTACAGAGTAACAAAGTAAATACCAAAACTGATTTAAGTTTTTTTTTTTTTTGATCTTCCATGGCAATTTGACAGAGTAAAATCAGATGTATTAAATGGAATAAGAATATTTCTACTAAGAATATGTGGAGCTGAAGCAGGATGATCTCAAAATTGTGATCAGCTTGGGTTATGTGCCGAGCTCCATCCTCCAAACTAAACTATAACACTGGATTTGCTCAGCTTGGTGTTGCATCCATTCAATCCCAGCATCAATTTGTGTGTGTGTGTGTGTGTGTGTGTGTGTGTGTGGTGTGTGTAATTTCAGGCCACCCAGGTCCATAAGACCTTGTCTCAAAAACACAAACACTGCCGGGCATGGTGGCACACGCCTGTAGTCCCAGCACTTGGGAGGCAGAGACAGGCAGATTTCTGAGTTCGAGGCCAGCCTGCTCTACAGAGTGAGTTCCAGGACAGCCAGGGCTACACAGTGAAACCCTGTCTCGGGAAAAAAAAATAAAACAAAACCAAAAAAAAAAAAAAAAAAAAAAAAAAAAAAAAAAAAAAAAAAAAAAAAAACCATACAAACACCATTAGTCTTAACATTATATCTATTCTTTGTTGGATTTTCTAAGAGAACCACTTTTACTATAACATGTATGTATTTCTTTATGGAAATCAAGGACAGTCCTCTCCTGAACTGAACTCAGGCTGTCAGGTTTGGCAGCAAGCTCCTTTCCCCACTGAGCCACCTCACCAGCCCTACTATCTTTTTACAGAATCATCAGTCTGAGACATTCTGGCAAACACAAGCTGCCTCTTCACCACAGATGCCTTGAGATGGGCTGGTCTCATACTTTCTTGATTGTTCCAAATGTCGGCTGAAGAACATTGTTTTGGATCCAGAACACACTGGGATCTCAAACTCCACTGAGGTCATGGGGGCTTGGGAGCCTTTCCCAGGAGGCATTGGGCTTTCTTCCTCAGTTTTCATCGCAATATGTAGGTGGCTCCAGTTCTGAGCCAGGAGTTAGGAGCCTTGGGTCAAGAATGAGATCTCACTTCTCCTTGGGGAGCCATAGAAATTACTGGCCATGGGGCTGGAGAGATGACTCAGGGGTTAAGAGCACTGGCTGCTCTTCCAGATGTCATGAGATCAATTCCCGGCAACCACCTGTAATGGGGATCTGATGCCCCCCACTTCTGGTGTATCAGTAACAGTGTGCTCATATACATAAAATAAATACACAAATCCTTAAAAAATTACAAACCATGAAGTTGTAAAAATGCAAGGTCAGCAATATGGAAGTTCATTATTTTATGTGTGTCTTGTTTTTGTGTCATTCTTTTTTGTATGTCTTGTTTGCATGTATGTGTGTGCACCACATGCATATCTGGTGCCTGTGGAACTGGGGTTTAAAGACTACCATATGGATGCTAGGATTGGAATCCTAGTCCCCTGTAAGTGCAACAAGTGCTCCTAATCACCGAGTCTTTGCTCTAGCCTCACCCTTTCTTCTTTCTTTCTTTCTTTCTTTCTTTCTTTCTTTCTTTCTTTCTTTCTTTCTCTTTCTTTCTTTCTTTTCTTTTCTTTTTTTGTTTTTTGTTTTTGTTTGTTTTTTTTTGTTTGTTTTTTGGATTTTGTTTTTTTCCCTGAGACCAGGTTTCTCTGTGTAGCCCTGGCTGTCCTGGAACTCACTCTGTAGACCAGGCTGGCCTCAAACTCAGAAATCCACCTGCCTCCCAGAGTGCTGGGATTACAGGTGTGTGCCTCCACCACCCAGACCCTTTTTCTTTTTTCTTTTTTTTTTTTTTAAGATTTATTTATTTCATTTATATGAATAAACCTGTCTTCAGACACACCAGAAGAGTGCATTAAATCCCATTACAGATGGTTGTGAGCCACCATGTGGTTGCTAGGAATTGAACTCAGGACCTCTGGAAGAGCAGTCAGTGCTCTTAACTGCTGAGCCATCTCTCCAGCCTTGTTTTGTTTTGTTTTGTTTTGTTTTGTTTTAATTAAGATTTATTACCGGGTAGTGGTGGTGGTGGTGGTGGTGGTGGTGGTGGTGCACGCCTTTAATCCCAGCACTTGGGAAGCAGAGGCAGGTGGATTTCTGAGTTTGAGGCTAGCCTGGTCTACAGAGTGAATTCCAGGACAGCCAGGGCTACAAGAGAGAAACCCTGTCTTGAAAAAAAAAAACCAAAAATAAATATGTAAGTACACTGTAGCTGTTTTCAGACACACCAGAAGAGGGCATCCAACCTCAATCCAGATGGTTGTGAGCCACTGTGTGGTTGCTGAGATTTGAACTCAGGACCTTCAGGAGAGCAGTCAGTGCTCTTAACTACTGGGCCAACTCTCCAGCTCTCATCATTTTCTTTTAAACATTTTTTTAATAGGCTGACCCGAACTTGAACTTCTGATTCTTCTGTCTCCACCTCCCAAGTGCAGGGATTACAATGTGTATGCTACTGTGTCTGATTTATGTGTGCAGGGGATTGAAAGCCATGGACTCTGTCTACTGAGTACATTCCTAGCCTCCGACAATTCATTTCAAATTCCATATGAATGGCTTGTTGATGGGAGGAGAGACATTATAACATAAATGTAGCATCGGGGCAGAAGTATATTGAATAAGGCAGCAGAAGCTGAACTCTTGCTAAATATCAGTGTCAGCTCTGGTCTGTGAGCAGAGACATTAGCGAAGCTGGGGCAGGAAAACTGGAACTCCGTGCTCACACAGAACTGAGGCTTTGGGAAAACGTTTACAGAGTAACTGAATGCTGTGATCCGGGAGTGGTGGTCCACACCTTTAATCTCAGTACTCTGGAAGAAGAGGCAAGTGGATCTCTGTAAACTTGAAATCAACCTGGTCTACATAGTGAGCTCCAAGACAGCCAGGGCTATTTAAAGAGACCCTCTCTCAAAAAAGCCAAACAAATTAACTTGAATGCCATGTCATTTTAGTTTCTGGTGTTTCTTACTTAGTCCCAGTACAAGTCCCAGTATTGTTCAAGTGACTCCTCAGCTGAGAAGCAACAGCCATCTCTGTAAATCCATTCCTACTGCAGAGGAAAGATTCAGGACACAGGTTCCGTATGGTAACAGCACCACTCACTGCATGTATAAAGCATCAACGTGATGGGTGGTATGTGGTACTTAGAGCAGGTACCCTGGGCTCTGCCTCTCATCTATGTAGGTGCATGGAGCCCCATACTTAGAAACATCCCATATTAGCTTAAGTTCTCTAGCCTGGATCTCTTAGTTTGGTGGCAATAACCCCAGCATTAGGGAGGCAGAAGCCCACAAATTTGACCTGGACTACACAATAACAGTGGGACAGCCAGGGCTACTTAGGGAGAGACCCTGTCTCAGTACACCCCTCCCCAACAAAGACTGTTAATAGTTACTCATAAGAGTCTGATGTTTTCTTTTGCTCTAGGCCCTGTAGCTCTGTGGCTGCTGCGCCCCACTCTGTTTGGTTTTTCTGGTCCATCTCTGATTTCAGCAGCAGGCGCACTGGACAGCAGGGCATAAGCTCACTCCCTCCACACCTGAGCAGATACTTGTTGCACAGGAAGCCCTACATTCTGCATTTGGCTTTGACCACCTCCGCCACCACCCACCTGTCCCTCAAACTGCCTTAAAGCACTGGGAGACAATGGACAAGAGGGAAACCCACGAGCACCTGTCACTGAGGAGCAGGAGCAGAGATGCTGGGCTCTAGACTTTTAGAGAGCCTGTTCTGGGATGTGTCTTGTGCACTTTTTCAGAACTCCCAGCATGGTCTGGTAGTAGGGCCCTTGTGCACATTCTCTTCTATATAGTCCTGGATATTGAGTTTGCAAATCCAGGTACTTACAATGACAGATGTTTTATTAACACCCCCTCCCAAGTTTCAGAAACAAGAAACAGTATCAGGGGTCTCTGTCTCTAAGTCTCTCCTTCTGGAGGTGCAGGGGAGACCCTTCCTGCCTCCTTGGTACTCTTCCAGCTAGTGAACACACTGTTCCTGTATCTGCCTGTGTCATCATGTGACTATCTGGGTTTCTGTGTTTTCCTATCTTGCTTTTCTCCCCTTAGATGGACGCCATTTCTAGCTTGAGAATCCCTCTCTCCTAATCCAAATTACCTCACCTAAAATTGGTTACTGCTGTAAGGCCTCTCTTTCCAAATATGGATCTATGGGCAGGTACCAGGTGTTAGGACTTGACTTTCCCCACATTCTACCCACCTGAGATGAAAACAGGACTTGTTTAAAATGGTTACCTTAAGTGGCTGATATTGACACTATTGTATCATTCTAAGCTTCTTGCGGAGATTGTAACCCTGTGTTGACACAGCCTTTGGTAAATGAGCTGAGAATTTAACTTTTGATATAGGCCACAATCCCAACTGGGCTTTTCCCACAGAGATATTTATAAATAGCCACAGGTGTTAATTATTAATACATATAAAATATTTATTAAACGCTTTATTTATACCAGGCTACTGTGCCAGGCACTGGCAAGACAAAGAGGAATGGGACTCAGACTTAGCCCTTGAAGAGCTCCCAGTCCATTAGGCAATGGTGATAACTCACAAGTGCATACGGAGGTACTTATTAACACCTGCTGTATACATAGCAGAACTCGGTCTTTGCTCTCGTCCCATCCATAACATGATTGGGCTGTCCAAGGCAAAGTTTATAAATACAGGAGCCACTGCAGAGGGGCTTCCTGGGGCACTCGGACTGCAAACAAGGGTCTTTTCCTGACTCACCCTTTGTTTCTGACCATGAGGCTCAGTGTCTCTCCCTGGATCTCCCTCTTTCTCTATGAAGATGAGGTAATTGAGACTCAACATATGAAAACATTGGCTGTGCAAGCCGGGTGGCCTAAGTTGAATCCCCAGAAACCCATGTGAATGTGGAAGGAAAGACCTGGCCCCACAGAGTTGCCTCTGACTTCCACATGTGTGCCCTCGCCTGTGCTGCCTTCACAGTGAGCCTTTGCATGTGCTGCCTCCCACAGCATCACATATAGACACAATAATAAACAAACAAATGAAGCTAAAACCCAGCAAATAAACGAGAGCACGGAGGGACTGGCGATGTAGTTCAGTAGGAAGGGGTTTGCTTAGAAAGCACAGAGCCTGGGGTTCAATAGCTGGTACCACATGAACTGGATGTGATGGTGACCACATGTAATCCAATCTCTTGGGAGGTGGAGGCAGGATGATTGGCTACACGGTGAGTTTGAGGCCAACCTGGATGCATGCGAGATCCTGTCTCAAAACAGAAAGGAAAGAGAGGCTGGAGAGATGGCTTCTGTTCTTGCAGAGCACCCAGTTTTAGATCCTAGCACCTATATCAGGCAACACAGAGTTCTCTTTAACTCTTATTCTAGGAGATCTGATACTCTCTTTTGGCCTCTGCGGGTCCTGTACACACATGGTATGCATGTATGCACATACATGTAATTAAACATAAATAAAAATATTAAAAAGGAGAGATTTAAACCTTTCAGCATTATCATAGTATAATGCAACTAATAATAGTATGGTACCCTTGCCAGACATTATTGCGTTTAATCTTTACAATACTCCTATGAAATCTAGATTTGCCATTATTCCATTTTAGTGAGTTCTGTTGTGCATGCTATCTAGGAGGCCAAGGCAGGATGATCTGGTGTTAGGGGTCAGCTTTGGCACGATAAAATAACCCCACCTCAAAAAGAAAACTATTTCCTTTCTTCTTTCTTTTTTTTTGTTTTGTCTACTTGTTTTCAAGATTGGGTCCCATTATATAGCTCTGGCTGTTCTAGAACTCACTATGTGGATCAGGCTGGCCTTTGTTTGTTTATTTGTTTGTTTGTTTTTGGTTCTTCGAGACAGGGTTTCTCTGTGTAGCCCTGGCTGTCCTGGAACTCACTCTGTAGACCAGGAGGCTGGCCTTGAACTCAGAAATCTGCCTGCCTCTGCCTCCCAAGTGCTGGATTTAATGTACCACCACTGACAGGCACGTGGATTTTCTTTTGCAGGTGAGTGCAGCTGAACTCCTGAAGATGGCAGTAATTTAACAAGGCCACCGCCTTCTTTCGTGGCCCATGATTGTGAGGTACTGACCTCATTTGTGAAGGGGCCCTGGCCCATCTGGTAAGAGCAGGAAGCAGTGGGCTGTCAGGGACTAGCTGCATCTTCCTCACTGCGGTGTCCATCCCTTCTCTTGAGCATTCCTGAGACCTGTCAGGAGCATTCCAGGACCTGGCAGGTTTCTCTCTGTGATAGTTGCTAGAAAGCCCACTCCTACCTATTTGTACCTTCCCTGTGGTCCTGGCTTCATCCAACATCTACTCCATAGCTGCTCCATACACTGTTGTCTTTCCAAACTGGCTGCCTACTGGCCAATGGGAAGCAATTACCCTGAGGAAGGGAAGGCAGCTCAGCATATCTGTTTTTCTAATCTCCTTTGATCCTTTCTCTCCTGCTCTATCAGGCTGCCTCAGGCTGATTGTACTTTTCCACCAAAGGGTTATGTCCCCCCGCCCAATTAAGTACTGAGATATACCTAGATTATATCAGTGTCTCCATTCTTTTGTTCTGTTGAGACAGGGTCTCTCTCTCTCTCTCTCTCTCTCTCTCTCTCTCTCTCTCTCTCTCACACACACACACACACACACACACTGTCCTGGAGCTCTCTGTGTAGATCTGCCTTGAAGTCAGAGATTCATCCTCCTCTGTCTCCAGTGTGCTGAGATTAAACGCATGTTATCAACACACCCAGCAATGTCTCCATTTTAAAGTGTTCTCTATTTCAATGGTTTATAACATATTTATAAGTTTATGTGGTGATGACCTCCATGGCCCCCACCTCCCCGGAAAATGTCTAACTCCAGAATGATTAAAACAGACTTATATATTTATCTCACATTCTTGCAGAGCACATGAGTTTTGTCTGCATGTATGTGTGCCATATGTGTGCAGTGTCCTTAAATATCAGAAGAGGATGTCAGAATCCCTGGAACTGGAGTTACAGATGGTTTCCAGCTGCCACATAGGAGCAGGGAATTGAGCATAGGTCCTCTGCAAGAGCAGCAAGTGCTTTAAACCACCAGGCCACCTCTCCAGCCCCAGTTCCAGCATATTTGCATCACCCTCAAAGAAACCTGGAACCTGTCAGTAGTCTCCAGCCTTCCTTTCCCCCGGCTCCCAGGATCCACTTTGCCTTTTCCTGGACCTTTTTGGATGACTGAAAACAGAACGATTGGCCTTTTGGCTTCCTTTACTTGATCCATTTTCAAGGTTCATCCCTTTAGTAGCATGAGCCTGAATTCTGTTCCCTTCAGGCAATTTTTTGACACTAACCGCAGGTCTTTCTGGAGTACTGGGACTTCTTATTTTGTCCTTGGGCTCTGAGCGAGTACAGCCCCAGGCTGCCACATTACCTGTAGCAGGTTTTCTTCTTTAGAGCATTTTGTTTGGGATTTGTCTTTATATCTTATTGGGGTCCTCCATGATGCCAAATTTCCTCATACATGGTCTATATTTTGTATGGATTTCCATATTATAGTTTATATGGCTTTTCATAATAAATTTGGATGAACTACATATGAAATAGGTCAGCTGATAACAACAGATTTATAGGTGGCTCCTTCTCCAGCCAATCAATGCCAAGTACCAAGGCATTGCTTGGTCTTAAGAATTTTGGGGGGCTGGAGAGATAGCTCAGTGGGTAAGAGCACCAACTGCTCTTCCAAAGATCCTTAGTTCAAGTCCCAGCAACCACATGGTGGTTCACAACCATTTGTAATGAGATCTGATGCCCTCTTCTGGGGTGTCTGAAAGTTCCAATGTACTTACATATAATAAATAAATGAATCTTAAAAAAAAAAAAAGAATTTTGGTGGCCCAGCTGTGGTGACACATGTCTTTAATCTCAGCACTTGGGGGGTAGAGACAATCAGATCTCTGTGGGTTCAAGTCCAGCACTGTCTACAGAGCAAGTTCAAGAATCTTGGGGAATCTGTGAGATGGCTCAGAAGGTAAAGGCACTTGCTACCTGTGATGGTTTGTATATGCTTGGCCCAGAAAGTGGCACTATTTGGAGGTGTGGCCTTGTTGGAGTAGGTGTGTCATTGTGAGTGTAGGCTTTAAGACCCTCATCCTAGTTGCCTGGAAGTCAGTCTTCCATTGGCAGCCTTCAGATGAAGATGTAGAACTCTTTTTTGTTTTTGTTTTTGTTTTTGTTTTTTCAAGACCGGGTTTCTCGTCAGGTAGCCCTGACTGTCCTGGAACTCACTCTGTAGACCAGGCTGGCCTCAAACTCAGAAATTCGCCTGCCTCTGCCTCCCAAGTGCTGGGATTAAAGGCGTGCACCACTACTGCCCAGCGAAGATGTAGAACTCTTAGCTTTGCCTGCACCATGCCTGCCTGGATGCTGTTATGCTTCTGCCTTAATGATAATGGACTGAACCTCTGAACCTGTAAACCAGTCCCAATTAAATGTTGTCTGTATAAGAGTTGCTTTGGTCATGGTGTCTGTTCATAGCAGTAAAACCCTAACTAAGACACTACTAAACCTAATGACCCAAATAGATACATATTTTTAAAAAGGAAGAAAGAAATCTTGAGAGCCAGACATGGTGATTGTGGTGATGACATTGTTTCTAGACACTAATAGCTAATTAAATGAATATTAAAAATAATAAAAAAGAATCACAAGTGTTGTCAACCTCCCCTACTCTGTCACTTCTAGAAGTGTCAGCCAGGGAAGGCCTGATGGTTCCATTCTGAGAGTGGCTCAGTGACTTGCCTGATGTGAAGTTGAAGCAGCTCCCACTGAACGGCTGGGCTGTAAAGTGGTCACAACCTTTTGGTTCTTGTGAATGGATGAAACCCTAATTTTTCAAAGAAGGCTCCATGGGAGGGCTGTTGGGCTGACAGGGAGCCATTTTCTTTCTTTTATCTGTTACCGCTGGTGGCTGGGAACAGACTGTCCAACCCTGCCTGCTCCTGAGGGTTCTCAAAGAATTTTCTGTAAGTTTCATTTGTTAACAGGAACAGTTCTGTTCAGGGAAATACAATAACACTTGCAAATAACCCCCTATTACTTAAGGCCTTGATTCTCACTGTATTCTGGAGGGGCTAGAAAGACTAGCGGAGCAGGACAATGGGCTTTGGTGGAGGAGGAGGAGGACTTGGAGACAGGAAGCAAGGGCTCCTTCAGCCATTTGCTTATGTCCCATCCAATGGCTGTTTACACCTTAATGATAAAACTCAGAAGCAAGGAAGTTGTTTAGAATAGGAAAACCCTACCAAATAGCCAGACAGAGGTGGTACATGCATTTAATCCCAGCACTTGGGAGGGAGAGGCAGGCAGATCTCTGAGTTAGAGGCCAGCCTGATGTACAGAGTGAGTTCCAGGACAGCCAGGGCTACATAGAGAAACTGTCTTGAAAAACAAAAGACAAACAACAAAAAGAAATAAGTAACTAAGCAAGCAAGCAAGCAAACAAAGGCTAGCATTCCAGGATACTGATCCTAGAGGAACACTGAGACAGTTCACAGAATTTTTATCTTTAAAACCATTTGAGTTTTGGTGAGGAGTGCCTGCAGGCTCAGCCACTTGGGAGATAGAAGCAAGAGATGACTTGAGCCTAAAAGTAAGAGATCAGCCAGGGTAATGTAGTAAGTTTCTTTCTAACAAGAAAACTGGAGGGCTGGGCTCAGGGGTTAAGGGCACTGACTGCTCTTCCAGAGGTCTTGAGTTCAATTCCCAGAAACCACATGGTAGCTCACATCTGTAATGGGATCCGATGCCCTCTTCAGACAGCTCTAGTCTGAAAATGATTTACAGTGTACTCACATACAAGAAAATAATAAATCTTAAAAAAAAAAAAAGAAAACTAGAATGAGGTATGGGGACCATCCATAATAGGTTCTATCTCAAGAAAGAAGAATAAAAACAACAGAGAGAGAGAGAGAGAGAGAGAGAGAGAGAGAGAGAGAGAGAGAGAGAGAGAGAGAATGCTCAGGATGGAAGAGATGGCCCAGTGAGGGAAGCACTCGCTGCTGAGGACCAAAGTTCTGCTCACAACCATCTGTCATGGAATCCAGTGCCCTCCTCTGATGTGTCTGAAGACGGCTACAGTGTATACTCAATAAAATAAATAAATATTTAAAAACAAACAAAAGCCACTCTGAGGTCCCCCACCTGCTACAACACCCATCAAAAGAACTTGAAAAACAAGCAATGGTGACAGTGTGGAGAGCCTGGAGGGAACCCCTGTGCATTGTGGGTGGAAGTGCCAAATGGTGCAGCCTCCACAGAAACAGTATAGAGGCTCAAAAAAAAAAATAAGAAGCTAAAATAGAATTATGATATGACTCAGAACTCCAGCATCAGGGTGTATAGCTAAAGACATTCAAAGTACTATTTCAAAGAAATATTTGTATATATGTGCTGGCTATAGTGTTTCCCACAAGAACTCAAATGTTCATTGACAGATTAAGAGATATGCAACAAAATATCAAGCAGTCTTTAAAAACTAGGAGGTCCAAGCTGGGCATCTTGGCACATGCTTGTAATCCCAGCACTGGGAAGAGGGCAGAGGAAAGTGGATCGTGAGCTCCAGGCTAGTTTAGTTGATAGCCAGTTGAAGAAGGAGAAGAGGAAAGATGAGGTAGAGAGGAGGAAGAGGGATAAGCGGACATGGAGGAAGATGAAGAGGAGGTAGAGATGTAGGAAGATAGATGAGGAGTTGAGGCAGATGAGAGTGAGGCAAAGGTGGAGGAAGAGGGGGAGAGGAGAGGGAAGTAGAGAAAGAAGAAATATGAGAAGATGGGCGAAAAGGAAAAGATGGGAGAAAGGAGGGAGAAGGTGGGTTACAGAAGGAGAATGAAGGGATGAGAAGGAAGAGGAGATATTGTCATTTTAAAAAAAAGTTTATTTATTTTATGCATATTAGTACTCTGTTCCTGTCTTCAGACACACAGAAGAGGGTATGAGATTCCATCACAGATGGTTGTGAGCCACCGTGATTGCTGGGAATTGAACTCTAAGACCTCTGGAAGAGCAATTAGTGCTCTTAACTGCTGAGCTACCTCTTTAGCTCTGATATACTGTAATTTTTGGCAACTTGGATGGACATTAACTAAGTGAAATGAATCAGTCCCAGGGGAACCAACACAGTAAGATGTTACTTGCATAAGGTGTCTCAAGATTATATGAGCAAAGAGTGTAATAGCAGCTGCAGAAAAAAGGAGAAGGGAGAAATATCATTAGTGTTCAGTGAAATAAATAAAAAATGGTTAAGTTTGAGACTGGAGGGATGGCTCAGTGGCTAAGAGTACTTACTTGCTGCACCTACAAAGGACCCAGGCTCAGTTCCCAGTATCCAAACTGCCCCTCACAACCATCTGAAGTGTGATCTGGCGCCCTCCTCTGGCCTCTGCGCATACGAGGCTTGCATATGATACACAGACATGCATGTAGGCAAAACGCTCACACAAGATAAAAAATGATAAATAAAATTTACAAAAGAAAAGACATATTAGAACTTGAATAATATTTAAACTCCCAACTCTTGTACCCTTCCCCCAGCCTTGAGGGGGCTAATCAGACCTTGTTTTGCCACAGTTGCCTAGCCCACCTGGAGTAGAGTCTCCTGTTTCCCACATCCACAGTATTCCTGCAAAAGCAAGACTGCCTGCTGAAGCTTGCTTTGAAACAAGAACCCAGCTGCAACTAAGGATAGGTTTTGTCTTAGTCAGGGTTTCTATTCCTGCACAATCATCATGACCAAGAAGCAAGTTGGGGAGGAAAGGGTTTATTCAGCTTACACTACCACGTTGCAGTTTATCACTAAAGGAAGTCAGGACTGGAACTCAAGCAGGTCAGGAAGCAGGAGCTGATGCAGAGGCCATGGAGAAATGTTTCTTACTGGCTTGCTTCCCCTGGCTTGCTCTCTTATAGAACCCAAGAGCACCAGCCCAAAGGTGGAACCACCCATAAGGGGCCCTCACCACTTGATCACTAATTGAGAAAATGCCCCACAGCTGGATTTCATGGAGGCACTTCCCCAACTGAAGCTCCTTTCTCTGTGATAACTCCAGCCTGTGTCAAGTTGATACACAAAACTAGCCAGTACAGGTCTTTACCTATAGAAACATGGAACTGAAAATTAAACTTTGAGCCTTGATCAGAACTTTTGTCTTGGCCCCATTCTTCTCTCATGCCCCCCCCCCCCCCACCTTGATTCTAGCCTCCCTTTCAGGTAAACCCAGTTTGCCCGTGCCTGTGGTTACAAACTCACAAATTCTGAGTGGTTCATGTGCATGTGTACAGAATAAAAATTAGAAAAATATATATATCAAGAACGTCAGGGTTAAAACTAAGCTTATGTATTCTTGTGTGTTTGCCTCTATTTTTGAGACAAATACATACCAGTTTTGTAATCATAAATGATCAGTTAGATTTTATGTTGTATTAGTGTGTGTGTGTAGATGAGGTGACAGTTCTATGAATCTGTTCGTTCCTACTATGTGGGTCCTAGGAATCAGGCTTGGTGACAGTCATCTTTACCTGCTGAACCATCCTGCTGATCATAAGGACTCTTCCTTCCTTTCTTTCTTTCTTTCTTTCTTTCTTTCTTTCTTTCTTTCTTTCTTTCTTTCTTTCTTTCTTTCTTTCTTTCTTTCTTTCTTTCTTTCTTCCCAATGTTTGTTCTTGCTGTTGTTTTGCATTTTCTTTTTTCTTTCTTTCTTTTCTTTAAAGATTTATTTATTTTATGGATATGAGATATAAATACACTGTTGCTATCTTCAGACACACCAGAAGAGGGCATCAGATCCCATTAGAGATGGCTGTGACCCACCGTTTGGTTTCTGGGAATTGAACTCAGGACCTCTGGAAGAGCAGTCAGTGCTCTTAGCCTTGGATCCATCTCTTCAACCCTGTTTTACATTTTCAAAACAGGTTTCACTGTGTAGCTCTTGTTGTCTGCTGGCCTCATAGAGATCTTCCTGCCTCTGCCACTGAGTGCTATGAACCTCTGCCTAGCCTTTTTTTTTTTTTTTTTTTTAAGACAAGGTCTCTGGCAGGTGGTGGTGGTGGTACATACTTTTAGTCCTAGTACTTGGGAGGCAGAAATAGGTGGATCTCTGTGAGTTCTAGGCCAGCCTGATCTACAGATTGAGTTTCAGGACCTCCAGTGCTGTAACCTGAAAGCCAGGACAGTAACCTTGTCTCAGACAAAAAAATGGGGGTGGGGGTAGGGGTGGGGGGAAGGAGGATAAGGTCTCAGTATCTAGCCAAGTTTGGCCTCAAACTCACTGTATAACCATGCTGAGGTGACCTCAAATTTAAGATTCTCCTGCCTGAGTGCTCATACTATAGACATGACATGACCCATCACACCCAGCCATGAAACAACAAAATTTAAAAGAAACATTTAAATTTAATTAAAATTTAAATAAAAACAAATTCTCAAGTGAATTCTATTACACTCTTGGAAGTGAGATTGGAAGGGTTGAGAAGCAGCTGTCTTTTTTTTTTTTTAACTTTATATGCTTTTTGCAGTATTAAAGGAATATATTACTCTTGTATTGGGGCAGTGTCTGTGTGTGTGTGTTTGCCTGTGCATGCAAGCACACTTGTCCTGCTAGTGGAGGTCAGACTACAACCTGAAAGTGTCAGGTCTCTCTTCCCACCATATGAGTCCCAGGGGTTGTGAACTTGGGCCATCAGCCTTTGATACAGCTGCTCTTATGTACTGAACCATTTTGCCAGCAATTTTTATTTATTGTTATTTGTAAGTACACTGTAGCTGTCTTCAGACACACCAGAAGAGGGCATCTGATCTTATTACGGACGGTTGTGAGCCTCCATGTAGTTGCTGGGATTTGAACTCAGGACCTTTGGAAGAACAGTCAGTGTTCTTAACTGCTGAGCCATCTCTCCAGCCCCCGCCTGCAATTTTTAATAAGAAGAAAACTAACACATCTTACTTTTTTCTTTTGACTTTTTTCGAAACAGGGTTTCTCTGTATAACCCTGGCTGTCCTGGAACTCACTCTGTAGATGAGGCTGGTCTCGAACTCAGAAATCTACCTGCCTCTGTCTCCCAAGTGCTGGGATTAAAGGCGTGCGCCACCACTGCCCAGCTCACATCTTACTTTTACAATTGAAAAAGAAGAACAAAGTCAAAGCAAAATATAGTCATTGTCAGCCCTTCCCCCAGTGCACACCCACCAGCTGCCTTTTTAGGGTCCTGGCTTTTTAAAGACTCAGTATCAAAAATGCTCATCAACAGGGCAGGCTGGATGAACATTTGGGGCCCTCAGTTCTGGGGGATGCAGGGTGTTTGGTGGTGCCATCCCACACTTAGAGATGGGAGAGAATGTGTGAGATGAGCTCATGCCCAGAGGAGAAGCAATAGCTCTCGAGTAGAGTCTGTCCTGGAGTGATGGGGGGTGGGTGGCACCCAGAAGGGCAGTGTGCCTGATGTTTCAGGCAAAAGAGGGCAATGCACTTGGGGGGGGCACTCTCCGGCGAATGAGAGTGACTGTCCATTTTCATACTCCCAACTCCAGTCAGTGGCAGAGCATGCAGGTGAAGCTTCTGCTGTGATAGAGGAGGTACTGGCTTTGGAGTGCTGCCCCAGTGCTCCCAAGGAGTAGTCCAAATTATCTGAGAACAACTGTACAGTCAACATGCTTGAAGAGAAGTCTGCTCCCTCACAAACAGAGACATTCCTGCCTCCCTACCATGGAACACACAGCCCCGAGTCCCTCATAGATGTTGCAGGAATTTCAAGCCTGAGGAAAAATTACTGTGATCATCTTGAAGGAAGTTTGAGGCAGGGAAGGGTCTATTTTTAACTTGAAGTTCAATTTGCCACATCAAATTCATAATGTAATTTATTTTCTTTCTTTCTTTCTTTCTTTCTTTCTTTCTTTCTTTCTTTCTTTCTTTCTTTCTTTCTTTCTTTCTTTCTCCTATCTATCTATCTATCTATCTATCTATCTATCTATCTATGCCTTTTGGAGACAGGATTTCTCTGAGTAGCCTTGGCTATCCTGGAACTTACTCGTAGACCAGAATGGCCTTGAACTAACTGAGATCTGCCTGCCTCTGCCTCCCTAGTATTGGAATTAAAAGTATGTGCCACCACCACCTGTATTTTTTTAAAAATTACATGTATGTGTATGTGTGTTTGCCTGTGGTTTGTGCATATGAGTTCAGGTGCCCTTGGGAGCTAGAAGAAAGTTACAGGTGGGACTGGAGAGATGGTTTAGTGGTTAAGAGCACTGGCTGCTCTCTCTCTCTCTCTCTCTCTCTCTCTCTCTCTCTCTCTCTCTCTCTTTCTTCCCATCTTTCTTTCTCTCTCTCTTTTTTAAACAGGTCATCATTGTGTAGCCCTGGCTGGCCTTGAACTCAGATATCTACCTATTTCTGTCTCCCTCCTAAATTTTTAGATTAAAGATATGCACCATCATATCTGCCCAGCTGCCCTGTTTTCTTGAAAAAAACAAAAGATGAGGCAGGATGGATAGCTTAGCAGTTAAGACCATTTGTTGCTCTTCCACAGGATCCAAGTTTTGTTCTTGGTACACGTCAGGCTGCTCATAAAGGTCTGTAGCTCCAGCTCTAAGATATTCGTCGCCTTTGGCCTCCCTGGTACCTGTACTACACATACCCATATGTGTGAACACACATGCACACCCCTATACGCAATTTAAAACAAACAAACAAAGAGAATCAGGATGCTATCTCT
Source organism: Apodemus sylvaticus (assembly GCF_947179515.1). Lineage (NCBI taxonomy): Eukaryota > Metazoa > Chordata > Mammalia > Rodentia > Muridae > Apodemus > Apodemus sylvaticus. The sequence continues at coordinate 72,435,770 of NC_067472.1, read as the reverse complement.
CCCAGGAGTGAGATTACTTACTTTCAAAAAGCCTGGCCAGAGGGTCCTTGGGAGGGGCCTAGCCAACTGGGGGCTTCCATCAGCATGACAGGGCACTTATCAAGTCCGTGAGCATGTCATGAGGTTCAGATCAGAGGTTTATTTACTGTAATGTATAGTATCTTCTGGGACCATTGCACACAGATACCAGCAATTAACTCAATCTAAGAATCACCATTTTTTTGCAATTAATAGAAAAAAAATCCAACACTCTAATTATAAACACAGCCCAAAAGGTCAGTCCAAGAGAGAGAGAGCAGGGAGTCTCCTAATTAGGGAGGACTTTCAACACAAACTCAGAATTGAGATGTGGAGGGTCAGATAGGAAAATGCACTGATCTGTACTGTCTCGCCCAGGCCTGGAGCGACCCAGACTAAGGGCACTCACCTGGGCCTGAGCTTCCAGCCTCATTTGTTCTGTTTGCAAGAGCTGTGGCAAATCTCAAGTGGGGAGAGGGCGGTAGAATATATGGTATGAAAAGCAGAGGAGAGGGCTGGAGACGGCTCAGTGATTAACAGCATTTTGGGCTCTTGCAGAAAATACAATATTGGTCCTCAGCTAGGAGTGGGACCATGTGAGCCCCCTCTGATCCACGCTGGACTCTGGCTGGCTTGATCTTGCACAGGTCTTGTGCAGGTAGCCAGAGTTGCTGTGAGTTCAGGTTGCAATAGTCATGTGGTGCAGAAGACATCTATTCATAGCATCCTCTGGCTCTTTTATTTTATTTATTTTTATTTCATGTACATCGGGTGTTTTGACTGCATGAGGGTGCCAGATCCCATTGGAACAGGAGTTACAGACAGTTGTAAGCCGACATGTGGATTCTGGGAACTGAACCCAGGTCCAACCCAGTCCTGCAGCTCTTAGATTCCCTCAGTCCCTCCAGGGGACATTACTAGTATTACTGGTGTTACTGGTGTTTGTCTCCATGCCTAGCCTGATTGAACTCAGTTGCTTGTGCTTGCAAGGCAAAGTTTTTATGCACAGAACTATCTCCCCAGGCCTTCTTAGTGGCTGGCCTCGTTTTGCAATTGAACCCCTCCTCGGGACTCATTAAAACGTCTCAAGGTTCTGAAGCTTCCAACGAGAAACACAGCTGGTGCTTTGCCCTGAAGTGACTTCCCAGGGGCTTCTAGATGCCCAGGACCTCACACCCATGCCAGAAGACAATGGGGTGACATTCTGAGGAACTGCCAAGAAGAAAACCAATAAAGGAATGCAGACTTCTAACCCAGGGCACATGTTTATGGCCCCAAGGGTGTCTGTCTGTCTTCCAGAAGCAACATGACAAAAAGCAGAACCAAGAGTCTAGCTGTGTGAAATGTCATTTGTCTGTCACTTCTTTGGGCAGAGCAAATGCCATCCTGGGCTGACCACATTTTCTTTTACATTTGCTGGCATCAAATGTTGATTGGCCTTGGGTTAGATAGTGACGGAATCTGCCTGAGGTGAGGATAGGGCAGTCAAGTAATAACCAAAGGTTCTAACATGCCCTCTCTGGGGCTGGTTCCTAGTGGTATAATGTGTTTTCCTGGTGGGAAATACCCAAACTATGGTATCAGAATACAATTTGGAAGGGTTGATAAGGTTACACAGTGTAATAAGAGTGCACATAAGGGGCTGGAGAGATGGCTCAGCAGTTAAGAACACTGACTGCTCTTCCAAAGGTCCTGAGTTCAATTCCCAGCAATCACATGGTATCTCACAACCATTTGCAATGTGATCCCATAGCCTCTTCTGGTGTGTCTGAAGACAACTGCAGTGTATTCATATACATAAAATAAAAAAATAAATCTTAAAAAAAGGGCACACATAGAATGTCAAGTACTTATTGGTCCCTAGTAGACATAGTCCAAGTTCTATGCTGGAGTTGAAGGCCTTCTAGCTTGTGTTCCTCTCTGTTGGAGTCTGCAGGGGCTTCCCATTTCAATTCTTTCAAGCTGTGAAAAAATCTCTCTCACATGTAGCAGAGGTCACACACAATATACTGACTTCCCCGAATCTTTTGCCATCTTTTGCTTTCTCCAGCTCCATCCTTAAAGAATTTATTTTTATGTGTTTGGTGGTTTTGCCTGTAAATATATCTGTGTACTATATACATGCCTGATGCCTTCAGAGATCTGAAGAAGGAAGGTATCAGATCCCCTGGAACTGGAGTTATAGATGGTTATGGGCTGTCATATAGGTGCTGGGAATCAAATCCAGGTCCTCTGGAAAAATATCCAGTGCTTGTAACCACTGTCTCTTCATCCTCCAGCCCTGCCCTTTCTGTCTTCTGCCTTGGGTGCTCACCTCCTGTCCTACGTCCAGCTGGGTGAGTGAAGGCTATATATATCCTTCCTGTTGCCCTCGCAGACTCTTTGTTGTTGTTGTTGTTTTGAGACAGGGTTTCTCTGTGTAGCCCTGGCTGTCCTGGAACTCACTCTGTAGACCAGGCTGGCCTCAAACTCAGAAATCTGCCTGCCTCTGCCTCCCAAGTGCTGGGATTACAGGTGTGTGCCACCACTGCCCGGCTGCCCTCGCAGACTCTTGGCACACAGCATAAGCTGCTGTTCCTGAAGGTTTGAGTTGCTCAGAGAAACTCTTCCAGCCTCAGAGCTGAAGGCAGGGGCTTCTCTCTTCTGAGAACTATGAGCAGATCTCCCAAATGAGAGAAATGAACCAGTGTCTCCTTTGCTTTGTGCCTTCAGGAGGGCAGCTTCAGAGGGTGACTCCTGCCTCAGTGCTCCCTGAAATATGATCTAGAGCAGTGATTCTCAACCGTCCTAATGCTGTGATCCTTTAATACAATTCCTCATGTTGTGGTGACTCCCAACCATAGTATTAATTTCATTGCTACTTCACAACTGTAATTTTGCTACTGTTTTGAATCGTACTGTAAATATGGGTTTTAGATGACTCCAGTGAAGGGTTGTTTGACCCCACAAAGGGGTTGCAACTCACAGGTTGAGAATTGCTGTTCTGAAGTAATTCTACATGGGTTCTTCACAGGTACATGGATGCACAATCCTTCCTTGTTCTCTTGTCATTATGTCCCTAAACATTTATGTCCATAAACAGAGGGACATTTGCCATGTGCTGGGCACTGTGATGCTGCTGGATACAGAGGGATGGTCTCAGACCCTGTCCTGAAGGGCTCCTAAACAGGAGGGGAGTCAGTCAGTCACAGGAAGGCAGATTCTGAGAATGGCTCAGAGGGGAAAAAGAGTGCTTAGCTGTGGGAAGAAGGTAACTAGGAAAGACCTGTGGCCTTGGAAATATTGGTGTGCCATCTGAGAAAAGAGGAAGCCACACACGTGACAAATGTGTGTATATTTGTAGGACTTCTATACTCAAGTGACCCTGTTGATCTTACATGTTTGCAAATGTCAATATGGATGGCTAATACATATTTATGTATCTGTACATATGGGTTTCAGGTATATGTGTATATATGTGTGTATATATATGAATGGCTGAATACATTTTTTATGTATATGCATATATGGATACCAGAGTATATGTATGCATATAGGTGTGTTTATACAGATAGGCATTGTGAATATATGTATAGATGCATATATGATTATGAGCACATGTGTTTATAAATGCATATGATCATGCAGGTGCATGGCTTATACATATGTGTGCACTGGCTTATACATATCTGTTCATATGCATTTATGTATGCTCTGTGTTCAGTATATATGTGTGTATTATGAGAATGTATATATGTGATGGTTTTTCATGTATGTATATGAGCATACAGTGTGATCATGCATGTATGCATATGTGTATTATCTCAATCATGTGCATCAGAATTTATTTGTGCCTGACAGTGGTGGCACACACCTTTAATCCCAGCACTGGGGAGGCAGAGGCAGGCGGATTTCTGGGTTTGAGGCCAGCCTGGTCTACAAAGTGAGTTCCAGGTCAGCCAGGGCTACACAGATAAACCCTGTCTCGAAAAACCAAAAAAAAAAAAAAAAAAAAAAGATTTGTGTGTTCAGTATATATATATGTGGCACTGTGAATGTGTATCTATGGTTGCTTATATGATTATGAACATGTATGCTTATAGGTATGTATGAGCATACATCTGCATAAACATGTACTGTCTTAAATCAATCTGTTCATATGCCTCTGTGTGTGTGAGTTCGTGTATACATGCATGCATTGAGTATGTGGAAGGGCATGCTAGGCAGAGGAAATAGCAGGTGGCAGAGACATAAGGCTGGGAGTGGACATTGTGGGATATTGAGCGAGAGGTGCTAGGTAACAGATGGTGAGAGGAGTTGAATGTTTTTTGTTCCTTGGAGACCTCCTGAGGACCCAAGACCGTGTCTGAGTCCCAGAGCATCACTGATAATCAAGAGAGCAGTGGGAGTCAGAAGGGCTAAGATTAAAAACTCAGGAGACAGCAGGTGTTGGTGAGGATGTGGAGAAAGGGGAACACTCCTCCACTGCTGGTGGGGTTACAAATTGGTACAACCATTCTGGAAATCAGTCTGGCGGTTCCTCCGAAAACTGGGCACATCACTTCTGAAAGATCCTGCTATACCACTCCTGGGCATATACCCAGAGGATTCCCCAGCATGTAATAAGGATATATGCTCCACTATGTTCATAGCAGCCCTATTTATAATAGCCAGAAGCTGGAAAGAGCCCAGGTATCCCTCAACGGAAGAATGGATGCAAAAAATGTGGTATATATATACAATGGAGTACTATTCAGCCATTAGAAACAATGAATTCATGAAATTCTTAGGCAAATGGATGGAGCTGGAGAACATCATACTAAGTGAGGTAACCCAGTCTCAAAAGATCAATCATGGTATGCACTCACTAATAAGTGGATATTAGCCTGGAAAACTGGAATACCCAAAACATAATCCACACATCAAATGAGGTACAAGAAGAACGGAGGAGTGGCCCCTGGTTCTGGAAAGACTCAGTGTAGCAATATAAGGCAAAACCAGAACAGGGAAGTGGGAAGGGGTGGGTGGGAGAACGGGGGCAGGGAAGGGGGCTTATGTGACTTTCGGGGAGTGGGGGACCAGAAAAGGGGAGATCATTTGAAATGTAAATAAAAATATATCGAATAAAATAAAAGTACATCGAAAGAGAGAGAGAGAGAGAGAGAGAGAGCGAGCGGTGGGTATGCCAAGGGCAGCTGAGGAGTCTCTCCTGCACCTTTTGTGTCAGGATGCTTGGACGCAGCCACAGACAGGGGTATTTCAGGTGAGGACCTGGTAACAGTCTCCTGACTTGGGAGGGATTTGGCTTTGGCGAGAAGTTTGAAGGAACAAAGGAGAGGTTTGCCCTTAAACCTGGCTTTATCCTGCTCTGTTCTTTCCATAAGGCCTCATTAATTCCTTATGGATTTGCACAACGCCCCACACTGCTGGCGGCCTGGGTTTCAGCCTCCTGGAGCCTTCTGCCCTCAGGTGACCCTGGTGCAGGGGAGGACGCCCCCCTCCCTCCCACAGGCCTCTAACATCTTCCTGGCTTTATAGAACCAGCCACGGGGGCTCTTTTAAAAACTAAGGGCTGAATTTTGAACAAACTCTTTTTGTGGGAATAATTCTTATAGTCCCAAGTATTTGCGGGTTCAATTTTGCACACAATTAACTGTACTTACAAATGCTTCCTTGAGGGCACCATTAGTCACTGGCAACTCATTCTAAAGGCGCCAGAGGCTAATTGTACCCCCAAGTGAGAAGTTTCAGGTGTAATTAATTATTCTTTAATTATTAAATTTATTATTCATTGGTCGGATGCGCAGAGTTGTGCTTGGATGAACTCGCCAGCAGGAGGCTGGCTGGGATGGGGGCCTGCACCGCCTTCAGAGCTAACCTCTGCCAAGGAGCTGTGTGCAGAGCTATCCAGGACTTGCTGGCTTCCTGGCTCAGCATGGGAAATCTCACAAGGGTCAGGAACGAACCCGCTCAGAAATCTTGTTGCCTTAAAGACCTCCCGGCCGAGGAAAAGAGCTAGGGTCAGGAGTCAGCCATGCCTGTCCCGTCCAGCAGTGTGATGCCTGTTTCTGAATCTCTCCTATTTAACAAGATGGCAGTGCTGAGTGACAATCTTTACTGCATGGATGGAGAGAGTTGCATCTGAGAGTACACAGCACACAGTCCCACAACATACACATTGGGTTTTCAACAGATTTCAGCCCCCTTGAGAAGCAGGATAGGTGGGACAAGGATGATCCAGCGTAGAAACCTGGACGTCCATGTTAGCTGTGTGACCTCAGACAGTTTCTTATATCCCTGGGTCTCAGTTTCCACCTCTGGAAAGTGGGAATTTTAACAGCCAACTGCTTTACCAGGCAAGGTTGAAGGAGTTGGTGCTCAGAAAGCATTTATGGCAAGCACCCACCAATGGTGAAGCTGTGTTCGCTGAAGTCCCTTTTGTCCTTGGCAGCCACTGGGCTTTTAACAGAGAAACTAGCCATCAAACTGTGCTGGGGTGGTGGTGGCACACCTTTAATTGAAGCACTCAGAAGGCAGAGGCAGGCAGATCTCTGTGAGTTGGAGGCCAGCCTGGTCTACAGAGGGAGTCCTAGGACAGCCAGGGCTACACAGAGAAACCCTGTCTCCCCAAAGCCAAAACCAACCTACCAGAGGACAACAACCAGTGTGCTGGTGTTAGGTCCGGAAAAACAGCTCAAGGGAAGAGGGTTTACTTTGGCTTCCTGTTTGAGGGTACAATCTATCATGGTGGGGAAGTCTAGGCAGTGGGAGTGTGAGATAGGCCACCCTATGTTTGTAGTCAGGAAGCAGAGAGACGAATGTCTGTGCTCAACTCACTTCCTCTTATGCAGTCTCTGATACAGTCTCAGCCCAAAGGATGACATCACACCAATGAACCTCATCTAGAACAGTCCTCATAGGTAGATGCAGAGTGACGCTCCCTCGATGTCTAAACCTAGTCATGCTGACAAGACTGGCCACTAACCCTCCCCTTTCCTGACCCCTATATTAATTTCAAACAGTTTATGCTGAGGCCTGGTTCTGTAGCCTCTGTAAAAAGGGTAGGAGTAACTGTCCAGAGTGGGCATCTCAGCTGAAGAAAGAGGGCACAGGTAGTCATGTTTTTCTTAGACTTTTGCGTCTACTTCAGTTTAGGGTATTTTTTTTATTAAAGATTTTAAATAAAAATTTCTTTGGAGAGCTTTTCTTTACATAGCCCAGGCTGGTGTGGAACTAGGTAGACCAGGCTGGCTTCTAACTTATAGAGACCCACTGACATCAGCCTCCCAAGTGCTAGGACTAAATGTGTTTTGCCACCACACCTGGCTTGAATATTCTTTAAACATTTATTTATTTTGTGTGTGGAAGGGACATTTCATAGCATTCATGTCGCAGTCCAAGGACAACTTGTGGGAATCTGTTCTTCCTTTCTACTTTGGGGGTCTTGGGGATCAAACTCAAGCGTGACAGGCTTGGCATCAAGTGCCTTTACCACTGAGACGTTTGGCCAGCCCATTGTTTAGGTTTTGATTTTAATCTATCTATCTATTTATCTATCTATCTATCTATCTATCTATCTATCTATCTATCTATCTATCTACCTATCTGTCTGTCTGTCTGTGGTCTTGTGTGTGCACACCTGTGTGGATCCTGTTGGAGGTGACAGGGTTCTGAAGTTTTGTGTTGGTGACTGAATTTTTTTTCTTTGTGTGTTCATCTGTGCAGGTATGTATGTTCACCTGTGAGGTGTGTATGTTTATCTGTGCATGTATGTGTGTTCATCTGTGCAGGTGCATATGTTCATCTGTGCAGGTGTGTGTGTTCATCTGTGCAGGTGTATGTGTGTTCATCTCTGCAGGTATGTGTTCATCTGTGCAGGTGTGTGTGTTCATCTGTGCAAGTGTGTGTTCATCTGTGCAGGGGTGTGGTCATCTGTGCAGGTGTATATGTTCATCTGTACAGGTGTGTGTTCATCTGTGCATGTTCTGAGTGTGTTCATCTGTGCAGGTACGTGTGTGTGTGTGTGTGTGTGTGTGTGTTCATCTGCACAGGTGTGTGTTCATCTATGCAGGTGTGTGTGTGTTCATCTGCACAGGTGTGTGTTCATTTGTGCAGGTGTGTGTGTTCATCAGTGCATGTGTGTGTGTTCATCTGTGCAGTTGTATGTGTGTTCATCTCTGCAGGTATGTGTTCATCTGTGCAGGTGTGTGTGTTCATCTGAGCAGGGGTGTGGTCATCTGTGCAGGTATATATGTTGATCTGTACAGGTGTGTGTTCATCTGTGCATGTTCTGAGTGTGTTCATCTGTGCAGGTACATGTGTGTGTGTGTGTTCATCTGCACAGGTGTGTGTGTGTTCATCTGCACAGGTGTGTGTTCATTTGTGCAGGTGTGTGTGTTCATCAGTGCATGTGTGTGTGTTTATCTGTGCAGGTGTGTGTGTTCATCTGTGCAGGTGTATGTGTGTTCATCTCTGCAGGTATGTGTATATCTGTGCAGGTGGTGTGTGTTCATCTGTGCAGGGGTGTGGTCATCTGTGCAGGTGTATATGTTCATCTGTACAGGTGTGTGTTCATCTGTGCATGTTCTGAGTGTGTTCATCTGTGCAGGTATGTGTGTGTGTGTGTTCATCTGTGTAGGTGTGTGTGTGTTCATCTGCGCAGGTGTGTGTTCATCTACACAGGTGTGTGTTCATCTATGCAGGTGTGTGTGTTCATCTGCACAGGTATTTATGTTCATCTATGCAGGTGTGTGTGTTCATCTGCACAGGTGTGTGTTCATTTGTGCAGGGGTGTGTTCATCTGCACAGGTGTGTGTTCATTTGTGCAGGGGTGTGTTCATCTGTGCAGGGTGTGGTCATCTGTGCAGGGGTGTGCATACAAAGGCAGAGGACCACCTCAGCTGCTCCATTTTTTATCTCATCCAGGTCCTCATGAGTAGCCACTCCCGCCCCTGCTGCTGCTTTGTTCTCTGGATGGCACTGTGTGCTCTCTCTGCTTCTGTATTTACCCTGGCCTGACTGTTACTCCCTCCAAGTTGACTTCTCCTCCTCCTCTATAGAATAGAGTTTATTCAGGGCATGGGGAGGTGAATTAAGAGGGTCGTGGAGTCAGAGAGAGACAGAAAGAGAGAGAGAGAGAGAGAGAGAGAGAGAGAGAGAGAGTGCAGTCATGAGCACACGGAGAGGGGGGGAAGGGAATGGGGGGAAGGGATGAGGAGACTGAGCGGGAGCAAGAAGACAAGAGAGCAAGAACTTTAATTTATTTTTTATTTTCTTTTTGTTTTTGCTTTTAACTGGCCTGTCTCTATCTCCCAAGTGCTGGGATTAAAAGTTTGCACTACTGTGCCTGGAACTCATGCTATAGACCAGGCTAACCTTGAAGTCACAGACATCTACCCATCTCTGCCTGCAGAGTGTTTGTGTTAAAGGCACGAGCCACCACTGCCTGCCTCCAAACTGACCTCAAAAGATCAGGTCAAAGCCATGCTCAGGATCTCCCTTTGCAGTATCCCCCACTCCCAGGGTCCAGCCAACATCTTAGTGGGTTATTGCACTTGAGAACTGGTTGTAGGGACTACGTTCGATTTTTAGAACAAAACCTCACAGCCCATAAACTTTTTCTTCAGTTGTTTGTTCGTCAGTTCTGTCCTTGGTGATGTGTGTAGAGTTAGAACTGCAGATGGAAGAGGTGACTGGGGTCTGTGTTACCATAGTGACAGATCCTAGAAACCCACCAATTGCTCTGCACTGTGTTAGGAAGCCTGAGCTGTGGGCACGGGGAGCTGATGTCCCAGTAACTCTAGTTGGAAATGAGTCCATTGACAGGCTATTACATGAGTCAAATTATTTGCTTGTTTTTGTTTGGGTTTTGTTTTTGTTTTTGTTTTTTTGGATTTGTTTTTTTCGAGACAGGGTTTCTCTGTGTAGCCCTGGCTGTCTTGGAACTCACTCTGTAGACCAGGCTGGTCTTGAACTCAGAAATCCGCCTGCCTCTGCCTCCCAAGTGCTGGGATTAAAGGTGTGCTCCATCACTGCCTGGTATTATTATTATTATTTTAAAGATTTATTTATTTTAAGGATGTATTTGTTTTTGAGTGTTTTGCCTGCATGCATATATGGGTGGCATATGTGTGTCTAGTACATGCCAAAGTCTGGTACAAAAGCCAAAGAGTGTGTGAATTTCCCGGAACTGGTCTTGTAGATGCTTGTGGGACACCATGTGGGTGCTAGGAACTAAACTGTGGTCCTTTGTAAGAACAAGTTTCTTTCTTCTTTCTTCCTTCCCTCCTCCCTCCCTCCCTCCCTCCTTTCCTTCCCTCCCACTTTCTTCTCTCTCTCTCTTTCTTTCTTCCTTTCTTTCTTCCTTTCTTTCTTTCTTTCTTTCTTTCTTTCTTTCTTTCTTTCTTTCTTTCTTTCTTTCTTTCTTTCTTTCTTTCTTTCTTTCTTTCTTCCTTTCTTTCTTTCTTTCCTTTTTAGCTTTTTTTAGATAGAGTTTCTTCGTATAGCCTTGGCTGTCCTGGAACTAGCTCTGTAGACCAGGCTGGTCTTGAACTCAGAGTGATTGCCTGCCTTTGACTCCCAAGTACTGAGATTAAAAGCACATGCTAGCACCATACAGCCAGAACAAGTGGTTCTTAACCACTAAGATAACTCTCCAGTGTTCAAATTATTTTTAAAAATCTTTAAAATTGCATTTATTTATTGGCTGGGGCACAGGCCGCATGTGTGCCATGGTGGATATATGGAGGTCAGAGAACAACTTGGGGGAGTCAGCTCTCTCCTTCACATGTGGGACCCGGGGCCTGAACTCAGGTCATCAGGTTTGGCAGCAAGAATCTTTACACATTAAGCCATTTCACTGACCCCCAAATGGCTTCTAGCTTAAAGACACACATTAAAAGACCATCTCATGAGTTGCAAGGGCTGGGTTGAGCCCACAGCTTTGTCATGGTGTCACTAACAAAGGTTTCATCATTTCACTCAAGATCTTAAAATAAAATATTTCATTCAAAGTGGCTTCAAAGTACACTTCAAAGTATAATGAAAAGTGCTCAGTGCTCAAAATTAAAGCCAGCTTCAGGTATGACTAACGCAATGACCTAATTGGCATCGCCCTTATCTGCGTGTGGGCATCACCAACATCAACTGTGTTGTCATGACGTCTTCTGATGTTCTAGTTTCCCTGTCTCAGTGGAGGGTTTGTGGTCTCTCATTGTGTCTGATTAGGTCAAGTGTCCATTTCTTATTTTCTTTATTTTTATTTATGCGTATGTTTGTATGTCTATACATGTATGTACACATATGTGTAGTGCGGGCTGAGGCCAGAAAAGGATATTTGACCCTTGCGAGCTGGAGTTACATGTGGTTTTGAGCTGTCTGGTATGGGAACTTTACTCAGGTCTTCTGGAAGGGCAGCAAGTACTTTTAACTGCTGATCCATCTCTCCAGATCCTGTGTATTTATTTCTGAGCTAAGCACCATGGGCAGAAGCATGCTGTCATTTTGATGGCTAATATCTGGTTCCATGCTCTCTCTGAAAGAGTTCTACCTGAACTATAGAGTCAAACAGCTGGGAAAGATAGTCCTAAGAGATCAGAGGAAGCTGATGCCGTTGGCCTGAAAGCATCGCATTTCCACAGTGAGAAGCAAATGAGTCAAAAAGCAAAAGAAAAGATGAACAAACAAACAAACAAAACCAACAAAAATCAGGGCAGCAACAGGCTAGCAACCTGTGGACCTGCAAAGTGGGGGACGGGGAGAAGAAGCCCTGAAAAGAAGCTTTTCTAGCTCCCCAGTGGGTGTGCAAGCAGCTCTCCCACCACCACGTTCATCCTTCCACCCCTTACCCAAGCCTTCCTTGTAGGTAGCCGGGCGAGAGACGCCGCACCTGTGCCTCCGGCTGGATTCCCATCGATTACTGTCAAGTGACTAACTTCAGGCACGCACTACATTTTCCTGGGGTTATCCCTTCAAATGAATTATATGAATAATAAAGTTTCAATATTTCTTATCCAGCTATTAATCTTAGTGAGCACTAAAGTTCATTGAAAGTGCCGGTACGGTGCCTGGCACCCATTAATCAGGCACAGAGGAGCCAGCCTGGCGCGGGTTCGGCCCTGCCAGTGAAATATAGGCACTACTTAGAAACTCCGGCTTTTACCTGGCATTAGAGAGCTCTTGTTAGGGGTACTGAAGTCTGAGGCTGAAAGGCTGCCAGGCTGTAGACTCCTAACTGAGATTCTGTGTGGAAGAAAAAAACAAAAACAAAAAAACCGAAAACCAAAAAACCAAAAAAGATCACTCCCCAGATCATACTTAACCTCACAAGGAACATTGTTTTTTTCTTGTCAAAGAGTCAGTCAGGAGAAAAAACAAAAACAAAACAAAACAAACCCCCCAAAATCAAAACCATCCAAAATGAACTTCATAAACCCAAACCAGTCATTATTAGTGTGGCAAAAACACAGTGCTTATGCACAGAATAGTTTACATTAAATTAAAAACCATAACTTATCTCCAAGACACTCCATTTAGTACATGTGAGGTTAAATATGGTTCAGAGCGGCTCTTTCAATTAAATTGTTCTTCCTTAGCTCTAGTAAATGATATTAAACATAATTTCCTGAAAAGTAGCAGAGATCATTACTCTGTTTGCAAATTGATACTATGTTATTAAAAATAGGAAACACTTGCAGGGATATTGCAGATCTGGGTGCTTTACGCAGAGAAACCTCCGATGGGCCCCAGGTTCTATCTGGCCTATGGATGTACAGGATCAGGCTATGCCAGTCTAGATAGGCTGAGGGTCTGTCTCCAAGTTAGCCTTGGTTCCTGAAAGACCAGGAAGGAGTTTCCTGGGGCCCCTTTTGCCCTCCAAACATGACTCACATGCTCCCTGAGGTCGAGAAGCTACAGCCCGCTAGCTTCCCGCTGGTTTTGAGTTGTTTATTTATGTTGGATTTTATAGGCTGTCATTTCTTCTACATAAACTGGCTTTATGACTTTCATGGATTTTTTTTTATCTTTGCCCGCCCTTTCAGAAAAGGCCTATCACAGTTACGGGAAGCAGGGGCAGCCGTCACTTCTGCTTCCCAGGCTTGCTCACAGAATGACTGAAAGTTCATAAACCAGCTTTTAAACAGCTGCTGCTGCCGCCAACGGGTGAAGTACGTGCCTGGTGAAACTGTCATGTGGTCTGGCTCGTGGTCCTGATGTGAATCGCTCAGCAGAGATGTAGGAGAAGCAGGGTGTCAAACTGAGCACTGTAGCTCCAGCTCGCCACAGTGGCAGTATCTTGGAGACAGCCAAGGTGTTAAGTCAGAGCCTCTGGGCAGGGTTTGGTCAGCTGGGGACGCTGTCACCGAGTAGAGCCCAGGGACCACAGGTATTCCTTGGGTAGAGCAGGATGGAGGATCCCCCCACCCCTTTGAGAGAATTAGACAGGATATATGCCTACATGTTCTGACCTTAGTGAGTCACCTGAGTGTTGTGACTCAGAGACCCCCAAGCTGCGTGGAGAACTCCCCAAATGAGCTTCATGTGTGGTCTCTTCAGAACCATCTGATCTTCCCACAAAAGGTCCTACCACTCCAGAGGGATCAGGGTTCCCTGGGAACAAGGCCAGCTGATGGAAGGCCTAGCACCAGGAGCCTACGCAGACGTTGCTGCTTGGCTCTCTGGAGGGAGTCCAGGTCTCCCTAAGTCTGTGTGATCGAGTGCATGGTTCCTACCTTCTCCATACTACCCTCCCGAGCCTGACCACACCCGGGATGCCAGCCTTGCTGTAAATAAACAGTGTAAGCACAGAGCACTGGTCTACAAGGGAAATGCCAGGCAGAAACTGCGCTCACAGGAATACCCCACTTGTACTCCCACAGTGTGCCCACCTCCCTAGACTCTTGTCAGTATCCCACACTGGTCTGAATCAGTTTGTCAAGCAGGTTATAGGATGTATGTGGAACCCGAAACCAGTGATGTGAAGCAGAAGCCAACAGAGCCCATGGGTGCTTCTCTATATATGTGACCTTATCTGCTTATATTTATAAGTGAATAGAAGTATTTGAAATATATACAAAAGACAAATGTCAATAATTCCTGGAGAAGCTGGGGTGGCAGGTCAGGTCCTCATGGGACTTCACTTAAAAATTTATTATTATTATTATTATATTTTATTATTATCGAGGCAAGGTTTGGGATACATAATGAGATACAAATGGCTTTGATTTTACTATGTAGCTCAGGCAGGCCTCAAACTTGCAATCCGTCTGCCTCAGCCTCCTGGGTAGCAGGAATTATAGGTGTGCACCGTCCTGGCTCATCATTTGCACGATTGCACTTGGTCTGAGCCGAAAGATCCAGAAGCATGGTTTAAATCGGCAGTGTTTCAGTGTGAAGCTGTCTTCCTATTTCACCTGCCTGGCACGGATGATTGACACAGAAAACTGACATTTAACCGGGGCCCTGAAAAATCCTGTGACATCAGCTTCCAGCAGGTTTGGCCTTTGGACCTCTTGTTTCATCTTCGCTGAATCATGAGGCAACCAGGAAGGAAGGGAATAAGGGGGAGAGAGTAAAGGGAGGGAGGAGTAGGAGGGATGTAGCACTTACGGAGGAGTTAGTGCATGGAATCCGTCGATGCAGTTGTGACCTTGTATGAGACCTCTATCCATTCAGCACCTTTGGGTATCTTTCTTTCTTTCTTTCTTTCTTTCTTTCTTTCTTTCTTTCTTTCTTTCTTTCTTTCTTTCTTTCTTTCTTTCTTTCTTTCTTTCTTGTCATCTGTAAAATGGGGTTGCAGTGACTTATTTGTGCTCTGGAAAAATATATGCTGCTATTTGAATATCACAGCCTGTGGGGTCCCGCAGATCTCTGTTACAAACTGCAAAGGGTCACACAAATTGTGGGTCAGGAGGGATGGCTTGTCCGGGCAGTACAGCTTCTGGTTCCAGTGACTCAGAAGGGTGAGGCAGAAAGATGGTAATTTCAAAGCCTGCTTGGACTCCAAAGTGAGTTCAAAGACAGACTGGGCAATATAGGGGGCCCCCTGTTTTAAGGCAGCAGTAAAGAAATGCTGGAAAGATAACTCAAGGGTACAGTGCTCATGCACCATTGTGAGGCCCCGGGTTTACTCTCCAGCAAGCCCACCTCTTACTACACACAGGTGGAGGCTGGGCTGGTGGTGTTCCCTGAGTACCTGGATACAGGAGAGAAGATGACAGTATTTTCCTGGGAGACAGCTAATGAAAGTTTCTCTAGAACAGAGCCAAAGGATGAGTGTGTGTGTGTGTGTGTGTGTGTCTGTGTGTATCTCTTTATATATAATTTATTAACTCGGCTTTCATTGAAGTAGTAACAGCAGCTGTTGTACACTGAGGCTGAGAACCCAATCACTGCTCAACCCTTGAGGGTGGGTGTCTAAGAACTCCCCATCTGGTTCCAGAAACCTGGAGGATTTCTGGAGAGCTGCTTGTTCTCGGTCGACCATGAACATATGGAAACGCTGGCTTTGTGATCAGTGATCACAGGGAACCAGTATCATTATCATCAGCAGCAGCAGCAGCAGCAACAGCAGCAGCAGCAGCACCACCACCACCACCAGTAGCAGCAGTGTGATCAACTCAGAGGCAAGGGGGAAAGCCAAGAGAACAAAAAGAGACAAGAGGATATGGAGGTCAAAGCTCCTCCTTTAAAATCCAAGCTGCCACCCACATTTGGGGTGGGTCTTTCCAAGTCAGCTAAGGGGATTTAGGATTATTCCTCAGTTGAGGCTCCTTAATGGACTAATCCTAATCTGTGGCGCATGGGCGTTCAAAGTGATCACGAAAGGCACTGGACTCAGTGGAGGCCGAGGCTTGGACCTGGAGGTTCTTGGACCTTCAATGTTTTCCTGGTTCATGTCTTGGGACCTTCGATCAGGTCTTTTGATGACAGAGGTAAAGGGAGTCCAGTCTTCAGAATGGCACTTACAGAGTTAAATCCACAAAGGAAACAAGGCAGTTCCAGATGGAGAAGTTCCTCCAGGGGAAATGGAAGTGGAGAGCCATCCATTAGGGGCTGCATCTGCCCTCTCTAAGAACATCTCCCTGGAGATCCATCAGTGTCGAGGCCATCGAGAAAGACCCACAGAGATCAATGCTCCCGTGCAAGATACACCGTTAAAAATAGCTGTATATATGTAAAGGGTTTGCTTTCTCTTACTTGAAAATACAGATTCTTGAATATTTCCAGGCAAGTGTTTTCTACCCCAAGCCAGAGAAGCAGTGGGATCCTACAGATGGGTACGGAGCTGGCGCAGAGCCAGAAGGCTTAATCTATCTATAAAGTTAATTATGAACAACCTCAAAGTGAGTGACTCCTTTGTATGAACATTGTCCTGACTTGTTCTCTCTCTCTCTCTCTCTCTCTCTCTCTCTCTCTCTCTCTCTCTCTGTCTCTCTCTCTTTGTCTCTGTCTCCCCTCCCCCATATCACTACATAGTGCCAGCAAGCCTAGAACTCACTTTATAGACAAGGCTGACCTCAAATTCACAGAGCTCTGCCTGCCCTTGTCTCCAGAGCACTGGACTTTTTATAAATTGACCTCTGACTTTCAATTTGTGTCCTTTAGAAAGCTGCAAGAGACATTACAGATCAGTGTATTACGGGACTGGGGATGCGGCTTAGTTAGTAGGGAGCTTTTGAGCTTGCAAGAAACCCTGGGTTCTGTACACAGCACCCCATACTGCATGGGTTGACTTACACATAGAAACCTAGCACTTAGGAAGCAAAGGTGGGTGAATTTGAAGTTCAGGCCATTCTTTACTATATATTGAGTTTGAGGCCATCCTGGGACCCTAACTCAAAACAGCACATATAGCAGAATCTTTTATTTTCAAAGCAATCAAATGAAATTACCCTTGTTGACACTGGGTCAAGATATTGTTTCCTGTTTCCAGCAGAGGCCCCAACAATAGTCTCTAAGGTGTGTCTTACCCAAGGGATGGGAAGAACAGTTTGAAGGCTCAAATTTCACCAAGTTCTCTCATTTTGCAGATGAGGAAGTGGAGGAACAGGAGGGGGTGACTTAACCAAGGTCACATTGCAAGGCCAATGAGGCAGTCATGACTGGCTCCTGTCTGTACGTTTAGTGACTATGAAGGTCAGTTGGTTAGTGACTCAGAGATTCTGACTATATATATGTTTTTTGGATTTGGTTTTTTCCAGACAGGGTTTCTCTGTATAGCCCTGGCTGTCCTGGAATTCACCCTGTAGACCAGGCTGGCCTCGAACTCAGAAATCTGCCTGCCTCTGCCTCCCAGAGGGCCAGGATTATAGGCGTGCGCCACCACCGCCCGACTTTTTTTTTTTTTTTTTTTTTTTTTTTTGGTTGATTCTGACTATATTTTAGGGAGCTATATGGTAGGGACCTCTGGGTAGTTTATCTCATGTAACAGTTGCTAAAAATCCTGGTCATTCTTCCTCTGGATAGAATGTCCATAAACATTGACATAGTTATGACGTAGTTGCTCCCTGGTAAAAGAAGCAAGCAGGAAGAGTCTTTATTCTTGACTTTGAAATGTGGTTGTGATAAACATGTGATGACTGGAGCTGTGGCAGCTATTCTACTCCAGGAATAAAGTTTGAGGGGTTAGAGGGATGGCTCAGTAGTTAACGGCAATGGCTGCTCTTGCAGAGAACTTGGGTTCGATTCCCAGCACTCATGCAATGACACACAGCTGCCCGTAAGTCCTGTTCCAGAAGATCTGAGGACTTCATCCGACCTCCACAGGGACCAAGCACACACATGGTGAACAGACAAAACATTCACACAATAAAATAAATAAAGACACTTTTTTAAAAAACGAACAAAGCACTGAGAATACATATTATATCTGGTGGGGTGCGGTTTGGGCAAGAAGCAAACTATTCTAGAGAAAATGAGGCATTGCTTGCCTAGCTGATGAGGAGTTGACAAGCTGAGGTCCCCATTCCCCAAGGGTTTAGCCACTGCAGAACACTGTTAACTGTTCAAGGGCTGGAGGGACAGGGGAGAAAGGGGAGAGATCCCAGAAGCTGTCCCTGGAATGGAAACTCACGCCCAAGAGCCTCTCAGAAGGATTTGGAAAGGCAAGGGTGGGAGTGGGGAGGTTGTCTGGTGAGAAAAGAGCCACAGTATGTGCAGGCTCAGGCACCATTGGAAATAGCACTGGAAGCCCAGAGTGAGAGCAGCGACCTAGCTTTACCCCATGTCTACCCTCTAACCCTCCTCCATATTGCCTCCTATTGGCCAACCTCTCCCCACCCCAACCATAGGAGGTGGAACTTGTGAAGTGTGGACAGAGAAGGGCATGGTCACCAGCAGCTGATGCTTCACAGCTCATTTAGATGCCAGGGCAGGAGGAGAGGAAGACATTAAGCCTTTGATGATGAGTGTGGATTTGTTGCAGTTGACCTGCTACCAGGGCACTTCCCTCTGTAGTAAGGAAGTTCTGGAATCATAGATAGGCTTCTTAGACTTGTGACAGAGACATCCATTATCTGGGAAGACCCCAATCTGATCTTCCAGCTTCTATCTAGGCCTGGGTCCTGGATCTGTGGGGAGCAGAAACCCACGCTTTGAGCATAGAGAGAGAATAAGTTGCAGGGAAGACCATACACTCCGTTCCCGGAGGTAGGGCAGTAAGTTGAGCTGTTGGTCTCCAAGGAAAGAAGTTACCCAAGGTGGTCCCTGAGGCCTCTGCATGGCAACCAGGATGTCAACTGCTGACTCATCTGAGTGGGGAGTCTGTGCCCTTTGTTGAGATTAATGAAAGGTTTGCCTGGAAGCCAAAGCAGGGACAGGAGGCCTGAGAGCTTTTCCCTCTGTAACAGGGCCCATGGGGAAAGGATGATGCTAGAAGATATAGTTCCTAAACCAGTTTACAAATAAGGAAACTGAGGCACAGACTGCCATTACTTGGTATAGCGATGGGAAGGAAGCCTGGGAAGGAATGGAGCTGGTCTCAGGCACAGTGAGATCTGATAGCATCGTGGGTTGGCTGCCCTGCCCTGCCCTGCCCTGCCCTGCCCTGCCCTGCCCTTCTCTTTTTCCCCTTCTCCCCTTTTCCTCCACTTTATATATTCTTTCTCCTCCCCTCTATCCCCTGCCCTCACCCATTCCGTTTCCTTTCTCTTCATCCCTTCTTTCTACCCTTTTCCCCAGGCTAGGCTGGGATCCCTCAGGATTCCCCCCCCCCCCATTTCCTAGTGTCAGGAGCCACATGTGGTTCTCAGTCGCCACAGCTCATGCTCATCAGTTGGTCTCTAGATGCTGACTTTGTCGACTTGGCTGTCCCGGTTCTTTCACGGCCAAGATTATGGCTACCTGCATTTCTAGACAAACCTTTTCTGCTCAGCTCAGGGATGGGATTTCTGGATGCCCCACTCTCAATTCTGGGATGGAGACTTCTGGGAACATATGTAGATCCAAGCCATGGTTTGGTCTATACCCAGTGTCAGGAGTATGTGACAGCTGAAGGCCATCTTCTGTAATAAGCTCAGTTGCAGACTAGGCAGGCAGCATAATCAGGGGCTCTGGGAAAGGACTGAGTGGGACAGTCCCAGGCTGTCTCTGTTCCAAGTCCCACAATGCATGAGTGGAGCCAGCTGTACAGAGTGCCTGAGCTCCAGCACGGCTGTGGCTTGAACTTCACTGTGGGCAGTCCTACAACCTCTGCTGCTCAGGCTGGAATCACTTCCTGTGTCACAGGCCTGCTCTTCTCTTCTCTTCTCTTCTCTTCTCTTCTCTTCTCTTCTCTTCTCTTCTCTTCTCTTCTCTTTTCTTCTCTTCTCTTTTTAAGACAGGGTTTGTAGGTAATACTGGTTGTCCTGGAACTCACTACAGAGACCAGGCTGGCCTTGAACTCATAGACATCTGCCTACCTCTGCCTCCCAAGCACTGGGATTAAAGGTGTGGGCCACTATCCCCAGCTGACAAAGGCTTCTTGATCAAGCATGATAAGAATTGAACAATATTTAACAGCTAAATCACAGCGAAGCACCCACAGCTATTTGTTGGATTTCAGAGTGGATCTACTGACTCCCAGTCACCTTCCCCAGCCTTGGCACCAGGCCCTGGTTCCTTTCGGAGCTCCCTTTGAGAAGGGGAAGGAAGCATCTAGGTGAGGACACTCAAAGCCCAGGCTGCCAGGCCTCCTGGAAGCCCCTTTCAGGATTCGTCCCTGCTTTCTAGGCTCTTCATTTCTGGGGGCTGTGAGTCTGACTTGGTTAAATAACACATTTTTAAAAATTGTTGTGATTCCATACTGAAGCTTCCCATATGGTTAATTGGAAGTGTTCTCACCAATATTGCAGGCTGTAAAAACTAATGAGGTAAATGGAAAATTTATCAAGTGCCACAGTTAGACACTAACGTATTGCTTAATGCCACACTCTGGCAGACACTAATGTATTGCTTGATGCAACACTCAGGCTGAACGAAGTCAGAGGGGCTCTTCGTCCCCAGAGCAAGAATAGAAGTCAGCAGGGCTGGGAGCTGTGGTGTTGAGTGAGATTCTTCCACCAGCCCTTCTTGACCCATCTCCCAACTCCTCTTCGCAACATGACAAATGAGAACAGCCAATGATGTCCTGGACATGTTTTTGGTTGCTGTTGTCACAGTATCACATGCTGGGTAAGTTGAAAAGAATGGGGTTGACTCTGTCTGTGCTTCTGGAGGTCAAGATTGGAGCAGCTGGTAGCCTTCTTGCTGGTAGAGTTCCAAGGTGGCACAGGGTGTTACATGGTGAGAGACAAGGATTACACACTGGCACATCTCTCTTCTAGTCTTCTTTGTAGAAAGCCACCAGGAGCCAATCATGGACACCCTGAGGACCTGAGCTAAGCCTAATCAACCCCCCCCCCCCAAAGCCCTTCATTTAAATCCTGTAGCAAATCTTTAGGCTTCTCTGGGACACACTGGATAAAGAATTGTCTTGGGCAACCCACTAACTGTAGGGGTGTCCAACTTTAGAAGTTCCCGAGGGTTGTAAGAACACACATACATTTATTTTTGTGTGGCGCTGTAAGGGTAGGGCAATAGAAAATATTCCCACCCATCATATCTCTCAATGGGGATTAAATTTCAACACATAACACACTGGGAACTCCAGCCATGTGCAACCATAGCAAATGCCAAGTCTGTCACCAGACATATTGCCAGCACTCAGGAATGACATCACCTGTGGAACCATGGACCATACTTTTTTTTTTTTGTGGTTGCAGCAAAGTTTTATTGATGGTATTCAAGAGAGTAGGAAGTGTTCCCTGTTATTATGGGGCATGGAAATTGTGAGGGAGATGCTCAGTGTTGGGGGCCAAGTTGGGACAGAGACTCCTCAGCAACCGAGAGCCTCTCTCTTGCTCTCAGTGTCCTTGCTGGGGTGGGTGGTCCAGGGTTTCCTACTCCTTGGAGGCCATGAAGTCCACGACCCTGTTGCTGTAGCCATATTCATTGTCATACAAGGAAATGAGCCTTACACAGTTGTCAAAGCAATGCCAGCCCCAGCATCAAAGGTGGAAGAGTGGGAGTTGCTGTTGAAGTTGCAGAAGACAACCTGGTCCTCAGTGTAGCCAAGGATGTCGTTTAGTGGGCCCTTGGATGCCTGCTTCACCACCTTCTTGATGTCATCATACTTGGCAGGTTTCTCCAGGTAGCATGTTAGATCCACAACGAATACATTGGTGGTATGCCAGTGAGCTTCCCATTCAGCTCTGGGATGATCTCGCCCATAGCCTTGGCAGCACCAGTGGATGCATGGATGATGTTCTGGGCAGCCCACAGCCATCACACCACAGCTTCCCAGAGAGGCCATCCACAGTCTTCTGAGTGGCAACGATGGCATGGACTGTGGTCATGAGCCCTTCCACGATGCCAAAGTTGTCATGGATGACCTTGTCCAGGGGAACTAAGAAATTGATTGTGCAGGATGCATTGCTGACAATCTTGAGTGAGTTGTCATATTTCTTGTGGTTTATATCCATCACAAACAAGGGGCATTGGCAGAGGCGTGTATGATGACCCTTTTGGCCCCACTCTTCAAGTGGGCTCTGGCCTTCTCCATGGCAGTGAAGATGCCAGTAGACTCCACGACATACTCAGCACCAGCATCACCACATTTGATGTTAGTGGGATCTCGCTCCTGGAAGATGATGATATGTTTCCCATTGATGACAAGCTCCCCATTCTCAGCCTTGATTGTGCCGTTAATTTGCCATGGGCGAGTCATACTGGATCATGTAGACCATGTAGTTGAGGTGAATGAAGAGGTCGTTGACGACAACAATCTCCACTTTGCCAAGTGCAGAGCAGAAGGCAGTCCTGGCAACTAGGCATCCAGTATGGGCAAATCCCTTCACACCAACCTTCACCATCTTGTCTATGGGACAAGGCTGGCACTGCATAAAAATATTCAGCTGTTTTTGGAACAGGGAGGGGCAGAGAGTCCTGTGGACCATACTTAATGGTACTGATGCTTTGCATACTGTCTTCCGTTACGACCTCAGGGGAGGAAACTGAGGTTCAGAGACGGGGAAATGAGTTGTCCAAGGCCACATGGTCCTAAGTGGTAAGGCTAGAACTTGAACTCACAGTTGATTTCAGCATCTGAACCCATCACACTGAGCCTATTTGTTAGTCTAGTCAAGCAGCATGTAGGTGCCAGAGCCGTGACTCTTTGGGTACCACAGTGCCCTGAAGCCAAGGGGGAGATGCAGGACAGAGTTGAAGGTGTGGGCTGCCAACCCCACTTCTTCTGACACTAAGTAGCCACAGGATGCTTCTGGGCCTCTGTTCCCAGTCTAGGTTTGCTCTTCCTCTCTGGACTCCACTTTGTGTACTGAGAGGTAGATTACACATCACTAATTTCCTTGCCCTGAAGCTTCTGTTTGGGTTAGTCAGTGGTAGGTGGGGTGTTTATTCCTGGGCTCTTTTCTTATTGTTCCCATGGGTTAACTTTCCTTCCTCTTAAAAGTTTCCTTTATCTCTCACTCCTAAATCCTGGAAATGGCTAGTCCCTGCCTCCCCCATCATAGTCTCCAGAAACCTGTATCCCCTCCTTCTTGATTTTTTAAAAATATTTGCTTCGACTTCTGTAAATTCCTTTTTTAAAAGAGACTCCTCTCAGGCCTGGGGATGTAGCTCAGTTGGTAGAGTGCCTGTCTAGCATGCACAAGACCCTGGGCTTCACCATAAGCACCATCAACTAAGCATGATGGAACATGGCTGGAATTGTAGCACTTAAGATATGGAGGCTGGTGTGGAGAACATGGGAGGTCTTGACTTTGCATTTTTGTATTAAGCTCTGCAGAGAGCTTTGGAGAGATATAGGGGGTCTGTGCATTGGGTCATCATTCTAGGATGTGTGTGGTGACAGTGTGACCAGTTGTGGAAGTTCCTCTGTAGACAGAGTTCAGCCAGCACCTTGTGGTAAGGTACAGTGAGTAGTATCTCAAGTAATTCAAGGAGTCTGCCTTGGGTCCCTAGGACCTCTCTAGGGACTTCAAACCTCATCCAAGACTGGGTTCAGCAGTCCTGTGTTCAAGCTTTAGGCTTGTAGACACGTCCATGCTCTGATACCTCTGGAGCATCCATACCTCCATGCTCTGCTGGCCTATCATCCTCCGGAGCATCATGTCTTCCCTTCACGGGACTCCAAAGGTGGACTGAGTGTCCCTTGTTTGTCCTTTGTTTTCCAGCCCATCCTGACTTGTCATCTTCACTTACTCCACATAGAAGACTCCCAGGTCCATTCACTGCTACCACTCCAGTTTAGTCAGATTCGTCTCGAGACCTCTGACATCAAGGACAATTTGCAGCCTCCCTAGGACAATGAGCACTAGACTCCTCTGCTCTTAGACTATTTGAGTCGAAGCTTCCATAAGATCAGGTCCCTGCCCCTCAAGAGAAAGAAAATGTCAATGGCCATTGGCTTTAGTGGCCCTGACAAGGCTCAGCCAGTTCTTTGCAGAGAAGCTGAGTCCAGGCTTGGGGCAGCTGTCTCTCCTGTGGGCTGCTCAGGCAAAGCCTGCAACTGTCTTTAGGAAGCCAGCAGCAGAATTAGGTTCATGGTTCATGTGTGTTTCTTATACCTTTCTTTCTTTCTTTCTTTCTTTCTTTCTTTCTTTCTTTCTTTCTTTCTTTCTTTCTTTCTTTCTTTCTTTCTTTGTTTCTCTCTCTCTTTCTTTCTTTCTTTCTTTCTTTCTTTCTTTCTTTCTTTCTTTCTTTCTTTCTTTCTTTCTTTCTTTCTTTCTTTCTTTTTTTTGTGAGACAGGGTTTCTCTGTAGTCCCGGCTGTCCTGGAACTCACTCTGTAGACCAGGCTGGCCTTGAACTGAGATCCGCCTGCCTCTGCCTCCTAAGTGCTGGGATTAAAGGTGTACGCCACCACTGCCGGCTCGCATACATTTCTTGAATGAATGAAATCAGATGGAGTCTTCAGGCCTGGCTAACTGCAACCCTCATGTACTATGCTGGAAGCTTTGACTAGAAGAGAGGAAGCCTTGGCCTGTCCTGATGTGTCAAGGACTTTGTGAAGAGGGTGTGCACATGCTTCTCTATGGCTTTTTTCTGTGCACACAAGCACTTGAGGCCCAGGCTTCTCTCCATCACTGAGGGCTGCTGACATCTCCTCCCTCTGGACCACAGTAGCAGCCTCCCAACTGTACTCCGTGTGGTTGACACCTCCCTGCTCCATCTTCTCTTTGTATTCAGGCAGTGAATGTTCTGGAAGGCCACAGCAGCACAACTCTCCCAAGCTTCAGTGTTTCCCCCTTCCCCTCCCCTTCTCTCTCTCTCTCTCTCCCTCCCTTCCTCTGTTGTCCCACTCCACTGGCATCTGGGCCCACTTTGCTTCTAGTCCTTCCTCTCAGTCCCTCACACCACTGCTTTCCTTACACAATGCGTTCTTTACTTTTGGGTTGCTATAATAATACCTGACAGAAACTGCTTAATGGTAGAAGAGGTGATCACTCATGTTTTTCTCTGCCTGCCTGCCTGCCTGTCTGTCTGTCTGTCTGTCTGTCTGTCTACCCATCTATCTATTGTTTTGAGACATGGTCTTATTATGTAGCCATGGCTGGACTGGACCCACTCTATAGATCAGGCTAGCCTCAAACTTGAACTCAGAGATCTGTCTACCCTCTTCCTTCTGAGTTCCTGGGATTAAAGGCACATACCACCAATCTCAGCTTATTTATTATTCTTTGCACAGAGAATTTCCTTATATAGTCCTGGTTGGCCTGTACTCACTGTGTAGACTAGGCCCTGTAACTTCCAATGAGCTTCCTGCTTCAGGTTTCTGAAAACAGAAATTGTGGGTGTGTGCTACCATGTCAGGCTTAGCTCATGGTTTTAGAGAGTTGTGGCCCTTCCGTCGTAGGAGGGATGGCAGGAGAGCTTTCTCATGGTATTAAGAGTGTGTGCAGGAAACAGGTTCATATCACAGCAGACAGGAAGCGGGAGACAGGAAAAGGGCAGGGGTAACAAAATCACAAGGACCTGACCCAAGTGATGTTCTTCCTCCAGCCAGGCCCTGCCTTCCAACATGGCAGCATCCAACAGGTGAACGAGGGTTTAAACATGAGCCTGTGGGAAGCATTGAAATTCAAACCATAGCACAAAGCCAAGTGAGACACTAACTGTCCCTGTAGTATGTGTAGGTGATTCTACTTTCTCACTTAGAGAATTCTCTCACCACTTTGAGCTCTACGCACTCCATGATAGAGCCCCATTCTCTTTAGGTGTTATAGCAAATCCAAATTCCTTCAGGGAAAGTCCTGATTAAACATTGGGAAGACCTAGTCTACTTTAAAAATCCAATAGTATAAGCAATATTATATATATAGCACTCAGTGTGAGTCAGCAGTCAGGGAGCATATAAATTCTCATATCACTCGATGCAATCACTCCTCAAGCCACTGTGACGCATGTATCTGTGCATTTTAGCATCCTCTCCTTAAGCTTGTAAGTCAGCTTCCATGACTTATATTATGAAGACGATTGGACCTGCTCTCAGATGTTTCTCCACGAGAGGATTTGCTGTAGTAGTATTTTGTGTCTGCTGACTGGAGACAGTCTGGATTCTAGACTCAAGATGACCATCAGTAGGGCCATGAAAGCTGCAATAGAGACATTAGACATTAGAGACATTAGAGAGCTATCTCACTGCTTGGGTGTTGTACTTCCAGAGTGTTTGCTGATATGACACATTACTTGTGATGTTGGCTCCTATTGCTGTGACAGAACACTGACCGAAAGCGACTCAGGAAGGAAAGTTTTACTTCAGCTTACAGTTCCACATTACAATCCATCATCGAAGTAAGTCAGGATTGGGATTCAAAGCAAGAACACACAATCGGGAACCGAAGCAGAAACCACAGAGGAGTGCTGCTTACTGGCTTTCTCCTCCTAGCTTGCTCAGTTTCCTTTCTATGTTACTCAGGACCATCTACCCATGGTTGGCACGGCCTGCAGTGAGCTGGCTGCTCCCACATCTGCCACCAGTCAAGAGGATGCTCTCTGTAGGTTTGTCCAGAGGCAAATCTTGGTGTTTCTCAGTTGAGGTTCCCTCTTTCCACATGACTCTAGCTTTTGTGATGTTGTCATAAAACTAGCCAGCACAGATATGATATGTAAATATCTCAGGCATACATATGTAGCATACTGGGCAATGCTAATCTCTAACTGGTAGCTTATGGAATAAATTGTATATTTTTAAATTAATCTTTCATTTTAGTATGCTGTGCATGCATGTGTGTCTGGGTGGGGCAAGCGCACACAAATGCCAATGCTTGTGGATTCCAGGGGCATCATTTCCCATGGACCTGGGGTTATAAGTGGTTGTAAGCCAACTAATGTGGTTGCTGGGAATATAGCTTGGGTCATCTGAAAGAACAGTATACACAGGTCTCAAGGCTTACGGGTGCTGTTCTGGGAGATGGATGAGGTTGGAGTGTGGAAGGGGCTGGCTTGGTTGGAGTTACAGTCTGACTGCCTTCCCAACTCATCTGGAACTAGCTCTGTAAATTGAGTTGTTGATTGTTGTACAGAATCCTTTTGTTCTTTAAGAGCCTACTCTTGCTTTTGCATAACTATTGATTCTCACCAGGTTAGGAGGCTTATTTATAGACACTGTTCTAGAGATTGAGTTTCTGGGTTTTTTGGGGGGGAGGAGGGGATGGCTGACATAAACTGCCTGCCCTTTCACTCTCTTTCCCGGGCTGGAACACTCGCCAAGTTCAGGTTGGTCTTGAACTCTCAAGCTTGCAGCCTCAGTCTCCTGAGTGCTGAGTTAAGGGTGTGTACCACTATGCCTAGCTCATCTTTCTTTCTTTCTTTCTTTCTTTCTTTCTTTCTTTCTTTCTTTCTTTCTTTCTTTCTTTCTTTCTTTCTTTCTTTCTTTCTTTCTTTCTTTCTTTCTTTCTTTCTTTCTTTCTTTCTGTTTTTCCGAGACAGGGTTTCTCTGTGTAGTCCTGGCTGTCCTGTAGACCAGGCTGGCCTCGAACTCAGAGATCCACCTGCCTCTCATTTTTCTTTTCTTACTAACCCGATGGGGTGGGCTTCATTATGTCAAAATCAGCTGAAGTCTGAAACTGGCATTGTACCAGCAATCCCTACTTGATATCCTTCTGCATATTCTTCTAAGTCCTGAAGCAAGGAGGCTACCCGTCCACGCCTCTCCTTTCCAGCTCCCATCAGCGAAAGAACTGTTCACTAGCTAGATTCACATTGCCTCTGGAAGCAGAGACACGCACTGGCTTCTGGGTATCTGAAGCAGGAGAAGACTACCATGTTTCTTGGAGAGGTTTGCTACTCAGTGGGCCTCAGTCCCATCCGTGAATGAGATGCTAAGACAATAGTAAGCCTGTTGAAATAGTTGCTTGGCAGTTAAGAATGTATACTGCTCTTGCAGAAGATTTTGGTTCAGTTCCCAGCACCCATATCAAGTGTCTCACAACCAGCTGTAACTCCAGTTCTGGGAATCTGCTACTCTCTGGCCTCTGTGGGAACTGCATACATGTGGTGCACAAAAACTCACCCAGATGCAAACACCTAAATAAGAATTCTGCAGAAACCCTAAACAATAAAAGCCAGAAGTGGTGACACATGCTCTGGAGAGGCAGACAGGAAGATTCCTGAGGCTCTCTGGCCAGCCAGTCTAGCGTAATCAGTAAATTCCTGACCCATGAGAAACTCTGTCTCAAAAAGATAAAGTGGAGCAGGCAGAGAGATGGTTCAGTGGTCGAAAGTTTGTGCTACACAGCCTGATGTCTTGCATTTGATCCTTGGAACCACATAAAGGTGGAAAAAAGAGCCACCTCCACAGAGTTGTCCTCTAACCTGCACACGTGTACAGTATCATGCATACTTACAAACACACACACACACACACACAGACACACACACACACACACACACACACACACACACACTTACACACCAAACAAAAACCCCAATGCGGACAGTGCCTGTTGATGCTGTCCTCTGGTTCCACACACATGTTATACATTTGCATGTGTGCCACACAGACCCATGTACCCACAGACACATATTTTTTGGGAAATCAAAAAATGTCATGGAAGCTTTACACTTCAAGAAAAGAAGTGAACAAAGCTAGACTGACCCTTGCCCTGTGAGGCGCACAGCCCTTCAGGGGAGGTGGACTCATTCATCAAAGTCACAGGTCTACAACACTTTGTGAATCCAGGGTCAAGGGGTCTGAGTTCAGCTCATGAGAGGGGCCTCTACCACTGTGGGTCTGCTTTCTGATGCCTGTGGGATTCTCTAAAGCTAGAAAAGGGGCGTGCTTTCATAGTCTATTTTAGAGTATTCTAACAAAATACTGCAAACTGGCAATTTATAATGAAAAGAATAGTTTGGTGCCCAATTCCAAACACATAGTCCTGGCATCTGACAGAGCTTTTATGCTGTATTATCCTATAGAAGGAAGAAGTTGTGTGTGTGTGTGTGTGTGTGTGTGTGTACATGTTTTGCCTGACTCTATGTCTGTGTACCATATGTGAATCTTGTGCCTGCCGAGGCCAGAAAAGGACACCACATCTCCTGGAACTGGAATTATAGACAGTGGTTGTGAGCTACCATGTAAGTGCCGGGAATGCTGGGAATGGAATCTGGGTCCTTTGGAAGAACAGCCAGTTCTTAAACATTAAGCCATCTCTTCAGCCCCACCCCATCCCCTGCCATTACTTGCTTTTATAACAAGTCCATTTCTGAGATACAGAGACACATTACCAAGGCCATTGCCATTAATTCATTTTCAAGGACAGAGCCTCATTGGCTCCACCCCAATGCTGTTGCACTGAGATTTCTAGCATGAGGCACTTTCAACCATGACACCTACATGAACAGCAGCATTCTGTAGTCTGCTGCCTTCTCTTCTCTACTCTGGGGGGGCATCTGTGTCCCTGGATGGCATCCATTGCATGGGCTGCCAGGCAAGCTGCAGTGGACCTGGGCTCTGAGCCCCAGCTCTGTGGGAGTGTGGCAGGGAAAGTGTCTGGTTCCAGTTAGATCAGCCTCCCCTTGATGAAGCCTACCAGCTGGGAGGAACCACTGCAGAAGGAGGAGGCTGCTTCTCATAACAGCCCTGGGAGTCCTCGGCACCCTGGGGGGTGATCTGCTTAGAGCTCTTTCATCAGCAGGCATCCAGAAGGGAGCCTGGGGAGGTGTACGGCTGGGGAGGGTACTCACCAGAGGCCAGAGAGGGAGAAAGCGAGGGGACACACAGAGTCCCGGTCCAGCCCAGGCACATGGCCAATAGGATACTGGAGCCAGATCTAAGATTAGAACGGGTAGGTTTGTGACTCTCGAGCCCCCACCCGTGCTGCTTCTTGGCAAGGTTCTTCTTGTCCTGCTCTGACTCAGACCCTCCCTGGTTTGTCTCTGGAGTTATTATTGCCGTCATTATTGTTGTTCTAATAAAATACTCATCTGAAGACATATTAGTAAGGCACATTGTTGACAGGAAATGGGTATTCTCCGCATTTCCTATTACACTGTCTATTTCCTGCCTCGTTTTTTCTTGGGAGGACAGGAGTCACTGGAGATAATAGCATATTGACAGGGAGGAGAAAGCGGAGAGCATTGTTGGAGGTGGGGGATTAAGTTCTCCTTCACAGCAGGTTTTCCCGGCAGTCTGTCTCACAGTGATGTACCCTTCTCTCCTCAAACAGATTGTCCCACAACCTTCGAGGCTGATGTCTGGGTGCTGTATGCCAGGCCTGCCGTGTCTGGGAGCTGCAGTTTGGAAAGAGTCCCTGAGGGTCTGGAAAGTGTGTGGAACTAACCTGCCTCATCAGCCACCAGAACTTAATTGAGGATGGCGGGAGAAGGGAAGAACCATCTCACCTTCAGAGACTGGAAAGATGGCTCAGTGGGTAAGAGTTTGCTCTACAAACCTGAAGACCTGAGTTCGGGTCTCTAGTACACACATTAAAAAAAAAATGCACACATACCTGAGAACAGTCCTGTCAGGGTGGCAGACGATCTCTGGGGATTGCAGGCTGCCAGACTAGCTCCCAGCTCCCAGTCAAAGGCTGTCAGAGTAATAAAGCAGGGCCTTTGATGTCCTTTTCTCACCTCTATACAACACCCCCCCACACCTCTCACTTTCCCTACACTTCCTTTTCTCCTCTGATACTGACTTACAGATAGTTCGTTGCCAGAGGGAGAAACCACTGGATGCTTTTGTAGAAGGCAGGCCTCAGCTCAGAGCACCTGAAGAAAGGCCATATTGGTGGCCATCATCTGTGGAGTGGTGTTGAAGCCTGGCATTCTCCTTGATGACCCTGCCCAGCACAGACTGTGAAGCATTGGCTGGGCAGAGTTCGGCACATGGCCAGTTGTGACAGGTCTAGCCCTTTCCTGGGGGCCTTCCAGTCTCCCACTGCTCTCTCTCAGGAAGTACAGATATGTTTATGACTCAGAGAGACAGAGGGAGCTAGGAAACAAACATGGCAGGGTCAACTGTCACTGTGTGCCTGACTATCTCTTTCAGCACTTAAACATCTGTCCCCAGAAGACTGCGTGATTGGTCACCCACAAAATGACCATCTTTTGTTTAGCAGTCATGCCCAGGCTTGGAGCTGGTGACTGAGAGCAGAACAAGACACCTTCAGGATAAGAGAGAGACTGATGCGCGTTTAGGGAATTATTCAAATTGCCTTAGGCTAGAGGTTACTGTGTCAGGCAGCCCAAAGCAGAGGGACCTTTCTTTTTTCCCCATTAACTTAATATTTATTCACTTTATATCCTGATCTCAGTCCCACTCCTTCCTCTCCTCCCAGCTCCACCCTCTCACTCCCTTCTCCGTTTCCCTTTCCCCTTCCTTCAGAGAAGGGTACAAACCAGGCCTGGCACATCAAGTCTCAGCAGGACTGAGTGCACCAGGACTAAGCACATCCTCTCTCACTGAGGCCTGACAAGACAGCCCACTAGGGGAAAGAGACCCAAAGGGAGGCAACAGAGTCTGAGTCATAGACAGCACCCCTTCTAATTGTTGGGGGACCCACGTGAGAACCAAGCAGCACATCTGCTACATATATGTAAGGGGCCTAGGTCCAGTCCATGCATGTTCTTTGGTTGGTGGTTCAGTCATGGGCCCAGGTTAGTTGGCTCTGTAGGTCTTCTTGTGGTATCTTTGTCATTTCTGGCTCTCCTGAACCCTTCCCTAGACTCTTCCACAAGACTCCCTGAGTTCTGCCTAATGTTTGGCTGTGGGTCTCTGCATCTGTTTTCTTTATCTCCTGGATGAAGCCTCTCAGAAGAGGCTATGCTAGGCTCCTGTCTGCAAGCATAGCAGAGCATCATTAATACTCTGGCTCACTCCCATTGGGTGGGTCTCAAGTTGGGTTAGTCATTGGTTGGCCATTCCCTCAATCTCTGCTCCATCTTTATCCCTGAACATCTTGTAAGAAGGACACGTTTTGGGTCAAAGATTTTGTGGGTGGGGTGGCATCACCCTCCTTTCACTGAAAGTCCTGCTTGGCTGCAGGAGATGGCTGCTTCAGGATCCATATCCTCTGTTGCTAGGAGTTGTAGTTCTAGGGTCACCTCCCTATCCCCCCAGAGCCTCCCACATCCCA
This sequence comes from Apodemus sylvaticus, assembly GCF_947179515.1. NCBI lineage: Eukaryota > Metazoa > Chordata > Mammalia > Rodentia > Muridae > Apodemus > Apodemus sylvaticus. The sequence continues at coordinate 72,403,657 of NC_067472.1, read as the reverse complement.
GGTCTCCAGCTTGACCCAGAGATGCCCAGCCCCCACTGATTTCCCTTCTCTCTCCCAGCTCTCTCTCTCTCACCCTCACCCCTGCTCTCTCCATACCTGATTGCCCTTCCCAAGTCCTCTCCCATCCAGTTCCCTCTCTCCATCCACCTCCGATTTTATTTCCCCTTCTGAGTGAGATTCAAGCATCCTCCCTTGGGTTCTCCTTAGTACTTAGTTTCTTTGAGTCTGTGGATTGTACCATGGTTCTCTCCCCAGGACAGTGAAAACAATCCTGTACAATAAAAGAACTTTTGGAGGTATTACCGTTCCTGATTTTAAGCCATACTACAGAGCAATATTAATAAAAAATGCATGGTATTGATATAAAAACAGACAGGTGGATTGATGGTATTGAATTGAAGACCCAGAAATAAACCCACATACCTATGGACACTTGAATTTTGACAAAGAAGCAACAAATCCTACAATGGGAAAAAAGAAAGAAAGCATCTTTAACAAATAATGCTGGTTTAGCTGAATGTCTGCATGTAGAAGAATTCATATTTATCACCCTGCACAAAACTCAAGTCTAAGTGGATCAAAGACCTCAACTTAAAACTGGATATACTAAATGTAATAGAAGAGAAAGTAGGGAGTAGCCTTGAATGCACTGGTACAGGAGACAACTTCATGAACAGAAAACATCAACAGCTCAGGCACTAAGATCAACAATTAATAAACGGAACCTCATGAAACTGAACATTTCTGTAAGGCAAAGCACACCATCAATAGGGCAAAACAGCAGTCTACAGATGAGAAAAGATCCAACCAACCTCACAGTGGACAGAGGGCTAATATCCAAAATATATAAAGAACTCAAGAAATTAAACACGAACAGTCCAAATAACCCAATTAAAAATGGGGTACAGAGCTAAACAGAGAATTCTCCACAGGGATTCTCTCTCTCTCTCTCTCTCTCTCTCTCTCTCTCTCTCTCTTTCTGTTTTTTGAGACAGGGTTTCTATGTGTAGCCCTAGCTGTCCTGGAACTCACTCTGTAGACCAGGCTGGACTCGAACTCAGAAAACTGCCTGCCTCTGCCTCCCAAGTGCTGGGATTAAAGGCGTGTGCCACCACTGCCCGGCTGACAGGGGATTCTCGAATGGCCTAAAAACACTGAATGAAATGTTGGACATCCTTAGTCATCAGGGAACTGCAAATCAAAATGACTCTGCGATTCCACCTTCCATGCCTCAGAATGGCTAAGATCAAAAAGTCAAGTGACAGCACGTGCTGGCGAGAGGATGTGGAACAAGGGAAGCCTCCTCTATTGCTGGTGGGAGTGCAAACTCATACGACCACTTTGGAAATCAATCCGGCAGTTTCTCAGAAAATTGGAAAGAATTCTACACCAAGACTCAGCTGTTAAACTCCTGGGCATATACCCAAAAGATGTTCTACCATACCACAAGGACACTTGCTCAACTATATTCATAGAAACAATATTTGTAATAGCCAGAAACTGATAAAAAAAAAAAACCCAACCCCAGATATCCTTCGATTGAAGAATGGATACCAAAAAAATGTGGTACATTTATAAAATGGAATACTACTCAGGTATTAAAAACAAACACGTAATGAAAATTTTCAGAGAGGCCTCTTGATTTTTGCTGCCTGACAAGGGGATTGTTACATTCCTGTGGGGACAGCGCCTCCTGTGGAATGGCGTGGAATGACACCCAAGTTGTGTGTATGGGGGGGGGGGGGGCGTCCAGGGAGCTCAGGTAGATTGAGGCTGGGCAGGAAAGTACCCAAGATTCTCTGAGTGCTGAATAAGAATAGACAGCAGAGGGTCTGCCTCATCTATCCATCTATCTGTCAGGCCCTTGCCTTCCCCTGCCCTTCCTTGGCCACCCAGAATGGGCTGGACTCTTCTCCTGGAGCCCTTACAGCTGCAGTTTGTTTTTCCATTGAGGCATTCTCACAGAATCGGAACTGTTCTTCCGGCTGCCTGCGGGTCCTGGAGGGCTGTTTCCGGTTTCTTCCCCAGGCGTTCGGTATCCGTCTAGGTCTCATGCTTCTGCCAGAGGGGCTCTGAGCTGTGAATCAGGAGATGGTTTGCAGTGGACAGCCCATGTCTTTGGACATCTTGTTATTTGTCTAGTTTTTTTCCTTCTAAACCTGGGTATTGAAAACAAAGGTCTTGCCTTTATGAAACCCCAAGAGATCAATGGAAAAAAAATGAGACTTAAGCTTATCAGAGTGGTCTTGGGACAATGCTTGGGGACATGGGTGAGAGGATGCCTAAGTCTGGGGACATTTGGCAAGGACATAGGAAGTCTTTGCCACCCCCTAAGGTTATGTGGATGAATTCCTGTGGGCTTCTCAGCCCTTGGGTCTTGATCAGGTTAGAGTGTGCCTTGCTCACTGGCCTACCTGGCTCCCCTTTTCCCTGTTCACTGTGGAGTCCCAGAACCAGCACGACACATAGCTTGACTTAGCATATAGCTGACACTTGCCCAGTGTGGGGATTTTGCTTGTCACACTTTGTGCAGGGCACTTTATATACTTCACTCTTCCAGTGGCCGCATAGGGTCCAACTTCCCTTTTATTTAAACTTTTGTTTGGTAAAACATATAATGTGCAAAGCTTGTCATTCTAACCCTTTTAAAAAGTTACATTTTAATCTAATTGTTTGACAACTTCATATATGTGTGTAATGTTCCCTGATCATAGCTATTCCCTCAACTCCCCTCTCCATCTCTACCTGGACTCCCTCTTCCAAAATATTCCCCTCCCATTTCATATTTCCTTCTCGTCTTGGTTAGTTCCCATGGCTGTGTCATTGTTCCATGACCAAGGCAACTCTTATTAGGGCAGACATTTAATCGGACTGGCATACAGGTTCAGAGGTTCAGTCCATTGTCATCATGCCGGAGATCATGGCAGAGTGCAGGCAGACATCGTGCTGGAGGATCCCAGAGCTTTACATCTTGATCCACAGGCAGTAGAAGGGGACCGTCATCAGCAGGCAGCCAGGAGGTGGCCCACCCCCACAGTGACACACCTACAAGGTCATACCTCTTAATAGTGCCACTTGCCATGGGCCAAACATATTCAAATCACCACACTTCCTCACTATTTTTTTTAATAACCCATTTAATCTGATTAGTCCTACTTGGATGTGTGTGGAGCCATGAACCAGAGCACAGACAACCTATCAGCAGCCTTGCGCTGAAGAAAAAGGACTTGGTCTCCCTCCGCAGCCATCACTGCCAGTACTTCCTCATGAGGCATGGGGCTACAGGAACCTCTCAATTTATGCTGGACTCTTGACTGGCTTGCTGTTGGGCACGCCTTGTGCAGGTTGCCACAGCTGTGGTGAGCCTGTGAGAGTGCAATACCATGTCCTGTCCAGAAGACAGTGTCTCACAGCCCTCCTTCCCTCTTGGTGTCTCCTTTCTGCTTTCTCGTTTGCAATGGTCCCTGAGCTTAGGAGTAGCGGTGGTCAGGTTGATAGAAATGTCTCATCTAGGGATGAGAGCTCACCTATTTATTCTCAGCGCCTTGGCCAGCGGCGAGTCTCTGCGTTAACCTCTGCTCACTGTGAGAAGCAGCTTTTCTGCGAAGGCTGAGAGCTGCATTGATCCATGGGTATGAACATTCATATTTAGAAGGCAATTAGGCAACATGGCCATTTGGCAAAATAATAGTAGTAAGTCCCCTCCTGCTCCTCAGGGCCTGTGGCCTTCCAAGCTGGGAGCTTTACTAGGACTAGGTTTACAGTACTAGGCACACATGGACTCCCTCTTGTGGGAAGGGCCTCTAATTGAAGCCGAGAGCAGTTGGTTACCCCCACAACAGCCACACTGCTGTTGCACTACTGGGCGGGTGCATCTCTTCATCTCTGAAGCCCCGTCCTCATTACACAGTAACAGACAACTTCCTTTGCCGTCTGTCCCAGACACTTAATCATTTTACATTTTGTCTCTATGATTTGTGAACCTCAGGAATCCTCTAAATGTGGAATCCTAACGATATCTCTCCTCCATGACTGACTTGCCCCAGCCCACATCATGTGCTCTTTGCCTTTTAATGTGGAATAATATGTCACTATATGAATATCGCACAGTTAGTTTTTAATTTTTTTGTTTTTTTTGTTTTTTTGAGGCAGGGTTTCTCTCTGTAGCCCTGGCTGTCATGGAACTTCTTTTATAGACGAGGCTGGCCTTGCACTCACAGAGATCCACCTGTCTCTGCCTTCTAGGTGCTGGGATTAAAGGCACCGCCTGACTTTTAACTTTTTAAAGTTATTTTAATTTTTAGAGATGGTCTCACTACATATCTCTGGTTGACTTGGAACTCATTGTACAGATCAGGCTGGCTTCAAACTCACATAGCTCTGCCTGTGTCAGCCCCCTGAGTGCTGGGTTTAAAGGTATGCGCCACCATTCCTGGCCTTATCCCATACATTTAAAAAAAGTCTATATTTTGTGTGTGTGTGTGTGTGTGTGTGTGTGTGTGTGTGTGTGAATGAACTTGTGAGTTCGATGACCTTGAAGGCCAGAGGAATCAGATCCCCTGGAGCTGGAGATAAGGGGATGGATGGCCTGACTGATGTGAGAGTGGAGAACTCAACTTGGGTCCTTTGCAAGAACAGAAAGTGATATTAACCATTGTGCTATCTGTCCCTCCTTCCCCACCCCTGCCTCACTGTTTATTTGTTGACCGGATGTTCCCACTTTCTGGCTGTTGTGACTGTGGTTCAGGAGTTTTAAAACTTTCAATTTACCAAAATGAAGATGAAGGCTGAAAGAGAAGTGCTTTTCCAGAGACATCCCAAGTGACAGACCACATAAGAACGGGGTAACGTCTAACTCCATGCCTATAGGTTCCTACTTCACATTTCCTCATGTGATGAAGCAGATGTACAACCGAGTACTGCAGAAGGCAGGTGCTAATTGTACTAGCAAACCCAAGAATAGCAGCGGAAATACAGGCTGCAATTTGATTGGCTCAGTAGTGTAACTCATTAACATACAGTGCGGCTACTGGTTGGTGCCAGTTGTTTGCGGAGCTATTATTCTGTGGGGTCATTCAGAAAATTCAGGTCTTTTCCTGCTCAGCTCCACTATCTTCTAGTACCTGGGACTCCTCTATCTCTAGACACTAGAAAGGGAGAGAAACCAGGGAAGACGCCCACTTGCCACTCAAAAGTTAATACGACACTCAGAAATACCGATCTCACCAGATTCTTGTAATTGGTGTAAACGTGCCCAGAACCGCACTGGAGGAGGGTGTCTGGGAGATGTAGGCCCCTGGCAGCTGTTCCTAGGAGCCTCTTTACATTCCGGAAGGTAGAACAGGCATTCCTGGTTAGATCAGTTGTGAATGATACACCAGCCACTGCTGTCAGTGCCAGGATGGGTTTTCCTGGAGGATGCTGGGAGAAAGGCCAGGAGGCTCACCAGTGTGAGCAACACTATTGTCTGGACACAGTCCCTCCTGCACTGTCTAATCTCACTTTCCAGATCCCTCACTGCCACGGGCTATTTCACGAGTGCGTCAGCGTGGAAGCACGTTTCCACAGACAGCAGATAAAGATCTTCTAACCTTGTATTTCCTCTCGTATTGTCATAAATAGCTCATGCAATGCCGTTCCGGTGAGCCTGACAGTGCCTACATTGAGATCTGGATGCAGCGGCATATCTTCCTGTTATATATAAAAAAGAGTGACAGCCTTCATCGTTTACGGTGACATCAATGAAGTCTGCTTGGAGAGGTTCGCACTCTATCCATTCATAATGCCTTTTATGACTCCAGGCTTTTAAACGCGGCATTCCGGCCTATTTTTCAAATGTACCGCTATTATCAGCTCAGGAAGCCATTCTTCAACATTTCATTTTTCTAAGACTATCTGGAATATCTTAATTCCTATGAGACTTCTCTGTGGGGGCAGGCTGTCAGGGAGAACTTTAATGCGAAAGGGAAAGAAGAAATGGAAGAAGAAAAGGAAGGAATGAAGAGGCTGCTGGATTCCTGCCTTGGGATATTGCGCATCCCATCCCGGGCCCCCTTTTGGTTGTCGTCCCAGATAAAGACTAAGACAAGCCTGTCTATTTTGTGTGGGGACGATAGGGGGAGCTGTAGTGCGGGGCCAATCCTGACCTGGAACTATTGCCAGATCTGCCATGAGGAGGGCGGGGCTCTGTTGAAGTTGGAACAGCTTTTCCAGCAGGGCTCATGGCTATGAACTGAAACGGAAGTTTCTTCTCCCTGCTTCCCACGAGACCCCACAGCTGATTAGTGATGCCCCCATGGTTCTTGAGGAAGAGACCCAGATGGAGAATGAAATCTGATATCCTTCTGGATGTTTCCTGTCTTTGGAAGAGGCATCTCCCATGATCTTCAGTGTCCTGGCTTCATCCTCATCTGAAGATCTTGCTAGAGCTGGGTAAGACCAGTGTAGCTGCAGAGGGCTGGGGACAAGCTCTCTCTAGTGCACTTCCCAGGGACAGTCTGGAGACAGCAGAGGCAGTTCCTGAAGTAACTCAGACAGGGCGTGTGTAGTGGTTTACATTAGCTTGGCCCATGGGAAGTGGCACTTCTGGGAGGCGTGGTCTTGTTGGAGTGGGTGTGTCACTGTGTAGGCGGGCTTTGGGATCTCCTAGTGCTTGAGCTCTGCCTACCTCAGAAGAAAATCTTCTCCAGTCTGCCTGCAGCTGGCAGTCTCCTTCTGGCTGCCTTTGGATCAAGATGTAGAACTCTCAGTTCCTTCTCCAGCACCATGTCTGCTTGCATGCTGCATGCTTCCCGTCATGACGATAATAGACTAAAACTCTGAAACTGTAAGCCAGCCCCAATTAAATGTCATTTATTAAAAGATGCCTTGGTCATAGTGTCTCTTCACAGCAATAAAAGCCTAACTAAGACAGGAAGATTTGTTGTTGTTGTTGTTTTGGTTTTTGGGATTTGTTTTTTTTTTTTTTTCGAGACAGGATTTCTCTGTGTAGCCCTGGCTGTCCTGGAACTCACTCTGTAGACCAGGCTGGCCTCAAACTCTGAAATCTGCCTGCCTCTGCCTCTCAGAATGCTGGGATTTACAGGTATGTGCCACCACCGCCCAGCAGAAGATTTGACTATTGATTTAAGGGAAGGAACTTGAGTTGCCTCTGAATAGCTGTTCAGGCCATGTTGTGGACACAGCAGACCTTCCAAGGATGGGAACATTTGCCTGGTTTTAGGCAGCAACAGTTACAAATGGGTTCTGTGGGCTTAGCCATGGTAAATAACATTGATTCTCTGCACGTAGAAGGGGACATGATAAGTGTGTTCAAGTGAGGGCTCTAAGAGCCAGTGCTGATTAGAAAAGGCAAAATAATTGTAAGATAGTGACTGAAAAATGGGAGGAATCATGGCAGAACTGCTCTCCTTGCACAAATGTCACCTGCCTTATCCATCAGAGACAATTACTGTCTGAAGGCTGCGAGCTTCGTATGCCACCCTTGGGTTGGCTGGGGAGTTCGACGGACCCCCACTAACCAAATGATCCCAGATTTAGCTCTGTCTCTATGGCAGCTGAGCTTTCTCTTTGAAGTCTGCCAGAGACTCTGGTTTTTGTTGTTGTTGTTGGTTTTTTGTTTTTGTTTTGAGACAGGGTTTCTTTGTGTAGTCCTGGCTGTCCTGGAACTCAAAAATCTGCCTGCCTCTGCCTCCCAAGTGCCGGAATTAAAAGCATGCACTATCACTGCCCGGCTGAGACTCTTTCCTGAGTGGTTATGGTACATTGCCTATTCACTTGTTCCCTGGGCCTGGCGGGACTCCTGAAGTCCGGTACTATTCAGTGTTTGTCTCAGAGCACTGAAAAGAACCTAAGAATTGGTGTCATGAGTTCGAGTCTCTGACATTGCACATTTTGGGGGCAGGGAGGTGTCATGTAACCTCCAGGAGCCCATTTTTACTTGTCTGGAGTGAAGCTAAATAGTACACAGCTTAGGCATAGGGGTGTAGCTCAGAGGTAGAGTTTTAGCCTAGGATGTCTCAGGTCCTGAGTTAAAAGCCCCAGTGTTATTAGAACAATCATACACAGCTTGCTGGATACAGAGGGAGTTATTAGGTCAAAGAGTTTAGATTGATTCCTAAGAAGTTGCTGATATTTAACTTTTATTAACTTAATCAATAGCAATGTCATAGTCCTCCGCTAATAGTATTGTTTATTACAATGAATTGTCTTTAAATACATCAGATGAAACAAGTACTTCTTACACTTTCTGGTCATAGGGATCTCCCGTGGGGCTGAGCTGGAGAACCCCCCACCTCCATCCCCTGGCTTCTGTGGGGCTGAGTCAGGCTGTGGGTCAAAACTACTGCTACATCTGAAAGCTCAGTCATGGAGAATCCCCACTAGATGCTGTGTGTGCGTTCACTATAAACCTGTGAGCTGAGGGAAGGGAACCTAAATTTTTTTCTGGCCATTGGTGAAGGGCAGCCCTGGTTTCCTGCCACACAGGCCTTGCCACAGGTTGCCACTGATGTCAAATAGTACATACAGACACACACACACACCATGGCATCAGAGGACAGCCCTTGGGAGTAGGTTCTCATCTTCAACTACGTGGGTCCCAAGAACTAAACTCAATTAGTTTAGTAACTCAATTAGTCCTTCTTTGCAAATACCTTTATCTACAGAGCAATGGACCAGCCCAAGGTTAAAGCCATTTTGGAATCTAATCTGGGAAGTGATATTTTATTACCCCTGCCCACACTCCAGGCAAAGGTGCCAAACCATGAGGCAAGATCTCATCTTAGCAGCTTCCAGCTACAGCATGTGACACTCAGCCTAAAGCAGATTGCAGGAGATGGCAAAGGACATCAGCAAAGGGAGAGAATTGCAGCTGTGGAGATGGTTCCATTTTCATCTAAATTAGAATAGGAGGTTGAAATGGCTATTTCTGGTTGTCAACTTGATCATATCTGGAATGAACTACAATCCAGAATTGGAAGGCTTACTTGTGATCCTAATCTGGAGACTGGGAGATACAAAGTTTCTGACCTGGATCTTGGCTTGGAGATCTTGAGGCATAGTGGCTATGAATCCCAGAAGATTAAGACAGGGAGATCTCTGAGTTCAAGGTCATTTGGGACAAAGCAAGTCCCAGATCCAGGCATGGTAACACACACCTTTAATCTGGACCACACCTTCTGCTGGAGAGCTTCATATTACCTTGGAAGAAGGAAGATTCACTCTTCTTTGCTTGCCTTGTGGGACTGAGCAACTGCTAGATCTTTGGACTTCCATCCACAGCTGCTGCTGACCATTGCTGGGAGTTGGGCTACAGACTGTAAGTCATCAACAAATTTTCTTACTATATAGAGACTACCCATAAGTTCTGTGATTCTAGAGAACCCTGACTAATGCAAATGTTTTTCCCCAGGAGATGATGTGGATGGAACATCTTGGAATAAAACCTACCAGTGAGAGCAGTTCTAGCATGCTTTCTTTAAGTAGTATCTTTGGCCTACTGTACCCTGTGCTCCTAAGATGTTCTTGCCAGCTTATTCTGACCACCTTGCCTCTAAGATCACAAGTGTCAGTAGGAGGCCCTTTAAAGTCTAGGAGGCAAAGTCCTGAAGCTAGGGCAGTGCCAACTGCAAACAAGCATGGAGAGTTCGAAAGGGGCCTACGAGGGCTGAGTTCTTTGACCTTGGCATGTTGGAGTATAGGCAGGGTCCAGGTATCAGAGACAGGTCCTCTGGGAGAAGATGTACCTGCTGCTCCCTTGATTGGTTAATAATAAGTAAAAAAGTGTTTAGTGCAGAGCCATGGAGTTCATGGGCTAGAGAGACACCAGAACTAGTGGGTTGAATTTCTTTCTTTCTTTCTTTCTTTCTTTCTTTCTTTCTTTCTTTCTTTCTTTCTTTCTTTCTTTCTTTCTTTCTTTCTTTTGGTTTTTTGGATTTGTTTTTTCTAGACAGGGTTTCTCTGTATAGCCTTGGCTATCCTGGAACTCACTCTGTAGACCAGGCTGGCCTTCGAACTCAGAAATCTGCCTGCCTCTGCCTCTCAGAGTGCTGGGATTACAGGCGTGCACCACCACCACCCGGCTGTGGGTTGTGTGTCTAAACTATAGTTATCAAACTCTTCTGAGCCCCATCCCAGTTGGTGACGTGAGAGCAGCTGTTTTCCCAGCACAGAGGGCCAGGTATACTGACCATCATCCTCTGGAGTGAAGTTTAAGCCCATGTTCATTTGGGATGCATGAGAGGAAAGAGTGTGCTAGGGATGTTGGAAGAGGCATCCTGGTTGTGTTGGAGTTGGAATGCTTCTGCCTGGAGAAGCTTCTTCTTCTTCTTCCTCTTCTTTTTTTTTTTTTTTATTCTTCTGGGCCCTTAAGTCTGAGTTATTACTCATAAACGTTCTTTCTAATCACCCAGATATCTACTTAGATGCATAGGTGTATCTGTGCAAAGAGGGGGTGATACCCTGGAAGGCATCCTATAGAAATGGAGAGGATTGGCTGGTAGCTGAAGGATGTAGACTTGAATCTCAATTTCACTTCTCTGTGAGGTGAATCTTTCTGAGCAGGGCTTTCTGAGTTTCTCTGCTTGAAACAGTTGTGCTGGCTATCTATTGGGTTTCGTGGCAACTGTGAATTTTGGCTTTTTTTTTTTTATTTTTGGTTTTTTTTCGAAACAGGGTTTCTCTGTATAGCCTTGGATGTCCTGGAACTCACTCTGTAGACCAGGCTGGCCTCGAACTCAGAAATCTGCCTGCCTCTGCCTCCCAGAGTGCTGGGATTACAGGTGTGCACCACCACCGCCCGGTGGCAACTGTGAATTTTAGAGCAAGCTGAAAGGAGTTCTGGCATTGATTAGTCATGTCTGCCATGGGTGAGGAAGGGAAGCAGAGGTGCATGCATCTCCTTTTTTAGTTTCCTCTGTCTGAAGGCTTCTGGTGACTTTGTGACAATACACATGAAAGTTCTTCATATTTGGCTGCTATCAGTACCTCTTTGTGTATTTCTTTCAGTTCACTCCAACTCAATTAATGATCAAGTAGACTCCTCAGAAAAACATAGAGCTAGTTATCACAGGTGGCCAGCAAGGATCCCTGAAGTATTGACAGCAGAACCTGCCATTTCTGAGTCATGCTGACCCCACTTAACAGGGACCTTTGTATCCAATATCATCATCAGAAGGAAACATGTCAGAGCTCCAGGGCTACAGAAACAAAGTGAGGGGGAAGCCAGCAAGCCAGCAAAGGTATTAACTTGGTGTTTTTACACCCGGAATGCCTCGCTGTCATCGGGAGCAGCCCCTTCATGAGATATAAGTAATTTGTGCAGGCTGATCCTGGTTTTCTCATTAATATGCAAATGAGGCATGCCAGTTGTTAGGTTAGAAGAAAGCTGTCATGTTTATTGTGACAGATTTAATGGATGTGTTTGGATTGTGCATTCAATGTGTTTTCAAGAGCATGTCTTATCTTTGTTTAGGCAGTAAATCAAAAATGTAAACAACAATTCATTAGCATCTGTCAGAAGCTCAAAGCCACATTGTTTCACTTGACAATCTTCCCAGAGGTGGGGAAAAAGCCTCCTATATCTGACTTATTCATGATTAGTTAGAAATTGCACTGGCTCTCTCCTGCTTTCTTCACCAAACGTGTAAGCAGTAGTTTAATAACAGTGGCTTTACATCTAGAGCTGGGAGGGTCTCTGGGCCATAAATAGGGACCTCGTGTCTTTTTTTTGGTTTTTTTGAGACAGGGTTTCTCTGTTTAGCCCTGGCTGTCTGGAACTCAGTCTGTAGACCAGGCTGACTTCGAACTCAGAAATCCGCCTGCCTCTGCCTCCCAAGTGCTGGGATTAAAGGCATGTGTCACCACTGCCCAACTGGGACCTTGTGTCTTGATGCATCTTGCATGTGACGGCCAGCTGTGGCTGCAGGGTATTGTGCCCCTCCCTCTCCCTGTGCTATCCTTGGGTCTTGCCTCCTCCAAGAAGCCTTCCTTGGAGCTTCCTCTAGATTTTCTTCCTTGCAGGGGTTGGGATTCTTTCTCCAGTTTTCAGAGTAGTTACTATATTGTCACTGTGAGAAAGCACCATGATAGAAGAAGGAGTTTATGATCCCTAAAAGTTAGCAGCAGGGCTAGCAGTGGACTGCTGGTAGCAGGCATAATGGTAGGAGCAGGAAGCTGAGAGCTCACATCTTGAAATAAACAGGTACAAAGCAGGGCTAGTGGACTGGAAATGACTTCTGAGTTTTAATCTCAAAGCCTTCCTTTGCAGACTGCTCCTTCCAAATATCCCCAAACAATGCCACCAACTGGGCACCAAGGTTATGGGGTGCGTTTCTCATGCAAACAAACCGTCACATTTACTGCCTGCACCCTTGGGCTCATGGCCTTATCGTAATGCAAAAGGCATTTAGCCCAACCTCTAGTATGTCCTGCGCTGCACATGCTCAGCTAGCGTCACCAGTTTGGGAACAGGCCTCAAGGTAAGAATGACTTTTGTAGAATGAACACTGGCAATTCATGTGACAGGAGGGAACATTAACACAACCCTCACTGAAACCAGAGCTCCTTCCTACAAAGGATCCTATTCTTCTGAGCTTACAGCGGTGTTACAGAAACACATTAGGAGTTCCATTGATTAGCTTCATCGATCAATAAAAATTTGTGAAAAGCCTAAAATATTTTCTGGTCGGTTCTTTAGCACTCACTATGCAGCAAGGTCATGTACTGAATACGGGGATTGTGAGGGTGCGCTACTACAGTCTGTTTACACAGTACTGGAGGGGAGACCGAAGGCTTCATGCACACTGGACAAATGGTTCACCAGCCGAGCTACATCTCCTGCCCTCCTGTCAGTGTCTTCATGGGAAAAGGCCAGAAGGACTCCCTGCCTCTCCCTTTGCTCCTCATCCAGGCCCTGCCTTTCTCAGGGAGCACGGAGACCACTTCTGCTAATCCTGACAACTTGAGCTTGATCCCTTGGACCCATACGGTAGTAAGAGAGAATCAATTTCTGACCTCCAAAGTTGTTCTCTAACTTCCACACACATATTGAAGTAGGACACTTGTGTGGTATGTGCACACACACACACACACACACACACACACACACACACACACAGGTACGGGTACGCACAGACGCACATGCTAAAAAATATTTTTAAAAGATTTACACCAAGAACTAAAAGGGTGCATGAACCTTCTAGCAGGACTCACTCACCCAGTGCCACACTGAGTGGGCATTGAAGTAATGGATGAACTCGTCCAGGAGACTCAGGCTCATGTAAATAGAGAGAGCCTTAACAGTAACACTCCAGGCTCTCTCTCTCTCTCTGCCTCTCCCTCCCTCCCTTCTTCCCTCCCTCCCCCTCCTCTTCCTCTTTCTCCCTCCCCTCCTTGCCTTCTTCTTACCCTCATCCTTTCCCTCCTCTCTCCCCTCCTTTCCCTCCTCTCTCCCCTCCTTCTCCTCCTCCCTTTCCTCCTCCCCTTCCCCTCCTCCTCCCCCTCTTCCTTCAACTCTTCCTCCTCCTTCTTCTTCTTCATCTTTCTCCTTCCTTCAATGTAGCAAAGATCAACATGCAACTCACCCCAGGAGGCTCTATGTCAAGCAATTAGGAAATGGGATGATGAAAATGTTTATTCAAAAATCAATGACTTTATCCTAAGAGGGGTTAAAAAAACCTCACAGGAGTAGAACTCCCCCTCCCCCCCTCAGTGCAGCATTCAGAGTCACTGTGGCCCAGGGAGGTTTCAGACGGTAAAAGGGGTTAAGATATGGATTTTTTTTTTTTAACTCTAGATTTGAAGGAGGACCCCTGGGTGAGCTTTTCATTGTGTCGACTAAAAATGTTTTAAAAATCAATATCACAGTATATAAAAGGATCTTCTAAAGATGGTGTCAGCCCTGTCCACAGCTAAGAGGACCACAGTGACTGATAGAAGAGAAGAACATTAGTTCTCCGAGCCTCGCAGCTCAGGGGAGGGAGTAGATGCACGGTTTTTCATGCAGGTGGAGGAGCTTTCTAAAGAACACTGATTGCAAGCAAGCTGGGGGTGGTGGAGCCTAACTGTAGCCCCAGCACTTGGAAGGTGGAGGCAGGAGGATTAGGAATTCAAGGTCATCTTGGGCTACATGGTGAGTTGTAGGCTAGCTGGACTGTATGATAGCCTGTCTTGAACAATGACTAAAATCCAAACCAAATAGGATGCTAGTGGTTACTGTAGGAGAAGGTAATGCAGACTTTCCCCATCAGTTTTTTTTTTTTGTTGTTGTTGTTTAAAGATTTACTTATTTATCATAACTAAGTACACTGTAGCTGTCTTCAGACACTCCAGAAGAGGGCATCAGATCTCATCACAGATGGTTGTGAGCCACCATGTGGTTGCTGGGATTTGAACTCAGGACCTTTGGAAGAACAGCCAGTGCTCTTAGCTGCTGAGCTATCTCTCCAGTTCTCCCCATCAGTTTTTAGCCAGAGACAAAAGTTATGCTTTTCCTTACTGTCCTCAGGTTGAAGCTGAAAGCTGTGTAGTCATATAATAACTATGGAGATAACTAAGATTCATTCAACAAACACTAAATTCCTGCTGTAAGTCAGGGGCTGAGTTCTGTGCTCTAAGGCTTGGGCATAAAAACTTGTCATCAAAGCTTTATTCCTAGGGAGTTTAGATCCAGGTAAGCATTCCAACATGCAAAAAATAATCTTTTTGTTATTGTGGGCGTGCGTGTATACAATCATGTTTGTAGGTGCTTTTGCGACACAGCATGCATGTGGAGGGCAGCTGGCCAGCTCAGGTGTGTCAGTTGGCACCTTCCACCTTGGTTGAGAGGGGTTTCTGGATTTTGAAGATGCATACATATATGACCTAGCTGACCCACAGGCTTTTGGGGATCCTTCTGTTTCTGGCTCCCACACTGTTGTAGGAACATCAGGATGAGAAATACACTACTGTGGTTGGTTTCCATCTGGGCTCTAGGGGTTCGAACTCATGTCTTCATGTTTGTTCAGCAATCCCTTTACCTGCTAAGCCATCTCCCCACCCTGAAAAGTATTGCCAAGGCTACCTCCACTCAGTGGTTTCTCCTGTTTTTGTTGTTGTTTGTTTTTTTTTTTTTTCCTGGCACTACTGGGGATTGAACCTAGATCTCTTATGTGTTAGGAAAAAGTTCAACCCTCAAGCTACTACCCCAAGCCTGGCTTTCCAATTTTTGAGCCTTGATCCATTGGCAGAAAGTCCATCCTGTACACATTCCTGTGCTTCTTGATAAGAAGTATGCTCCACTGTCTGCTTCTACATTACAAAGTGTGTTGGTATTTCTACTGCAGTCTCTTGTATTGAAAGGAAAACAAAATGTTATTTGCTATCTGAAAAGTTGATGTCCTGGCCTTCTATTAACATACATGTGTGTACATATATATCAAACTAGTTATATAACATGCAACCAGTATATAGTGTCTTGAAGTTTGAAAACATTCCTCTAACTGAACAGCACCAGAGGAAAGCAATACAGAAGTCTGTGAGTAACAGAGTGGAGAGAGGCCATGGCTTTCCAGCTGAGGTGTCAGGGAGGGTGTCACAGAGGAAGTGACATCCAAGATGGGCTTGATGACAGAAAAATGCCCTCCAGGAGCTGGTCTGAGTAATGGAGGAGTCATGAAGTTTGTGACACGATAACTCATGTTTTTATGTTTTTGTTTCTTTATTGTTTGAGTTAAAATTGTAATAGTGTTTGTATATTTTATGTCTATATATATATGTATGTATGTATGCATGCATGCATACATGCATGTATGTATGTACACTCTGTATATGCAGGTGCCTATAGAGTTGTTGTATCCCTTGGAGCTGGAGTTACAGATAATTGTGAGCCATCATATGGGTGCTGGGAACTCTGCAAGAACCCAGGTCCTCTGCAAGAGTAGGAAGTACTCTTAACTGCTGAGCAGCTCCAGTCTCTAATTTTAACTATCAACACAACCCAGAATCACTTGGGAAGTGAGTCTTTTTTTTTTTAAAAAAACATTTTAAAAAAAGATTTATTTATTATTATATGTGAATACACTGTAGTGGTCTTCAGACACACCAGAAGAGGGCGTCAAATCTCATTATGGATGGCTGTGAGCCACCATGTGGCTGCTGGGATTTGAACTCAGGACCTTCGGAAGAGCGGTTGGTGCTCTTAACAGCTGAGCCATCTCTCCAGCCTGGGAAGTGAGTCTCTCTCTCTCTCTCTCTCTCTCTCTCTCTTTTTTGTTGTTGTTGTTTGTTTTGTTTTCTTGGATTTGGTTTTTTTGAGACAGGGTTTCTCTGTATAGCCCTGGCTGTCCTAGAACTCACTCTGTAGACCAGGCTGGGCTCAAACTCAGAAATCTGCCTGCCTCTGCCTCCCAGAGTGCTGGGATTACAGGCATGCGCCACCACAGACCCCACTATCCAGAAGTGAGTCTTAATGAGGATTTATCTGGCCTTTGGGCTTGAGTGTGGGACCTGTCTTTATTGTCAATCAAGGTGAGAAGGCCCACCCCAAATGTGGGTGGCTCCATTTTGTAGGTGGGGCCCAGAACTGTAGTACAAAGGAGAGGAGGGGCTGAGCTGAGCGGGCACAGCAGCAGGCACGGATCCACGTGTTGGTTCTCTCTGCTTGTGACTGTGCGTGTGATGCAGTATGTTCTGGCCTCCACCTCCTTGCAGTGAGTATAACCTGGAACTTTAGTTTAAAACAAACCCCTTCATACTTCACATTGCTTCCGGTCAGGCTGCTACATCACGGTGACAGAAATGAAGGGTCTCACTGTATAGCCAAGTCAGGACTTGAGCATGTGAATCTTCCCTGTAGCTTCCCCATCGCTGAAATTTCCACTGTGGACTGCTACCCCTGGCCTGTTTCATGTCATTTTATTAATATATGAAATGATTCTTCAGTTCTTTATATATATTGGATATTAGCCCTTTGTCAGATAGGGCTGGTAAAGATCT
The DNA here is from genome assembly GCF_947179515.1 of Apodemus sylvaticus. Taxonomy (NCBI): domain Eukaryota; kingdom Metazoa; phylum Chordata; class Mammalia; order Rodentia; family Muridae; genus Apodemus; species Apodemus sylvaticus. Next base: position 72,386,683 of record NC_067472.1, on the reverse strand, counting down.
TTTCCCAATTTGTTGGTTGCCTGTTTTGTTCTATCAACAGTGTCTTTTGTCTTACAGAAACTTTGTAATTTTATGAGGTCCCATTTGTCAATTGTTGATCATAGAGCACAAGCTATTGGGACTCCAGAGAAGCAAATAACCCTATTAAAAATGGGGTACAGAGCTAAACAAAGAATTTTCAACTGACAAATATCGAATGGTTGAGAAGCACCTAAAGAAATGTTCAACATCCTTAGTCATCAGGGAAATGCAAATCAAATCAACCCTGAGATTTCACCTCACATCAGTCAGAATGGCCAAGATCAAAAACTCAGGGGACAGCAAATGCTGGAGAGGATGTGGAGAAAGAGGAACACTCCTCCACTGTTGGTGGGATTGCCAGCTGGTACAACCACTCTGGAAATCAGTTTGGTGGTTCCTTGGAAAATTGGGCATAATACTACTGGAGGACCCTGTTATACCATTCCTGGGCATATTCCTAGAGGTTTCTCCAGCATGTAATAAGGACACATGCTCCACTATGTTCATAGCAGCCTTATTTATAATAGCCAGAATCTGGAAAGAACGCAGATGTCCCTCAACAGAGGAATGGATACAGAAAATGTGGTATATTTACACAATGGAATACTACTCAGCTATTAAAAACAATGAATTCATGAAATTCTTAGGCAAATGGGTAGAACTGGAAAATATCATCCTGAGTGAGATAACCCAATCACAAAAGAATACACATGGTATGCGCTCACTGGTAAGTGTAGGGTTTTTTTGTTTTGTTTTGTTTTGTTTTGTTTTGTTTTGTTTATTTGCTCAGAAGCTTGGAATACCCAAGACATGATTCTCATATCAAATGATGCCCAAGAAGAAGGAAGAACAAAGTATGGATACTCTGGTCCTTCTTAGAAGGAGGAATAAAATACCCACAGAAGGAGATACAGAGACAAAATGTGGAGCAGATTCTGAGGGAAAGACCATCCAGAGACTACCCTGCCTAGGGATCCATCCCCTATACAGCTACAAAACCCAGACACTATTGTGGATGTCCACAAGTGCTTGCTGCTCGGAGCCGGATATAGCTGTCACCTGGGAAGCTCTGCTAGTGTATGACAAATACAGAGGGGGACACTCTCAGCCAGCCATTGAACTGAGCATAGGGTCCCCAATGGAGGAGCTAGAGAAAGGACCCAAGGAGCTGAAGGGGTTTGCAGCGCCATAGGAGGAACAACAATATGAACCACCCAGTACTCCCAGCGCTCCCAGGGACAAAACCATCAACCAAAGAGTGCACATAGAGTTACCCATGACTCTAGACACATAGGCAGCAGAGGATGGCCTTGTTGGACATCAAAGGGAGGAGAGGCCCCTGGTCCTGGAAAGGCTCAATGCTGTAGTGTAGGAGAATACCAGGACAGGGAAGTGGGAGAGGGTTGATTGGGGAATAGGGGGAGGGGAGATGGGTTATGAGACTTTTTATGGGGGGGGACCAGGAAAGGGGACAACATTTGAAATGTAAATAAAGAATATATCTAATAAAAATATATGAAATGATTCTTTCCTTTTAAAGGGACAGTCCCACCTATGGCTGTATTAACTTGTCCTTACATACCTGTGAACTAACCAGGCCAACTATTATACTGACAACATTTTATCAAAAGGGAAAACAGAGACTTTGTACTTTTTATTTGTGTTGCACCAAAACACCTGACCAAAAAAAGCAACATAAGGAAGAGGGGGTTTATTTTACTGTGATTTGGAAGTGACAATACCTCCAGGGGACAGAGCCCCTCTGGAGGACCAGAAGCCACCCAGCATTGCACCCCATCAGTGACACTCCCCTCTGCCAGCTTTGAAAAGCCTTACTCCTTCCTACACCCCAACATCACCTTCCTGGCGTCAGTTACAGCTCTGAAATTTCTAATTTCTTCCTGTCCTTGCCCAAAGCTGTCACTTCTAGAAACACTGGCTGTACTGTCCCCTCCCCCATCACAGTGATGAGAGCTTCCTGGCCAGGCCCATCCCACTCTCTCTCGATCCCAGTTGTTGTGGTCCCAGGACTCACTGGACCAGAAGTGGCCAGTCATACAGCATTCGGGATGCAAGGTCTAAGATCACTCCAATTCTAGGTACTTGCCACAGTGTCCGCTTCTCTGACAGGGGGCATGCAGACAGCTGGCTTTCTTCTGGTTCTAGGTTCTCAGGACCCTGGGGTGACATGGATTTCCTTAGCCAGTTAGGCTGTTCCTTCTCCATTGCCTACCTTGGCCATGGACTCGGTTTGAAGGTATAGTCCATCATCATGGAACCAGACGGTGGCAGACATATAAGGCAGCCAGTCACATTGTGCCTGCCGTCTGGGAGCAGAGAGGAGGATGCTTGTGCTAGGCTTGCCTTCTTTTCCTTTAGTCCATGGGTTGGTGCCATCAACACTTAGGGTGTTGATTCTTAACCCAATCTAGAAACTTCCTCACAGACGTGTCCAGAGGTTGTTCTCCCAAGTGATTCTAGACGCTGTCAAGCTGACAACATTGACCATTACATAGAACAAGGAAGGGCCTTGCCCCCAGATCCACAGCTTGCTGGCTTTGTCAGGCTTTGGCTGAGTCAGGTATGAACACTTCAGTCTGCTGATTTGCAACCTCTGAGTCACCTTGGCAATGGGAAACTGGGGCCTGAATCTCTGAGTGGGCTTCAGGGTGAGGGAGGAGAGGAGGGGAGGGTCCCAAAGAGTTGCTTTGAGCTCTACAGAAGCTCCTGTCTACCTTCTTCTCCAGTTTGGACGGCAGCACAGGCAGATGTGTCTCTGAACCCTAGCCAGGTCACTTCTCTTCTGCCTTTCTCTAGAAGGAAGCCTGAACTTGGCAGCGTTGAGCCTCCACCCAGCCTGATAAATAGCTACCTCTCTCCCCAGAAACCTTGTGAATCTGACCTCCCAGTGTGGAGCCCACAGCTCAAGGGGAAGCCTTCTGTTCACCAAGTCCGAGATCTGCTCTCTCCCCACACCAGGCAGACTCTCCAGCCTCATCTGTTTGACTTCCTTTCTCTCAAGGAACTTACAATTTAATCAGGAGCCCCTAATAGTACACGCATTCTAAACTGCAATCATTCATGGCGGCTAGCCTGGGGCTTTTCTGTCTGTTAGAAATATCAGGGTTATTTCCTTCTTTTAAGAGTTTATGTTACTAAAAAAAAATAAAAATAACTTTACAAATAATGTTTGCTGTTTAATGTTCTCTCCTGAAATATCAATCTGTGAAAAAATAGAAACTCTTTTTTTTTTTTTAACAATTCATCTTTAGGATGGAGTTCCAGTTTCTTATAATGTAATGAATGTACTGCAGATAATGGTCCGACGGTGCAAATGAAAGGCACATATAATCAAAATGATAATGGAGTGTATTGTACTGCTTGTATAATAAAATCCATACCAATATGGAAATCATATCTCAAGGCAACATTCCTCTCTTTGATTTTTGTAGTAATTGTATGTGTAGGAGCAGGGCAGTGAGAGGGGGGAAACAAAGGTCTTTATTGCTTCATTAGGCAGCTGGCGCTCTGATGGTCCAGCTTGTCAACAGCCATCCCTTAGTTTGCAAGGGAACTTACTCTCTACTTGCAAAAAAAAAAAAAAAAAAAAAAAAAAAAAAAAAAAAGACATAGCTCATGGCCACTTTCTCCTCAGTCCTCTGTCTGTGAAGAGGCACATCAAGTCGAAATGGGATTGCAGGGACCCTTTGGACTGGCACCTGCTGTGTTACAGAAAATCTCAAGGTTTGGGTCAGATGGGAGCTAGGTCCTCACTGAGGACCGAGAGAGCCTCAGGTTCCACGCAGGACCCTGATCAGCAGTGTGCAGAAATCTGAGCTTTGACGTGTGGATGGATGGTCAGTAATGGGAATCGCTCCCTCTCCGTATGGTTCACGCACTTGCCTCCAATATGACCTTGGATTTGACTTCTCTAAACTGCTTAGGTCCAGGTCTTTAGGAGCCATCCTCCCATTTCTCTCTCAACTACCTAGAGCATGCTTTGCTGTGTGGGCAGTCTAGGTGGGTAGAGGAAGGCTTGATGGTTATGGCAGGCAGGGCTGAAGTTTTGGGAGAGAGTGGGTCTTGCTTGGTGTTTTCCCCTGGCCCTGTTTCCCTCAGACCCACATTTGAGATCCTCTTAAAGGGCTCCTGACCTCAGCCAGCCCTGGTCTGAGCAGCCAGGCTTCCACTTGACCCCTTTGTTCATGATCACGTTTCCTCCAAATCTCTGGGTGTGAATGCGGCAAACGTGCCTTGCAGGACCCACGTGGGCCTTTGGCTTCTTCCTGGGTCAGTGTGGGATTCAGTTGAGGGCAATAGCCATCTGTGCCTGCTGTCCGGTGGGCCTGAAATTGTAACAAGCCCCTTAACAAGCCCCTTCATGTGAGTGTTTTATTATCCCCTCCTCAAAGATAAGGGCAGAGTGCTTGGACAAGGTTAGGAGCTGGTAGGCAGCAGGAAGGACTGATCTGACTAATGATGTCCATATTACCCTAGGGTCCTGAGAACCTGGAGCCTGAAGAAAGCCAGCTGGGTCTGCACGTCCTCTGTCAGAGAAGCGGGCACTGTGGCAAGTACCTAGAATTGGAGTGATCTTAGACCTTTCTTCTTGAATGCTGTATGTCTGGCTGCTTCTAGTCCAGTGAGTCCTGGGACCACACAACTGGGATCTAGAGAGGGTAGGATGGGCTTGGGGACAGTGAGGTGTTTCTGGAAGTGACAGCTTTGGGCAAGGACAGGAGGAAACTAGGAAGCTCAGACTTGTAGCTGAGCCCAGGGAGGTGGTCTTGAAGTGGGGTCTAGGGTTTTTTCAAAACTGGCAGAGGGGAGTCTCACTGATGGGGTGCAGTGCTGGGTGGTTCATGGTTCTCCAGAGGGGCTGTCTCTGTCCCTTGGATGTATTATTGCTTCCTGACTTTTGTGTGACAGGAATCCCCTGGCCAGTTTGTCATACAAGCAGATGTGTGTTTAGGCTTTCTACAGAATTAGCATCTCTGTGAGGGTGGCTCAAGAATCTCTACTGTTAATAATCAAACTGACAGGATACCCCTGAACCTGTTATGATATAGGAAAAGATGGAAGAGATATTGGAGAATGTCAAAAGCTTTTGAGCAGTTCAGGAATGAGGCTTTGATAGGCAGGCGCTCCTGTTCGAGTTCATGAAAGCATCAGGGATTGCTGGGTCTGGACTTGAATTCTTCTGACTCCTAGGATTTTGTTGGGGTTTGAATTTGAAAGTCTTCCATAGGCTCATGAGTTTGAGCACCCAGTCCCCAAATGGCGATGTTATTTGGGAAGATTGTGGACCATTTAAAAAGTGAGGTCTTGCTGGAAGAAGTAGGTCATTTTTAAAATAAAATCTTCCTTTATTATTTTTGTGTATGTACAGTGTGCAGGTATGGAGAGGATATGCTGTGTCACAATGTGCTTCTGAAGACAGTCTCTCCTTCCACCTTTATGTGGGATTGTGGAATCCAGGACTGAAGTCAGGCCATTAGACTTGTATGCAAGTGCCTTTGCTACTAAGCCATCTTGCTGGCCCAGGCCTTGAGGTTTTATAGTCATATCCCACTTCCTGTTCATTTTGCTTCTTGATTGCTACATGTCCAGATGTGTTCACTCTTGCTGCTAAGCCTGCCACTAAAATTCTTCTCCTTGGGGAAGCATAAACAATATGCATCCTTCCTCCAAAGGTCTCCAGGACAAACTGAGGTACTGTTCCATTGACCTGTGTAATCGATGAGTTTATTACGGAGCAATGGGGGTTATAGGCAGGAACATGGGTGGCCTTAAAACAGCCACACCACAGTCTGCATCCAGTATGGATAATGACTCCCCTATGGTCGCACAGATGGAGTGCCCCACCCAGTCTTCCCTGCCTATGTACATTTCTAGTCCTTCCTGGAGGTCAAGTGCAATTAGGGCAGACTTGCTGCATACACCTGGTTTGGAGGAACAGCTGGATACTCCATTGAGGGTTTCATTACCGTCTCTATTGCTCCTTCGTTGAGGGAACATGGCCGTGGACAAGCCCAGCTGTGGACATCATTTGCAAGTTGCCCCCCCTCCCCCACATGCACACATACAGAAGTTGAAGGTTTGGTTTGGAGGTTAGTCTTGCACAAAACCTACCTCTTGAACTGGGAACCAAAATATACCCTTCCTCCCTTAAGTTGCTGCTTCTCGGCTATTTCTCACAGCAATGAGAAAAGTCTGTAATTTAGACAGGTAACTTTCCACACCGTTGGGATGCTGTTTGTGTTTGCCTGCTGTTGCTGCAGCTGCCACCGCTGCGGGATCCAGGGTCACAGTGGAGACTTAGAGCACCGTTCTCCCATTTTCAACAACAGTATAGTTTAGAAGCCAGGACAGGTGGGTATGGTGGAGGACTTGGCCTACAATTTTTAAGGCTCTTGGTTCCATCTTTATATTCTTCCTCTTCTTTTCCCACGAGGCCAGTGGCTCCTCCTGCTTACATGTTTGACTTTATCTTCTTGTTTCCCCTTCCTGAGTCTTGGCCTGCCTGTAAAGAGAAGAAACATATGGGATAAATTTCGGTGTGTTGCTCAAGATATCCTAGGGGATGATGGCGAGACTAGGCTCTGTCCCCAGGTTGCTGCCTCCTTAGCGGGGAGTTGAGCTCCGGGCAGAGGCAGCTCCTTTCTACTTAGCTGCCCCCTTGGCGCCTGGCCAATGTTTCTGGGTTCCAGCCCTGGGGAGCATCTTCCTCCAGCCTCCTCTGTGGTCCATGTCCCAGGGGCAGGTGATTTGTTTAGTTTCTCCTGTGCCTGCCTTTCTACCCATTGGACGGCAGCTCAGAGGCTGACTTGGGTCCTGGCTTGGGTCATTTCTGACCCCGTCCCCACCCTCCCAGCTGGGCCAGCAGGCTATCTCCAGCCCGGACTACTATGGACTACAAGCTTGGTGTGAAGTCACTCTTTGTTAGGAGACACAGCTTCCTCCTGCTGACAGTGCCCCGCCATGGAGGTGGAGCAGAGGGCGATTTTGTGTGTAAAGTGTGAGCACTTTCAGAGGTGCTGTACTCTTGATCACTTTAGCTGCCCATTTATTCATCTTGCCGTGGAAAACAATAAGATAAATTTCCCACTGCAGTCCTGGGAATCATCAGGGCCATCGGGGTCCCCTTTGGAAGTTGATTTCCTGTATCTTCCTTGCCAATCCTTGGGGCTAGCCCAAACATCAAACATTGAGATAGCAGCTTTGAATTAAAAGTTAATTATTCTTCTTTATCGCACCGAAGGCACTTCATTTTTGTTAGTGATTTATTCTGCTCTGTAATTATAGATACAGTGATTAGAATGTCTTGTGCTCTGTACTGAAGGTTTTTAAAAATACGATCTATCCCCATCGCTGATTTATAACTCTTCCTTTAGAAGTTTTTATCCCTGTTTTTGTGACAGTGTTGAGGGACTCTGGCCAACCCCGGTGCCTCTACTGGGGCTCTTAGAGTTTCTGTGTGCATACACAATTAAGAAATTTCAAAACATGAATTACTGCCTCTGGGGCCAATAGCTAGCTGAGTACCATCTATCATGTCAGTCTCTCCCGTCTTCCCCCCTAAACGATGCTGTGCATTTGGTAAATTAAGTTAACATAAAATAACATTGCTTCAAATAATGCTTAAAGAGGCTTAAAATAACGCCTTCTTTTTTTTTGGGGGGGGGGGGGGGGCACAGGTTCTCTAATAGCCCAGGCTACAAAACTTCTGATCGATCTGCCTCCATCTCCCGGGTTCCATGTATCCACTATAAGTTAAAATAACGATCAAATTTAAGAGATGGTGAAAAGCAGGGAAAAGAAACAAAAATGAGCCCAGTGAGAGCAAAACCCGCAGGTTTAGAAGAGGTTCACAGTCCTACCTGGCACCTTTCATCCCGGAGTTTGTTTCTGGCCAAACTTGAGTGAGCCTTGGCCTCAGCAGACCTCTGGAACCTCATGTGCACCCCACGTTTCATCCTTGGGAACCTCATTGTCACAGAGACAATAGTCTGCAAAGGCCAGGCATGGAAGGGAAGCTGTCTCTGAGAACTCAGCCCAGTGGGAGGCCTGCCTCGGGCTTTTATGTTCAGGCTGGGACTCTCGGCTTTCACAAACCTGCTTCTGGTTTTGAGACTTGGTCCCTTTCCCAACATTATAGCATTCCATTTTTTTTTCTTGCCACTAATAAAACCATGTTCAGGCCTAATATTCATGCTTTAAAAAAATTCAATTGTCCTTCAGAGCCCAGTTAATGGAAGCCTATTTCTTCAAAACAGATGTGTTTTGGGGACTGATTCGGACAAAGCCCTTGCTGTGGGAACAGGTGTAGGGGCTTGCCATCTCACGGAGGATTTGGCTAGTCTTACACAGGAGTTAAAAGTCACTGGGTGTCACACTATCCAGCAGCAACCACAGCTAGAAGTTCCCTGTGAATCAGTTTCTCACATGAATTTACAAAATCAGAGTTATGCTTTAGAAGATCAAATTGGAATCATCATTTTTGAGCCCTCTCTCCCACTTACTATACTGTGGACACAAGTTAGCAAGTGTGATTTTTAAACTCTGCTAAAGGTTTCTTTGTTTAGCGGAGGGCATCCTTTCTGCTACTGATGGGGATGAGAGTCTAGCCTTTTGTTTGTTCGTTTGTTTGTTCACTGTTCAGGATAGTGTCTCAGTGAACAACACTTAGTAAGTACCTCTGTGATAATTCCCTTAAGATAAATATTTAGAAATGGTAATGGTGTATCAAAGGTTACGGCCACTGGCCCAAGGCACTTTGTGCTTATGGAAGCTGACCAGTGAGTGTCACCCTGGAAAAAGCTTTGTCATCTGCAGGAGAGGCACCTGCCACCAATAGCTGGAAGATCAATAACAGTGTCTTCCCCTAGGAGCAGAGACCAAAAATGACAAAGGAGACATGGAGCCGCAGTAGGGGTAATCCTCCTCGGGCAGGAGCGGAAGCCAAGAGTCTTCATCAGATGAAGGTAGAGCAATGGGTGTGAGGCTCTGTGAGAAGCTGCTGTCCCA